>NW_028274896.1:0-372961 GCF_037043125.1 Eumetopias jubatus
AAAAGGTCATGCCTTTAAGTCTGAGAAGGAAACCCTGGAAAGCCGTACGCCTACGTATGAGCGGCATTCTGGCGCGAACGTGTGAAGGCATAAAGAATGTGTCCTGGGACGGTGCTTGACAAACCCCTTGTGAAGAAGTCTTCCCTCAGCTATCATATGGTTTCAGGAAGATAAAAGTGTTTTCCGCCGTGGGCGTGAAGGCACGAGGGACGTGCCCTAGAGTGAGCTGTCCGTTTCGAATGTGCCGCCCGTCGTTCCACGAAGAAGGGTGAGTATGGAAATGTATGATGTGAGGAAGCATAGGGAAGATTGCCTACGGGTGTTTAACTCTAAGGACAAATCTAGAGGGTTGCCGTCCGTCGACGACCAGCTCTTTCCCTACGGATGGAAGCGCCGTGTTAAAGCTTAGGGCGAGAGAAAAGAGACGGAATGCGAGATACACCACAGTGGGGAACACGTTGTGTGGAGGGCTTCTCTCCTCCAAAGTCTCGGGTCACGAATTTGGAAGGGCCTTCAAATGTACGTGAGCTAGCGTCAGCAGAGCCTTCCACTGAACTCAGAGAAACGAGGCCGCGTCAAACATGATTTCGTGCTAACACCTTGGTTCGCGAAGCGCGAAGCCTTTTGAGATATGTGTGTGAGGGTCTTGCACTCACCTCTCAAGAAACAAAACGGTAGAGCAATAGTCTTCCCACTACCATCTACAGGGAAGAAGACGGAGGAAATGTCCCACGTTAAACGTGAAGGCGCAAGTTACTGTGCCATAGAGCCCTGCTTGGGAAAGAACTTGTGTCGAAAGCTTCTCCCAACTCAGATCTTGTTTCGGGAAGATAGAAGCGCTGTCGGTACTTTGTGTGGAAACACAAGGAAAATGCCACACGCTGAATTGTGAAGAGAAATGTGGGTCGAACGTGACCACCAACACACTCGTTGTCCCCTAGAGAGGTGTGTGTCTGGAAGTGGGAGGAAGCGTAACGGACGTGCTATACACTTAACTCCAAGAAACAACGCTGTGGAGGTGCGGTCCTTCGACTGCCCTTCTTCTTTGCTAAGGAACGAAGCGGCTTGAAGCCAAGTGTGAAAGGAAACGGAGGGCAAGGAAGGGTGATATACCTCACTCGCGGCACAACTTCTGATGGAGGGCTTTTCTCAACGAACAGCATGTGTCACGAAGATAGAAGGGTTTGCGAAAGTATGTGACTTCGCCAAAGGAAAGGCATACACGAATCTCGGCGAACCACGTCTGTGCCGATCGCGACTTCGAGCTTACATCTGGGTTCCCGAGGAATCCATAGTCACATAATGTCTGTGTTGTATCCTACTGCAGAAACACCACTGCAGAGAAACCGTGCGTCTACTATCACCTTCCCTGAAACTGGTAGACTTTTGCAATGGAAGTGGGAAATCGCAAGGAATGTGCCCCGTGCCTGTGCCACGGAAGTAACTAGTGAAATGTCTGTCGCGATTCGAATCCTGTTCCGTGAGAAGCGTTTCCAAGAGTATGAGAGAGAGCAGATGGAAAAGGTCATGGTTTGAAGCGTGAGAAGGAGACCCGTCAGGAAAGCCATACACGTAAGTCGGGGAAGCACTTTTCGCGTGACATGGTGAAGGCATCTAGAATGTGCCCTGTGACGGTGCTCGAGAAACCACTTGTGAAGAAGGCTTCCCTCAACTGCCGTATCGTTTCCGTAGGAGGAAACTGTTTTCCGTAGTGGGTGTGAAGGCATAAGGGACGTAGACGAGACTTCGCTCTCCGCTTCGAAGGTGCCTGCCGTCGTTACACGAAGAAGGATGTGTATGGAAATGGATGACTGCGGAAGCATAAGGAAGATGGCATGCGTTTGTTTAACTCTAAGAACAAGTCTCGAGGGTTCCCGTCCTTCGACTACCATCTCTTCTCGTAAGGATGCGAAGCCGCTCCTTAAACCTCGTGTGAACGAAAAGAGATGGAACGCGCGATACCGCACAGTGAGGAACACGTTGTGCGGAGGGTTTCTCTCCATTACGTCCTGTGTCATGGAGGTGGATGGGTCTTGCAATGTACGTGGGCTAGCCTCAGTAGCAGTAGTAGCCTGACACTGAATTCTGAGAAACAAGGCCATGTCAAACAGGCTTTCGCGCTAACATCGTGGTGCTTGAAGAAAGAAGCCTTTGGAGACATGTGCGTTGCTATATAAGGTAGGCGTCTTACACTCACCTCTCACGAAACCAAACTGTAGGGAACTAGTCTTTCCACTACCGCCTCCGGGGAAGAAGTTGGAAGAACTTTCCGACGTTCAAAGTGAAGGCACAAATGCTGGGCCGTCTACCACTGTTTGAGAGAGGAGTTGTGTCTCAAGCTCCTGTCAACCCAGATCTTGCTTCGGGAAGGGAGAAGCGTTTTCAGGACTTCGTGTGAAAGCGTAAGGACAATGCCATAGGCTGAATGGTGAAGGAAAATGTGGGTCGAATGCGACCACCAACTAACAAGTTGTCCCCTAGGGAGGTGTGTGTCTGGAAATGGGAGGAAGCGTAAGGAACGAGCTGTACACTTAAGTCTAAGAGACAATGCTGTGGAGGAGCGGTCCTTCGACTCCCCGCCTCCTTTCCTAAGGATCGAAGCAGCTTGACGCCGAGTGTGAACGGAAGCAGAGGAAAAGCCTGCTATACCTTACTCGTGGAACCACTTTGTATGGAGGGCTTCTCTCAATGAACACCACGGCTCACGACGCTAGAAGGGTTTTCAAACGTACGTGAGTTCGCCAAAGGAAAGCCACAGACTACACTGTGCGAAACAAGTCTGTGTCAAACCGCGCCTTCGAGCTTCCATCTGGCTTCACGGGGAAAACCTAGTCACAACATGAACGTGTGGAACCCTAAACAGGCGGCGTGCACGTCGGTCTGAAGAAACACCACTGCAGAGAAACCGTGTTTCTCCCAACCTCTTCCCTGAAAATGGTAGTCTATTCCAAGGTAAGTGTGACAGCGCAAGGCATGTGCCCCATGCCTGCGCCACGGAAATAAGGAGTGGAGATTGTCTCTCCCGGTTCAAACCTTGTTCCGTGAGAAATGTTTTCAAGAGTGCGAGAGAGAGCAGAGGGAAAAGGTCATGCCTTTAAGTCTGAGAAGGAAACCCTGGAAAGCCGTACGCCTACGTATGAGCGGCATTCTGGCGCGAACGTGTGAAGGCATAAAGAATGTGTCCTGGGACGGTGCTTGACAAACCCCTTGTGAAGAAGTCTTCCCTCAGCTATCATATGGTTTCAGGAAGATAAAAGTGTTTTCCGCCGTGGGCGTGAAGGCACGAGGGACGTGCCCTAGAGTGAGCTGTCCGTTTCGAATGTGCCGCCCGTCGTTCCACGAAGAAGGGTGAGTATGGAAATGTATGATGTGAGGAAGCATAGGGAAGATTGCCTACGGGTGTTTAACTCTAAGGACAAATCTAGAGGGTTGCCGTCCGTCGACGACCAGCTCTTTCCCTACGGATGGAAGCGCCGTGTTAAAGCTTAGGGCGAGAGAAAAGAGACGGAATGCGAGATACACCACAGTGGGGAACACGTTGTGTGGAGGGCTTCTCTCCACCAAAGTCTCGGGTCACGAATTTGGAAGGGCCTTCAAATGTACGTGAGCTAGCGTCAGCAGAGCCTTCCACTGAACTCAGAGAAACGAGGCCGCGTCAAACATGATTTCGTGCTAACCCCTTGGTTCGCGAAGCGCGAAGCCTTTTGAGATATGTGTGTGAGGGTCTTGCACTCACCTCTCAAGAAACAAAACGGTAGAGCAATAGTCTTCCCACTACCATCTACAGGGAAGAAGACGGAGGAAATGTCCCACGTTAAACGTGAAGGCGCAAGTTACTGTGCCATAGAGCCCTGCTTGGGAAAGAACTTGTGTCGAAAGCTTCTCCCAACTCAGATCTTGTTTCGGGAAGATAGAAGCGCTGTCGGTACTTTGTGTGGAAACACAAGGAAAATGCCACACGCTGAATTGTGAAGAGAAATGTGGGTCGAACGTGACCACCAACACACTCGTTGTCCCCTAGAGAGGTGTGTGTCTGGAAGTGGGAGGAAGCGTAACGGACGTGCTATACACTTAACTCCAAGAAACAACGCTGTGGAGGTGCGGTCCTTCGACTGCCCTTCTTCTTTGCTAAGGAACGAAGCGGCTTGAAGCCAAGTGTGAAAGGAAACGGAGGGCAAGGAAGGGTGATATACCTCACTCGCGGCACAACTTCTGATGGAGGGCTTTTCTCAACGAACAGCATGTGTCACGAAGATAGAAGGGTTTGCGAAAGTATGTGACTTCGCCAAAGGAAAGGCATACACGAATCTCGGCGAACCACGTCTGTGCCGATCGCGACTTCGAGCTTACATCTGGGTTCCCGAGGAATCCATAGTCACATAATGTCTGTGTGGTATCCTACTGCAGAAACACCACTGCAGAGAAACCGTGCGTCTACTATCACCTTCCCTGAAACTGGTAGACTTTTGCAATGGAAGTGGGAAATCGCAAGGAATGTGCCCCGTGCCTGTGCCACGGAAGTAACTAGTGTAAATGTCTGTCGCGATTCGAATCCTGTTCCGTGAGAAGCGTTTCCAAGAGTATGAGAGAGAGCAGATGGAAAAGGTCATGGTTTGAAGCGTGAGAAGGAGACCCGTCAGGAAAGCCATACACGTAAGTCGGGGAAGCACTTTTCGCGTGACATGGTGAAGGCATCTAGAATGTGCCCTGTGACGGTGCTCGAGAAACCACTTGTGAAGAAGGCTTCCCTCAACTGCCGTATCGTTTCCGTAGGAGGAAACTGTTTTCCGTAGTGGGTGTGAAGGCATAAGGGACGTAGACGAGACTTCGCTCTCCGCTTCGAAGGTGCCTGCCGTCGTTACACGAAGAAGGATGTGTATGGAAATGGATGACTGCGGAAGCATAAGGAAGATGGCATGCGTTTGTTTAACTCTAAGAACAAGTCTCGAGGGTTCCCGTCCTTCGACTACCATCTCTTCTCGTAAGGATGCGAAGCCGCTCCTTAAACCTCGTGTGAACGAAAAGAGATGGAACGCGCGATACCGCACAGTGAGGAACACGTTGTGCGGAGGGTTTCTCTCCATTACGTCCTGTGTCATGGAGGTGGATGGGTCTTGCAATGTACGTGGGCTAGCCTCAGTAGCAGTAGTAGCCTGACACTGAATTCTGAGAAACAAGGCCATGTCAAACAGGCTTTCGCGCTAACATCGTGGTGCTTGAAGAAAGAAGCCTTTGGAGACATGTGCGTTGCTATATAAGGTAGGCGTCTTACACTCACCTCTCACGAAACCAAACTGTAGGGAACTAGTCTTTCCACTACCGCCTCCGGGGAAGAAGTTGGAAGAACTTTCCGACGTTCAAAGTGAAGGCACAAATGCTGGGCCGTCTACCACTGTTTGAGAGAGGAGTTGTGTCTCAAGCTCCTGTCAACCCAGATCTTGCTTCGGGAAGGGAGAAGCGTTTTCAGGACTTCGTGTGAAAGCGTAAGGACAATGCCATAGGCTGAATGGTGAAGGAAAATGTGGGTCGAATGCGACCACCAACTAACAAGTTGTCCCCTAGGGAGGTGTGTGTCTGGAAATGGGAGGAAGCGTAAGGAACGAGCTGTACACTTAAGTCTAAGAGACAATGCTGTGGAGGAGCGGTCCTTCGACTCCCCGCCTCCTTTCCTAAGGATCGAAGCAGCTTGACGCCGAGTGTGAACGGAAGCAGAGGAAAAGCCTGCTATACCTTACTCGTGGAACCACTTTGTATGGAGGGCTTCTCTCAATGAACACCACGGCTCACGACGCTAGAAGGGTTTTCAAACGTACGTGAGTTCGCCAAAGGAAAGCCACAGACTACACTGTGCGAAACAAGTCTGTGTCAAACCGCGCCTTCGAGCTTCCATCTGGCTTCACGGGGAAAACCTAGTCACAACATGAACGTGTGGAACCCTAAACAGGCGGCGTGCACGTCGGTCTGAAGAAACACCACTGCAGAGAAACCGTGTTTCTACCAACCTCTTCCCTGAAAATGGTAGTCTATTCCAAGGTAAGTGTGACAGCGCAAGGCATGTGCCCCATGCCTGCGCCACGGAAATAAGGAGTGGAGATTGTCTCTCCCGGTTCAAACCTTGTTCCGTGAGAAATGTTTTCAAGAGTGCGAGAGAGAGCAGAGGGAAAAGGTCATGCCTTTAAGTCTGAGAAGGAAACCCTGGAAAGCCGTACGCCTACGTATGAGCGGCATTCTGGCGCGAACGTGTGAAGGCATAAAGAATGTGTCCTGGGACGGTGCTTGACAAACCCCTTGTGAAGAAGTCTTCCCTCAGCTATCATATGGTTTCAGGAAGATAAAAGTGTTTTCCGCCGTGGGCGTGAAGGCACGAGGGACGTGCCCTAGAGTGAGCTGTCCGTTTCGAATGTGCCGCCCGTCGTTCCACGAAGAAGGGTGAGTATGGAAATGTATGATGTGAGGAAGCATAGGGAAGATTGCCTACGGGTGTTTAACTCTAAGGACAAATCTAGAGGGTTGCCGTCCGTCGACGACCAGCTCTTTCCCTACGGATGGAAGCGCCGTGTTAAAGCTTAGGGCGAGAGAAAAGAGACGGAATGCGAGATACACCACAGTGGGGAACACGTTGTGTGGAGGGCTTCTCTCCACCAAAGTCTTGGGTCACGAATTTGGAAGGGCCTTCAAATGTACGTGAGCTAGCGTCAGCAGAGCCTTCCACTGAACTCAGAGAAACGAGGCCGCGTCAAACATGATTTCGTGCTAACCCCTTGGTTCGCGAAGCGCGAAGCCTTTTGAGATATGTGTGTGAGGGTCTTGCACTCACCTCTCAAGAAACAAAACGGTAGAGCAATAGTCTTCCCACTACCATCTACAGGGAAGAAGACGGAGGAAATGTCCCACGTTAAAAGTGAAGGCGCAAGTTACTGTGCCATAGAGCCCTGCTTGGGAAAGAACTTGTGTCGAAAGCTTCTCCCAACTCAGATCTTGTTTCGGGAAGATAGAAGCGCTGTCGGTACTTTGTGTGAAAACACAAGGAAAATGCCACACGCTGAATTGTGAAGAGAAATGTGGGTCGAACGTGACCACCAACACACTCGTTGTCCCCTAGAGAGGTGTGTGTCTGGAAGTGGGAGGAAGCGTAACGGACGTGCTATACACTTAACTCCAAGAAACAACGCTGTGGAGGTGCGGTCCTTCGACTGCCCTTCTTCTTTGCTAAGGAACGAAGCGGCTTGAAGCCAAGTGTGAAAGGAAACGGAGGGCAAGGAAGGGTGATATACCTCACTCGCGGCACAACTTCTGATGGAGGGCTTTTCTCAACGAACACCATGTGTCACGAAGATAGAAGGGTTTGCGAAAGTATGTGACTTCGCCAAAGGAAAGGCATACACGAATCTCGGCGAACCACGTCTGTGTCGATCGCGACTTCGAGCTTCCATCTGGGTTCCCGAGGAACCCATAGTCACATAATGTATGTGTTGTATCCTACTGCAGAAACACCACTGCAGAGAAACCGTGCGTCTACTATCACCTTCCCTGAAACTGGTAGACTTTTGCAATGGAAGTGGGAAATCGCAAGGAATGTGCCCCGTGCCTGTGCCACGGAAGTAACTAGTGTAAATGTCTGTCGCGATTGGAATCCTGTTCCGTGAGAAGCGTTTCCAAGAGTATGAGAGAGAGCAGATGGAAAAGGTCATGGTTTGAAGCGTGAGAAGGAGACCCGTCAGGAAAGCCATACACGTAAGTCGGGGAAGCACTTTCGCGTGACATGGTGAAGGCATCTAGAATGTGCCCTGTGACGGTGCTCGAGAAACCACTTGTGAAGAAGGCTTCCCTCAACTGCCGTATCGTTTCCGCAGGAGGAAACTGTTTTCCGTAGTGGGTGTGAAGGCATAAGGGACGTAGACGAGACTTCGCTCTCCGCTTCGAAGGTGCCTGCCGTCGTTACACGAAGAAGGATGTGTATGGAAACGGATGACTGCGGAAGCATAAGGAAGATGGCATGCGTTTGTTTAACTCTAAGAACAAGTCTCGAGGGTTCCCGTCCTTCGACTACCATCTCTTCTCGTAAGGATGCGAAGCCGCTCCTTAAACCTCGTGTGAACGAAAAGAGATGGAACGCGCGATACCGCACAGTGAGGAACACGTTGTGCGGAGGGTTTCTCTCCATTACGTCCTGTGTCATGGAGGTGGATGGGTCTTGCAATGTACGTGGGCTAGCCTCAGTAGCAGTAGTAGCCTGACACTGAATTCTGAGAAACAAGGCCATGTCAAACAGGCTTTCGCGCTAACATCGTGGTGCTTGAAGAAAGAAGCCTTTGGAGACATGTGCGTTGCTATATAAGGTAGGCGTCTTACACTCACCTCTCACGAAACCAAACTGTAGGGAACTAGTCTTTCCACTACCGCCTCCGGGGAAGAAGTTGGAAGAACTTTCCGACGTTCAAAGTGAAGGCACAAATGCTGGGCCGTCTACCACTGTTTGAGAGAGGAGTTGTGTCTCAAGCTCCTGTCAACCCAGATCTTGCTTCGGGAAGGGAGAAGCGTTTTCAGGACTTCGTGTGAAAGCGTAAGGACAATGCCATAGGCTGAATGGTGAAGGAAAATGTGGGTCGAATGCGACCACCAACTAACAAGTTGTCCCCTAGGGAGGTGTGTGTCTGGAAATGGGAGGAAGCGTAAGGAACGAGCTGTACACTTAAGTCTAAGAGACAATGCTGTGGAGGAGCCGTCCTTCGACTCCCCGCCTCCTTTCCTAAGGATCGAAGCAGCTTGACGCCGAGTGTGAACGGAAGCAGAGGAAAAGCCTGCTATACCTTACTCGGGGAACCACTTTGTATGGAGGGCTTCTCTCAATGAACACCACGGCTCACGACGCTAGAAGGGTTTTCAAACGTACGTGAGTTCGCCAAAGGAAAGCCACAGACTACACTGTGCGAAACAAGTCTGTGTCAAACCGCGCCTTCGAGCTTCCATCTGGCTTCACGGGGAAAACCTAGTCACAACATGAACGTGTGGAGCCCTAAACAGGCGGCGTGCACGTCGGTCTGAAGAAACACCACTGCAGAGAAACCGTGTTTCTCCCAACCTCTTCCCTGAAAATGGTAGTCTATTCCAAGGTAAGTGTGACAGCGCAAGGCATGTGCCCCATGCCTGCGCCACGGAAATAAGGAGTGGAGATTGTCTCTCCCGGTTCAAACCTTGTTCCGTGAGAAATGTTTTCAAGAGTACGAGAGAGAGCAGAGGGAAAAGGTCATGCCTTTAAGTCTGAGAAGGAAACCCTGGAAAGCCGTACGCCTACGTATGAGCGGCATTCTGGCGCGAACGTGTGAAGGCATAAAGAATGTGTCCTCGGACGGTGCTTGACAAACCCCTTGTGAAGAAGTCTTCCCTCAGCTATCATATGGTTTCAGGAAGATAAAAGTGTTTTCCGCCGTGGGCGTGAAGGCACGAGGGACGTGCCCTAGAGTGAGCTGTCCGTTTCGAATGTGCCGCCCGTCGTTCCACGAAGAAGGGTGAGTATGGAAATGTATGATGTGAGGAAGCATAGGGAAGATTGCCTACGGGTGTTTAACTCTAAGGACAAATCTAGAGGGTTGCCGTCCGTCGACGACCAGCTCTTTCCCTACGGATGGAAGCGCCGTGTTAAAGCTTAGGGCGAGAGAAAAGAGACGGAATGCGAGATACACCACAGTGGGGAACACGTTGTGTGGAGGGCTTCTCTCCACCAAAGTCTTGGGTCACGAATTTGGAAGGGCCTTCAAATGTACGTGAGCTAGCGTCAGCAGAGCCTTCCACTGAACTCAGAGAAACGAGGCCGCGTCAAACATGATTTCGTGCTAACCCCTTGGTTCGCGAAGCGCGAAGCCTTTTGAGATATGTGTGTGAGGGTCTTGCACTCACCTCTCAAGAAACAAAACGGTAGAGCAATAGTCTTCCCACTACCATCTACAGGGAAGAAGACGGAGGAAATGTCCCACGTTAAAAGTGAAGGCGCAAGTTACTGTGCCATAGAGCCCTGCTTGGGAAAGAACTTGTGTCGAAAGCTTCTCCCAACTCAGATCTTGTTTCGGGAAGATAGAAGCGCTGTCGGTACTTTGTGTGAAAACACAAGGAAAATGCCACACGCTGAATTGTGAAGAGAAATGTGGGTCGAACGTGACCACCAACACACTCGTTGTCCCCTAGAGAGGTGTGTGTCTGGAAGTGGGAGGAAGCGTAACGGACGTGCTATACACTTAACTCCAAGAAACAACGCTGTGGAGGTGCGGTCCTTCGACTGCCCTTCTTCTTTGCTAAGGAACGAAGCGGCTTGAAGCCAAGTGTGAAAGGAAACGGAGGGCAAGGAAGGGTGATATACCTCACTCGCGGCACAACTTCTGATGGAGGGCTTTTCTCAACGAACACCATGTGTCACGAAGATAGAAGGGTTTGCGAAAGTATGTGACTTCGCCAAAGGAAAGGCATACACGAATCTCGGCGAACCACGTCTGTGTCGATCGCGACTTCGAGCTTCCATCTGGGTTCCCGAGGAACCCATAGTCACATAATGTATGTGTTGTATCCTACTGCAGAAACACCACTGCAGAGAAACCGTGCGTCTACTATCACCTTCCCTGAAACTGGTAGACTTTTGCAATGGAAGTGGGAAATCGCAAGGAATGTGCCCCGTGCCTGTGCCACGGAAGTAACTAGTGTAAATGTCTGTCGCGATTGGAATCCTGTTCCGTGAGAAGCGTTTCCAAGAGTATGAGAGAGAGCAGATGGAAAAGGTCATGGTTTGAAGCGTGAGAAGGAGACCCGTCAGGAAAGCCATACACGTAAGTCGGGGAAGCACTTTCGCGTGACATGGTGAAGGCATCTAGAATGTGCCCTGTGACGGTGCTCGAGAAACCACTTGTGAAGAAGGCTTCCCTCAACTGCCGTATCGTTTCCGTAGGAGGAAACTGTTTTCCGTAGTGGGTGTGAAGGCATAAGGGACGTAGACGAGACTTCGCTCTCCGCTTCGAAGGTGCCTGCCGTCGTTACACGAAGAAGGATGTGTATGGAAATGGATGACTGCGGAAGCATAAGGAAGATGGCATGCGTTTGTTTAACTCTAAGAACAAGTCTCGAGGGTTCCCGTCCTTCGACTACCATCTCTTCTCGTAAGGATGCGAAGCCGCTCCTTAAACCTCGTGTGAACGAAAAGAGATGGAACGCGCGATACCGCACAGTGAGGAACACGTTGTGCGGAGGGTTTCTCTCCATTACGTCCTGTGTCATGGAGGTGGATGGGTCTTGCAATGTACGTGGGCTAGCCTCAGTAGCAGTAGTAGCCTGACACTGAATTCTGAGAAACAAGGCCATGTCAAACAGGCTTTCGCGCTAACATCGTGGTGCTTGAAGAAAGAAGCCTTTGGAGACATGTGCGTTGCTATATAAGGTAGGCGTCTTACACTCACCTCTCACGAAACCAAACTGTAGGGAACTAGTCTTTCCACTACCGCCTCCGGGGAAGAAGTTGGAAGAACTTTCCGACGTTCAAAGTGAAGGCACAAATGCTGGGCCGTCTACCACTGTTTGAGAGAGGAGTTGTGTCTCAAGCTCCTGTCAACCCAGATCTTGCTTCGGGAAGGGAGAAGCGTTTTCAGGACTTCGTGTGAAAGCGTAAGGACAATGCCATAGGCTGAATGGTGAAGGAAAATGTGGGTCGAATGCGACCACCAACTAACAAGTTGTCCCCTAGGGAGGTGTGTGTCTGGAAATGGGAGGAAGCGTAAGGAACGAGCTGTACACTTAAGTCTAAGAGACAATGCTGTGGAGGAGCGGTCCTTCGACTCCCCGCCTCCTTTCCTAAGGATCGAAGCAGCTTGACGCCGAGTGTGAACGGAAGCAGAGGAAAAGCCTGCTATACCTTACTCGTGGAACCACTTTGTATGGAGGGCTTCTCTCAATGAACACCACGGCTCACGACGCTAGAAGGGTTTTCAAACGTACGTGAGTTCGCCAAAGGAAAGCCACAGACTACACTGTGCGAAACAAGTCTGTGTCAAACCGCGCCTTCGAGCTTCCATCTGGCTTCACGGGGAAAACCTAGTCACAACATGAACGTGTGGAACCCTAAACAGGCGGCGTGCACGTCGGTCTGAAGAAACACCACTGCAGAGAAACCGTGTTTCTCCCAACCTCTTCCCTGAAAATGGTAGTCTATTCCAAGGTAAGTGTGACAGCGCAAGGCATGTGCCCCATGCCTGCGCCACGGAAATAAGGAGTGGAGATTGTCTCTCCCGGTTCAAACCTTGTTCCGTGAGAAATGTTTTCAAGAGTGCGAGAGAGAGCAGAGGGAAAAGGTCATGCCTTTAAGTCTGAGAAGGAAACCCTGGAAAGCCGTACGCCTACGTATGAGCGGCATTCTGGCGCGAACGTGTGAAGGCATAAAGAATGTGTCCTGGGACGGTGCTTGACAAACCCCTTGTGAAGAAGTCTTCCCTCAGCTATCATATGGTTTCAGGAAGATAAAAGTGTTTTCCGCCGTGGGCGTGAAGGCACGAGGGACGTGCCCTAGAGTGAGCTGTCCGTTTCGAATGTGCCGCCCGTCGTTCCACGAAGAAGGGTGAGTATGGAAATGTATGATGTGAGGAAGCATAGGGAAGATTGCCTACGGGTGTTTAACTCTAAGGACAAATCTAGAGGGTTGCCGTCCGTCGACGACCAGCTCTTTCCCTACGGATGGAAGCGCCGTGTTAAAGCTTAGGGCGAGAGAAAAGAGACGGAATGCGAGATACACCACAGTGGGGAACACGTTGTGTGGAGGGCTTCTCTCCACCAAAGTCTCGGGTCACGAATTTGGAAGGGCCTTCAAATGTACGTGAGCTAGCGTCAGCAGAGCCTTCCACTGAACTCAGAGAAACGAGGCCGCGTCAAACATGATTTCGTGCTAACCCCTTGGTTCGCGAAGCGCGAAGCCTTTTGAGATATGTGTGTGAGGGTCTTGCACTCACCTCTCAAGAAACAAAACGGTAGAGCAATAGTCTTCCCACTACCATCTACAGGGAAGAAGACGGAGGAAATGTCCCACGTTAAACGTGAAGGCGCAAGTTACTGTGCCATAGAGCCCTGCTTGGGAAAGAACTTGTGTCGAAAGCTTCTCCCAACTCAGATCTTGTTTCGGGAAGATAGAAGCGCTGTCGGTACTTTGTGTGGAAACACAAGGAAAATGCCACACGCTGAATTGTGAAGAGAAATGTGGGTCGAACGTGACCACCAACACACTCGTTGTCCCCTAGAGAGGTGTGTGTCTGGAAGTGGGAGGAAGCGTAACGGACGTGCTATACACTTAACTCCAAGAAACAACGCTGTGGAGGTGCGGTCCTTCGACTGCCCTTCTTCTTTGCTAAGGAACGAAGCGGCTTGAAGCCAAGTGTGAAAGGAAACGGAGGGCAAGGAAGGGTGATATACCTCACTCGCGGCACAACTTCTGATGGAGGGCTTTTCTCAACGAACAGCATGTGTCACGAAGATAGAAGGGTTTGCGAAAGTATGTGACTTCGCCAAAGGAAAGGCATACACGAATCTCGGGGAACCACGTCTGTGCCGATCGCGACTTCGAGCTTACATCTGGGTTCCCGAGGAATCCATAGTCACATAATGTCTGTGTGGTATCCTACTGCAGAAACACCACTGCAGAGAAACCGTGCGTCTACTATCACCTTCCCTGAAACTGGTAGACTTTTGCAATGGAAGTGGGAAATCGCAAGGAATGTGCCCCGTGCCTGTGCCACGGAAGTAACTAGTGTAAATGTCTGTCGCGATTCGAATCCTGTTCCGTGAGAAGCGTTTCCAAGAGTATGAGAGAGAGCAGATGGAAAAGGTCATGGTTTGAAGCGTGAGAAGGAGACCCGTCAGGAAAGCCATACACGTAAGTCGGGGAAGCACTTTTCGCGTGACATGGTGAAGGCATCTAGAATGTGCCCTGTGACGGTGCTCGAGAAACCACTTGTGAAGAAGGCTTCCCTCAACTGCCGTATCGTTTCCGTAGGAGGAAACTGTTTTCCGTAGTGGGTGTGAAGGCATAAGGGACGTAGACGAGACTTCGCTCTCCGCTTCGAAGGTGCCTGCCGTCGTTACACGAAGAAGGATGTGTATGGAAATGGATGACTGCGGAAGCATAAGGAAGATGGCATGCGTTTGTTTAACTCTAAGAACAAGTCTCGAGGGTTCCCGTCCTTCGACTACCATCTCTTCTCGTAAGGATGCGAAGCCGCTCCTTAAACCTCGTGTGAACGAAAAGAGATGGAACGCGCGATACCGCACAGTGAGGAACACGTTGTGCGGAGGGTTTCTCTCCATTACGTCCTGTGTCATGGAGGTGGATGGGTCTTGCAATGTACGTGGGCTAGCCTCAGTAGCAGTAGTAGCCTGACACTGAATTCTGAGAAACAAGGCCATGTCAAACAGGCTTTCGCGCTAACATCGTGGTGCTTGAAGAAAGAAGCCTTTGGAGACATGTGCGTTGCTATATAAGGTAGGCGTCTTACACTCACCTCTCACGAAACCAAACTGTAGGGAACTAGTCTTTCCACTACCGCCTCCGGGGAAGAAGTTGGAAGAACTTTCCGACGTTCAAAGTGAAGGCACAAATGCTGGGCCGTCTACCACTGTTTGAGAGAGGAGTTGTGTCTCAAGCTCCTGTCAACCCAGATCTTGCTTCGGGAAGGGAGAAGCGTTTTCAGGACTTCGTGTGAAAGCGTAAGGACAATGCCATAGGCTGAATGGTGAAGGAAAATGTGGGTCGAATGCGACCACCAACTAACAAGTTGTCCCCTAGGGAGGTGTGTGTCTGGAAATGGGAGGAAGCGTAAGGAACGAGCTGTACACTTAAGTCTAAGAGACAATGCTGTGGAGGAGCGGTCCTTCGACTCCCCGCCTCCTTTCCTAAGGATCGAAGCAGCTTGACGCCGAGTGTGAACGGAAGCAGAGGAAAAGCCTGCTATACCTTACTCGTGGAACCACTTTGTATGGAGGGCTTCTCTCAATGAACACCACGGCTCACGACGCTAGAAGGGTTTTCAAACGTACGTGAGTTCGCCAAAGGAAAGCCACAGACTACACTGTGCGAAACAAGTCTGTGTCAAACCGCGCCTTCGAGCTTCCATCTGGCTTCACGGGGAAAACCTAGTCACAACATGAACGTGTGGAACCCTAAACAGGCGGCGTGCACGTCGGTCTGAAGAAACACCACTGCAGAGAAACCGTGTTTCTACCAACCTCTTCCCTGAAAATGGTAGTCTATTCCAAGGTAAGTGTGACAGCGCAAGGCATGTGCCCCATGCCTGCGCCACGGAAATAAGGAGTGGAGATTGTCTCTCCCGGTTCAAACCTTGTTCCGTGAGAAATGTTTTCAAGAGTGCGAGAGAGAGCAGAGGGAAAAGGTCATGCCTTTAAGTCTGAGAAGGAAACCCTGGAAAGCCGTACGCCTACGTATGAGCGGCATTCTGGCGCGAACGTGTGAAGGCATAAAGAATGTGTCCTGGGACGGTGCTTGACAAACCCCTTGTGAAGAAGTCTTCCCTCAGCTATCATATGGTTTCAGGAAGATAAAAGTGTTTTCCGCCGTGGGCGTGAAGGCACGAGGGACGTGCCCTAGAGTGAGCTGTCCGTTTCGAATGTGCCGCCCGTCGTTCCACGAAGAAGGGTGAGTATGGAAATGTATGATGTGAGGAAGCATAGGGAAGATTGCCTACGGGTGTTTAACTCTAAGGACAAATCTAGAGGGTTGCCGTCCGTCGACGACCAGCTCTTTCCCTACGGATGGAAGCGCCGTGTTAAAGCTTAGGGCGAGAGAAAAGAGACGGAATGCGAGATACACCACAGTGGGGAACACGTTGTGTGGAGGGCTTCTCTCCACCAAAGTCTTGGGTCACGAATTTGGAAGGGCCTTCAAATGTACGTGAGCTAGCGTCAGCAGAGCCTTCCACTGAACTCAGAGAAACGAGGCCGCGTCAAACATGATTTCGTGCTAACCCCTTGGTTCGCGAAGCGCGAAGCCTTTTGAGATATGTGTGTGAGGGTCTTGCACTCACCTCTCAAGAAACAAAACGGTAGAGCAATAGTCTTCCCACTACCATCTACAGGGAAGAAGACGGAGGAAATGTCCCACGTTAAAAGTGAAGGCGCAAGTTACTGTGCCATAGAGCCCTGCTTGGGAAAGAACTTGTGTCGAAAGCTTCTCCCAACTCAGATCTTGTTTCGGGAAGATAGAAGCGCTGTCGGTACTTTGTGTGAAAACACAAGGAAAATGCCACACGCTGAATTGTGAAGAGAAATGTGGGTCGAACGTGACCACCAACACACTCGTTGTCCCCTAGAGAGGTGTGTGTCTGGAAGTGGGAGGAAGCGTAACGGACGTGCTATACACTTAACTCCAAGAAACAACGCTGTGGAGGTGCGGTCCTTCGACTGCCCTTCTTCTTTGCTAAGGAACGAAGCGGCTTGAAGCCAAGTGTGAAAGGAAACGGAGGGCAAGGAAGGGTGATATACCTCACTCGCGGCACAACTTCTGATGGAGGGCTTTTCTCAACGAACACCATGTGTCACGAAGATAGAAGGGTTTGCGAAAGTATGTGACTTCGCCAAAGGAAAGGCATACACGAATCTCGGCGAACCACGTCTGTGTCGATCGCGACTTCGAGCTTCCATCTGGGTTCCCGAGGAACCCATAGTCACATAATGTATGTGTTGTATCCTACTGCAGAAACACCACTGCAGAGAAACCGTGCGTCTACTATCACCTTCCCTGAAACTGGTAGACTTTTGCAATGGAAGTGGGAAATCGCAAGGAATGTGCCCCGTGCCTGTGCCACGGAAGTAACTAGTGTAAATGTCTGTCGCGATTGGAATCCTGTTCCGTGAGAAGCGTTTCCAAGAGTATGAGAGAGAGCAGATGGAAAAGGTCATGGTTTGAAGCGTGAGAAGGAGACCCGTCAGGAAAGCCATACACGTAAGTCGGGGAAGCACTTTCGCGTGACATGGTGAAGGCATCTAGAATGTGCCCTGTGACGGTGCTCGAGAAACCACTTGTGAAGAAGGCTTCCCTCAACTGCCGTATCGTTTCCGCAGGAGGAAACTGTTTTCCGTAGTGGGTGTGAAGGCATAAGGGACGTAGACGAGACTTCGCTCTCCGCTTCGAAGGTGCCTGCCGTCGTTACACGAAGAAGGATGTGTATGGAAACGGATGACTGCGGAAGCATAAGGAAGATGGCATGCGTTTGTTTAACTCTAAGAACAAGTCTCGAGGGTTCCCGTCCTTCGACTACCATCTCTTCTCGTAAGGATGCGAAGCCGCTCCTTAAACCTCGTGTGAACGAAAAGAGATGGAACGCGCGATACCGCACAGTGAGGAACACGTTGTGCGGAGGGTTTCTCTCCATTACGTCCTGTGTCATGGAGGTGGATGGGTCTTGCAATGTACGTGGGCTAGCCTCAGTAGCAGTAGTAGCCTGACACTGAATTCTGAGAAACAAGGCCATGTCAAACAGGCTTTCGCGCTAACATCGTGGTGCTTGAAGAAAGAAGCCTTTGGAGACATGTGCGTTGCTATATAAGGTAGGCGTCTTACACTCACCTCTCACGAAACCAAACTGTAGGGAACTAGTCTTTCCACTACCGCCTCCGGGGAAGAAGTTGGAAGAACTTTCCGACGTTCAAAGTGAAGGCACAAATGCTGGGCCGTCTACCACTGTTTGAGAGAGGAGTTGTGTCTCAAGCTCCTGTCAACCCAGATCTTGCTTCGGGAAGGGAGAAGCGTTTTCAGGACTTCGTGTGAAAGCGTAAGGACAATGCCATAGGCTGAATGGTGAAGGAAAATGTGGGTCGAATGCGACCACCAACTAACAAGTTGTCCCCTAGGGAGGTGTGTGTCTGGAAATGGGAGGAAGCGTAAGGAACGAGCTGTACACTTAAGTCTAAGAGACAATGCTGTGGAGGAGCCGTCCTTCGACTCCCCGCCTCCTTTCCTAAGGATCGAAGCAGCTTGACGCCGAGTGTGAACGGAAGCAGAGGAAAAGCCTGCTATACCTTACTCGGGGAACCACTTTGTATGGAGGGCTTCTCTCAATGAACACCACGGCTCACGACGCTAGAAGGGTTTTCAAACGTACGTGAGTTCGCCAAAGGAAAGCCACAGACTACACTGTGCGAAACAAGTCTGTGTCAAACCGCGCCTTCGAGCTTCCATCTGGCTTCACGGGGAAAACCTAGTCACAACATGAACGTGTGGAGCCCTAAACAGGCGGCGTGCACGTCGGTCTGAAGAAACACCACTGCAGAGAAACCGTGTTTCTCCCAACCTCTTCCCTGAAAATGGTAGTCTATTCCAAGGTAAGTGTGACAGCGCAAGGCATGTGCCCCATGCCTGCGCCACGGAAATAAGGAGTGGAGATTGTCTCTCCCGGTTCAAACCTTGTTCCGTGAGAAATGTTTTCAAGAGTACGAGAGAGAGCAGAGGGAAAAGGTCATGCCTTTAAGTCTGAGAAGGAAACCCTGGAAAGCCGTACGCCTACGTATGAGCGGCATTCTGGCGCGAACGTGTGAAGGCATAAAGAATGTGTCCTCGGACGGTGCTTGACAAACCCCTTGTGAAGAAGTCTTCCCTCAGCTATCATATGGTTTCAGGAAGATAAAAGTGTTTTCCGCCGTGGGCGTGAAGGCACGAGGGACGTGCCCTAGAGTGAGCTGTCCGTTTCGAATGTGCCGCCCGTCGTTCCACGAAGAAGGGTGAGTATGGAAATGTATGATGTGAGGAAGCATAGGGAAGATTGCCTACGGGTGTTTAACTCTAAGGACAAATCTAGAGGGTTGCCGTCCGTCGACGACCAGCTCTTTCCCTACGGATGGAAGCGCCGTGTTAAAGCTTAGGGCGAGAGAAAAGAGACGGAATGCGAGATACACCACAGTGGGGAACACGTTGTGTGGAGGGCTTCTCTCCACCAAAGTCTTGGGTCACGAATTTGGAAGGGCCTTCAAATGTACGTGAGCTAGCGTCAGCAGAGCCTTCCACTGAACTCAGAGAAACGAGGCCGCGTCAAACATGATTTCGTGCTAACCCCTTGGTTCGCGAAGCGCGAAGCCTTTTGAGATATGTGTGTGAGGGTCTTGCACTCACCTCTCAAGAAACAAAACGGTAGAGCAATAGTCTTCCCACTACCATCTACAGGGAAGAAGACGGAGGAAATGTCCCACGTTAAAAGTGAAGGCGCAAGTTACTGTGCCATAGAGCCCTGCTTGGGAAAGAACTTGTGTCGAAAGCTTCTCCCAACTCAGATCTTGTTTCGGGAAGATAGAAGCGCTGTCGGTACTTTGTGTGAAAACACAAGGAAAATGCCACACGCTGAATTGTGAAGAGAAATGTGGGTCGAACGTGACCACCAACACACTCGTTGTCCCCTAGAGAGGTGTGTGTCTGGAAGTGGGAGGAAGCGTAACGGACGTGCTATACACTTAACTCCAAGAAACAACGCTGTGGAGGTGCGGTCCTTCGACTGCCCTTCTTCTTTGCTAAGGAACGAAGCGGCTTGAAGCCAAGTGTGAAAGGAAACGGAGGGCAAGGAAGGGTGATATACCTCACTCGCGGCACAACTTCTGATGGAGGGCTTTTCTCAACGAACACCATGTGTCACGAAGATAGAAGGGTTTGCGAAAGTATGTGACTTCGCCAAAGGAAAGGCATACACGAATCTCGGCGAACCACGTCTGTGTCGATCGCGACTTCGAGCTTCCATCTGGGTTCCCGAGGAACCCATAGTCACATAATGTATGTGTTGTATCCTACTGCAGAAACACCACTGCAGAGAAACCGTGCGTCTACTATCACCTTCCCTGAAACTGGTAGACTTTTGCAATGGAAGTGGGAAATCGCAAGGAATGTGCCCCGTGCCTGTGCCACGGAAGTAACTAGTGTAAATGTCTGTCGCGATTGGAATCCTGTTCCGTGAGAAGCGTTTCCAAGAGTATGAGAGAGAGCAGATGGAAAAGGTCATGGTTTGAAGCGTGAGAAGGAGACCCGTCAGGAAAGCCATACACGTAAGTCGGGGAAGCACTTTCGCGTGACATGGTGAAGGCATCTAGAATGTGCCCTGTGACGGTGCTCGAGAAACCACTTGTGAAGAAGGCTTCCCTCAACTGCCGTATCGTTTCCGTAGGAGGAAACTGTTTTCCGTAGTGGGTGTGAAGGCATAAGGGACGTAGACGAGACTTCGCTCTCCGCTTCGAAGGTGCCTGCCGTCGTTACACGAAGAAGGATGTGTATGGAAATGGATGACTGCGGAAGCATAAGGAAGATGGCATGCGTTTGTTTAACTCTAAGAACAAGTCTCGAGGGTTCCCGTCCTTCGACTACCATCTCTTCTCGTAAGGATGCGAAGCCGCTCCTTAAACCTCGTGTGAACGAAAAGAGATGGAACGCGCGATACCGCACAGTGAGGAACACGTTGTGCGGAGGGTTTCTCTCCATTACGTCCTGTGTCATGGAGGTGGATGGGTCTTGCAATGTACGTGGGCTAGCCTCAGTAGCAGTAGTAGCCTGACACTGAATTCTGAGAAACAAGGCCATGTCAAACAGGCTTTCGCGCTAACATCGTGGTGCTTGAAGAAAGAAGCCTTTGGAGACATGTGCGTTGCTATATAAGGTAGGCGTCTTACACTCACCTCTCACGAAACCAAACTGTAGGGAACTAGTCTTTCCACTACCGCCTCCGGGGAAGAAGTTGGAAGAACTTTCCGACGTTCAAAGTGAAGGCACAAATGCTGGGCCGTCTACCACTGTTTGAGAGAGGAGTTGTGTCTCAAGCTCCTGTCAACCCAGATCTTGCTTCGGGAAGGGAGAAGCGTTTTCAGGACTTCGTGTGAAAGCGTAAGGACAATGCCATAGGCTGAATGGTGAAGGAAAATGTGGGTCGAATGCGACCACCAACTAACAAGTTGTCCCCTAGGGAGGTGTGTGTCTGGAAATGGGAGGAAGCGTAAGGAACGAGCTGTACACTTAAGTCTAAGAGACAATGCTGTGGAGGAGCCGTCCTTCGACTCCCCGCCTCCTTTCCTAAGGATCGAAGCAGCTTGACGCCGAGTGTGAACGGAAGCAGAGGAAAAGCCTGCTATACCTTACTCGTGGAACCACTTTGTATGGAGGGCTTCTCTCAATGAACACCACGGCTCACGACGCTAGAAGGGTTTTCAAACGTACGTGAGTTCGCCAAAGGAAAGCCACAGACTACACTGTGCGAAACAAGTCTGTGTCAAACCGCGCCTTCGAGCTTCCATCTGGCTTCACGGGGAAAACCTAGTCACAACATGAACGTGTGGAGCCCTAAACAGGCGGCGTGCACGTCGGTCTGAAGAAACACCACTGCAGAGAAACCGTGTTTCTCCCAACCTCTTCCCTGAAAATGGTAGTCTATTCCAAGGTAAGTGTGACAGCGCAAGGCATGTGCCCCATGCCTGCGCCACGGAAATAAGGAGTGGAGATTGTCTCTCCCGGTTCAAACCTTGTTCCGTGAGAAATGTTTTCAAGAGTACGAGAGAGAGCAGAGGGAAAAGGTCATGCCTTTAAGTCTGAGAAGGAAACCCTGGAAAGCCGTACGCCTACGTATGAGCGGCATTCTGGCGCGAACGTGTGAAGGCATAAAGAATGTGTCCTGGGACGGTGCTTGACAAACCCCTTGTGAAGAAGTCTTCCCTCAGCTATCATATGGTTTCAGGAAGATAAAAGTGTTTTCCGCCGTGGGCGTGAAGGCACGAGGGACGTGCCCTAGAGTGAGCTGTCCGTTTCGAATGTGCCGCCCGTCGTTCCACGAAGAAGGGTGAGTATGGAAATGTATGATGTGAGGAAGCATAGGGAAGATTGCCTACGGGTGTTTAACTCTAAGGACAAATCTAGAGGGTTGCCGTCCGTCGACGACCAGCTCTTTCCCTACGGATGGAAGCGCCGTGTTAAAGCTTAGGGCGAGAGAAAAGAGACGGAATGCGAGATACACCACAGTGGGGAACACGTTGTGTGGAGGGCTTCTCTCCACCAAAGTCTTGGGTCACGAATTTGGAAGGGCCTTCAAATGTACGTGAGCTAGCGTCAGCAGAGCCTTCCACTGAACTCAGAGAAACGAGGCCGCGTCAAACATGATTTCGTGCTAACCCCTTGGTTCGCGAAGCGCGAAGCCTTTTGAGATATGTGTGTGAGGGTCTTGCACTCACCTCTCAAGAAACAAAACGGTAGAGCAATAGTCTTCCCACTACCATCTACAGGGAAGAAGACGGAGGAAATGTCCCACGTTAAAAGTGAAGGCGCAAGTTACTGTGCCATAGAGCCCTGCTTGGGAAAGAACTTGTGTCGAAAGCTTCTCCCAACTCAGATCTTGTTTCGGGAAGATAGAAGCGCTGTCGGTACTTTGTGTGAAAACACAAGGAAAATGCCACACGCTGAATTGTGAAGAGAAATGTGGGTCGAACGTGACCACCAACACACTCGTTGTCCCCTAGAGAGGTGTGTGTCTGGAAGTGGGAGGAAGCGTAACGGACGTGCTATACACTTAACTCCAAGAAACAACGCTGTGGAGGTGCGGTCCTTCGACTGCCCTTCTTCTTTGCTAAGGAACGAAGCGGCTTGAAGCCAAGTGTGAAAGGAAACGGAGGGCAAGGAAGGGTGATATACCTCACTCGCGGCACAACTTCTGATGGAGGGCTTTTCTCAACGAACACCATGTGTCACGAAGATAGAAGGGTTTGCGAAAGTATGTGACTTCGCCAAAGGAAAGGCATACACGAATCTCGGCGAACCACGTCTGTGTCGATCGCGACTTCGAGCTTCCATCTGGGTTCCCGAGGAACCCATAGTCACATAATGTATGTGTTGTATCCTACTGCAGAAACACCACTGCAGAGAAACCGTGCGTCTACTATCACCTTCCCTGAAACTGGTAGACTTTTGCAATGGAAGTGGGAAATCGCAAGGAATGTGCCCCGTGCCTGTGCCACGGAAGTAACTAGTGTAAATGTCTGTCGCGATTGGAATCCTGTTCCGTGAGAAGCGTTTCCAAGAGTATGAGAGAGAGCAGATGGAAAAGGTCATGGTTTGAAGCGTGAGAAGGAGACCCGTCAGGAAAGCCATACACGTAAGTCGGGGAAGCACTTTCGCGTGACATGGTGAAGGCATCTAGAATGTGCCCTGTGACGGTGCTCGAGAAACCACTTGTGAAGAAGGCTTCCCTCAACTGCCGTATCGTTTCCGTAGGAGGAAACTGTTTTCCGTAGTGGGTGTGAAGGCATAAGGGACGTAGACGAGACTTCGCTCTCCGCTTCGAAGGTGCCTGCCGTCGTTACACGAAGAAGGATGTGTATGGAAATGGATGACTGCGGAAGCATAAGGAAGATGGCATGCGTTTGTTTAACTCTAAGAACAAGTCTCGAGGGTTCCCGTCCTTCGACTACCATCTCTTCTCGTAAGGATGCGAAGCCGCTCCTTAAACCTCGTGTGAACGAAAAGAGATGGAACGCGCGATACCGCACAGTGAGGAACACGTTGTGCGGAGGGTTTCTCTCCATTACGTCCTGTGTCATGGAGGTGGATGGGTCTTGCAATGTACGTGGGCTAGCCTCAGTAGCAGTAGTAGCCTGACACTGAATTCTGAGAAACAAGGCCATGTCAAACAGGCTTTCGCGCTAACATCGTGGTGCTTGAAGAAAGAAGCCTTTGGAGACATGTGCGTTGCTATATAAGGTAGGCGTCTTACACTCACCTCTCACGAAACCAAACTGTAGGGAACTAGTCTTTCCACTACCGCCTCCGGGGAAGAAGTTGGAAGAACTTTCCGACGTTCAAAGTGAAGGCACAAATGCTGGGCCGTCTACCACTGTTTGAGAGAGGAGTTGTGTCTCAAGCTCCTGTCAACCCAGATCTTGCTTCGGGAAGGGAGAAGCGTTTTCAGGACTTCGTGTGAAAGCGTAAGGACAATGCCATAGGCTGAATGGTGAAGGAAAATGTGGGTCGAATGCGACCACCAACTAACAAGTTGTCCCCTAGGGAGGTGTGTGTCTGGAAATGGGAGGAAGCGTAAGGAACGAGCTGTACACTTAAGTCTAAGAGACAATGCTGTGGAGGAGCCGTCCTTCGACTCCCCGCCTCCTTTCCTAAGGATCGAAGCAGCTTGACGCCGAGTGTGAACGGAAGCAGAGGAAAAGCCTGCTATACCTTACTCGTGGAACCACTTTGTATGGAGGGCTTCTCTCAATGAACACCACGGCTCACGACGCTAGAAGGGTTTTCAAACGTACGTGAGTTCGCCAAAGGAAAGCCACAGACTACACTGTGCGAAACAAGTCTGTGTCAAACCGCGCCTTCGAGCTTCCATCTGGCTTCACGGGGAAAACCTAGTCACAACATGAACGTGTGGAGCCCTAAACAGGCGGCGTGCACGTCGGTCTGAAGAAACACCACTGCAGAGAAACCGTGTTTCTCCCAACCTCTTCCCTGAAAATGGTAGTCCATTCCAAGGTAAGTGTGACAGCGCAAGGCATGTGCCCCATGCCTGCGCCACGGAAATAAGGAGTGGAGATTGTCTCTCCCGGTTCAAACCTTGTTCCGTGAGAAATGTTTTCAAGAGTACGAGAGAGAGCAGAGGGAAAAGGTCACGCCTTTAAGTCTGAGAAGGAAACCCTGGAAAGCCGTACGCCTACGTATGAGCGGCATTCTGGCGCGAACGTGTGAAGGCATAAAGAATGTGTCCTGGGACGGTGCTTGACAAACCCCTTGTGAAGAAGTCTTCCCTCAGCTATCATATGGTTTCAGGAAGATAAAAGTGTTTTCCGCCGTGGGCGTGAAGGCACGAGGGACGTGCCCTAGAGTGAGCTGTCCGTTTCGAATGTGCCGCCCGTCGTTCCACGAAGAAGGGTGAGTATGGAAATGTATGATGTGAGGAAGCATAGGGAAGATTGCCTACGGGTGTTTAACTCTAAGGACAAATCTAGAGGGTTGCCGTCCGTCGACGACCAGCTCTTTCCCTACGGATGGAAGCGCCGTGTTAAAGCTTAGGGCGAGAGAAAAGAGACGGAATGCGAGATACACCACAGTGGGGAACACGTTGTGTGGAGGGCTTCTCTCCACCAAAGTCTTGGGTCACGAATTTGGAAGGGCCTTCAAATGTACGTGAGCTAGCGTCAGCAGAGCCTTCCACTGAACTCAGAGAAACGAGGCCGCGTCAAACATGATTTCGTGCTAACCCCTTGGTTCGCGAAGCGCGAAGCCTTTTGAGATATGTGTGTGAGGGTCTTGCACTCACCTCTCAAGAAACAAAACGGTAGAGCAATAGTCTTCCCACTACCATCTACAGGGAAGAAGACGGAGGAAATGTCCCACGTTAAAAGTGAAGGCGCAAGTTACTGTGCCATAGAGCCCTGCTTGGGAAAGAACTTGTGTCGAAAGCTTCTCCCAACTCAGATCTTGTTTCGGGAAGATAGAAGCGCTGTCGGTACTTTGTGTGAAAACACAAGGAAAATGCCACACGCTGAATTGTGAAGAGAAATGTGGGTCGAACGTGACCACCAACACACTCGTTGTCCCCTAGAGAGGTGTGTGTCTGGAAGTGGGAGGAAGCGTAACGGACGTGCTATACACTTAACTCCAAGAAACAACGCTGTGGAGGTGCGGTCCTTCGACTGCCCTTCTTCTTTGCTAAGGAACGAAGCGGCTTGAAGCCAAGTGTGAAAGGAAACGGAGGGCAAGGAAGGGTGATATACCTCACTCGCGGCACAACTTCTGATGGAGGGCTTTTCTCAACGAACACCATGTGTCACGAAGATAGAAGGGTTTGCGAAAGTATGTGACTTCGCCAAAGGAAAGGCATACACGAATCTCGGCGAACCACGTCTGTGTCGATCGCGACTTCGAGCTTCCATCTGGGTTCCCGAGGAACCCATAGTCACATAATGTCTGTGTGGTATCCTACTGCAGAAACACCACTGCAGAGAAACCGTGCGTCTACTATCACCTTCCCTGAAACTGGTAGACTTTTGCAATGGAAGTGGGAAATCGCAAGGAATGTGCCCCGTGCCTGTGCCACGGAAGTAACTAGTGTAAATGTCTGTCGCGATTGGAATCCTGTTCCGTGAGAAGCGTTTCCAAGAGTATGAGAGAGAGCAGATGGAAAAGGTCATGGTTTGAAGCGTGAGAAGGAGACCCGTCAGGAAAGCCATACACGTAAGTCGGGGAAGCACTTTCGCGTGACATGGTGAAGGCATCTAGAATGTGCCCTGTGACGGTGCTCGAGAAACCACTTGTGAAGAAGGCTTCCCTCAACTGCCGTATCGTTTCCGTAGGAGGAAACTGTTTTCCGTAGTGGGTGTGAAGGCATAAGGGACGTAGACGAGACTTCGCTCTCCGCTTCGAAGGTGCCTGCCGTCGTTACACGAAGAAGGATGTGTATGGAAATGGATGACTGCGGAAGCATAAGGAAGATGGCATGCGTTTGTTTAACTCTAAGAACAAGTCTCGAGGGTTCCCGTCCTTCGACTACCATCTCTTCTCGTAAGGATGCGAAGCCGCTCCTTAAACCTCGTGTGAACGAAAAGAGATGGAACGCGCGATACCGCACAGTGAGGAACACGTTGTGCGGAGGGTTTCTCTCCATTACGTCCTGTGTCATGGAGGTGGATGGGTCTTGCAATGTACGTGGGCTAGCCTCAGTAGCAGTAGTAGCCTGACACTGAATTCTGAGAAACAAGGCCATGTCAAACAGGCTTTCGCGCTAACATCGTGGTGCTTGAAGAAAGAAGCCTTTGGAGACATGTGCGTTGCTATATAAGGTAGGCGTCTTACACTCACCTCTCACGAAACCAAACTGTAGGGAACTAGTCTTTCCACTACCGCCTCCGGGGAAGAAGTTGGAAGAACTTTCCGACGTTCAAAGTGAAGGCACAAATGCTGGGCCGTCTACCACTGTTTGAGAGAGGAGTTGTGTCTCAAGCTCCTGTCAACCCAGATCTTGCTTCGGGAAGGGAGAAGCGTTTTCAGGACTTCGTGTGAAAGCGTAAGGACAATGCCATAGGCTGAATGGTGAAGGAAAATGTGGGTCGAATGCGACCACCAACTAACAAGTTGTCCCCTAGGGAGGTGTGTGTCTGGAAATGGGAGGAAGCGTAAGGAACGAGCTGTACACTTAAGTCTAAGAGACAATGCTGTGGAGGAGCCGTCCTTCGACTCCCCGCCTCCTTTCCTAAGGATCGAAGCAGCTTGACGCCGAGTGTGAACGGAAGCAGAGGAAAAGCCTGCTATACCTTACTCGTGGAACCACTTTGTATGGAGGGCTTCTCTCAATGAACACCACGGCTCACGACGCTAGAAGGGTTTTCAAACGTACGTGAGTTCGCCAAAGGAAAGCCACAGACTACACTGTGCGAAACAAGTCTGTGTCAAACCGCGCCTTCGAGCTTCCATCTGGCTTCACGGGGAAAACCTAGTCACAACATGAACGTGTGGAGCCCTAAACAGGCGGCGTGCACGTCGGTCTGAAGAAACACCACTGCAGAGAAACCGTGTTTCTCCCAACCTCTTCCCTGAAAATGGTAGTCCATTCCAAGGTAAGTGTGACAGCGCAAGGCATGTGCCCCATGCCTGCGCCACGGAAATAAGGAGTGGAGATTGTCTCTCCCGGTTCAAACCTTGTTCCGTGAGAAATGTTTTCAAGAGTACGAGAGAGAGCAGAGGGAAAAGGTCACGCCTTTAAGTCTGAGAAGGAAACCCTGGAAAGCCGTACGCCTACGTATGAGCGGCATTCTGGCGCGAACGTGTGAAGGCATAAAGAATGTGTCCTGGGACGGTGCTTGACAAACCCCTTGTGAAGAAGTCTTCCCTCAGCTATCATATGGTTTCAGGAAGATAAAAGTGTTTTCCGCCGTGGGCGTGAAGGCACGAGGGACGTGCCCTAGAGTGAGCTGTCCGTTTCGAATGTGCCGCCCGTCGTTCCACGAAGAAGGGTGAGTATGGAAATGTATGATGTGAGGAAGCATAGGGAAGATTGCCTACGGGTGTTTAACTCTAAGGACAAATCTAGAGGGTTGCCGTCCGTCGACGACCAGCTCTTTCCCTACGGATGGAAGCGCCGTGTTAAAGCTTAGGGCGAGAGAAAAGAGACGGAATGCGAGATACACCACAGTGGGGAACACGTTGTGTGGAGGGCTTCTCTCCACCAAAGTCTTGGGTCACGAATTTGGAAGGGCCTTCAAATGTACGTGAGCTAGCGTCAGCAGAGCCTTCCACTGAACTCAGAGAAACGAGGCCGCGTCAAACATGATTTCGTGCTAACCCCTTGGTTCGCGAAGCGCGAAGCCTTTTGAGATATGTGTGTGAGGGTCTTGCACTCACCTCTCAAGAAACAAAACGGTAGAGCAATAGTCTTCCCACTACCATCTACAGGGAAGAAGACGGAGGAAATGTCCCACGTTAAAAGTGAAGGCGCAAGTTACTGTGCCATAGAGCCCTGCTTGGGAAAGAACTTGTGTCGAAAGCTTCTCCCAACTCAGATCTTGTTTCGGGAAGATAGAAGCGCTGTCGGTACTTTGTGTGAAAACACAAGGAAAATGCCACACGCTGAATTGTGAAGAGAAATGTGGGTCGAACGTGACCACCAACACACTCGTTGTCCCCTAGAGAGGTGTGTGTCTGGAAGTGGGAGGAAGCGTAACGGACGTGCTATACACTTAACTCCAAGAAACAACGCTGTGGAGGTGCGGTCCTTCGACTGCCCTTCTTCTTTGCTAAGGAACGAAGCGGCTTGAAGCCAAGTGTGAAAGGAAACGGAGGGCAAGGAAGGGTGATATACCTCACTCGCGGCACAACTTCTGATGGAGGGCTTTTCTCAACGAACAGCATGTGTCACGAAGATAGAAGGGTTTGCGAAAGTATGTGACTTCGCCAAAGGAAAGGCATACACGAATCTCGGCGAACCACGTCTGTGTCGATCGCGACTTCGAGCTTCCATCTGGGTTCCCGAGGAACCCATAGTCACATAATGTCTGTGTGGTATCCTACTGCAGAAACACCACTGCAGAGAAACCGTGCGTCTACTATCACCTTCCCTGAAACTGGTAGACTTTTGCAATGGAAGTGGGAAATCGCAAGGAATGTGCCCCGTGCCTGTGCCACGGAAGTAACTAGTGTAAATGTCTGTCGCGATTGGAATCCTGTTCCGTGAGAAGCGTTTCCAAGAGTATGAGAGAGAGCAGATGGAAAAGGTCATGGTTTGAAGCGTGAGAAGGAGACCCGTCAGGAAAGCCATACACGTAAGTCGGGGAAGCACTTTCGCGTGACATGGTGAAGGCATCTAGAATGTGCCCTGTGACGGTGCTCGAGAAACCACTTGTGAAGAAGGCTTCCCTCAACTGCCGTATCGTTTCCGTAGGAGGAAACTGTTTTCCGTAGTGGGTGTGAAGGCATAAGGGACGTAGACGAGACTTCGCTCTCCGCTTCGAAGGTGCCTGCCGTCGTTACACGAAGAAGGATGTGTATGGAAATGGATGACTGCGGAAGCATAAGGAAGATGGCATGCGTTTGTTTAACTCTAAGAACAAGTCTCGAGGGTTCCCGTCCTTCGACTACCATCTCTTCTCGTAAGGATGCGAAGCCGCTCCTTAAACCTCGTGTGAACGAAAAGAGATGGAACGCGCGATACCGCACAGTGAGGAACACGTTGTGCGGAGGGTTTCTCTCCATTACGTCCTGTGTCATGGAGGTGGATGGGTCTTGCAATGTACGTGGGCTAGGCTCAGTAGCAGTAGTAGCCTGACACTGAATTCTGAGAAACAAGGCCATGTCAAACAGGCTTTCGCGCTAACATCGTGGTGCTTGAAGAAAGAAGCCTTTGGAGACATGTGCGTTGCTATATAAGGTAGGCGTCTTACACTCACCTCTCACGAAACCAAACTGTAGGGAACTAGTCTTTCCACTACCGCCTCCGGGGAAGAAGTTGGAAGAACTTTCCGACGTTCAAAGTGAAGGCACAAATGCTGGGCCGTCTACCACTGTTTGAGAGAGGAGTTGTGTCTCAAGCTCCTGTCAACCCAGATCTTGCTTCGGGAAGGGAGAAGCGTTTTCAGGACTTCGTGTGAAAGCGTAAGGACAATGCCATAGGCTGAATGGTGAAGGAAAATGTGGGTCGAATGCGACCACCAACTAACAAGTTGTCCCCTAGGGAGGTGTGTGTCTGGAAATGGGAGGAAGCGTAAGGAACGAGCTGTACACTTAAGTCTAAGAGACAATGCTGTGGAGGAGCGGTCCTTCGACTCCCCGCCTCCTTTCCTAAGGATCGAAGCAGCTTGACGCCGAGTGTGAACGGAAGCAGAGGAAAAGCCTGCTATACCTTACTCGTGGAACCACTTTGTATGGAGGGCTTCTCTCAATGAACACCACGGCTCACGACGCTAGAAGGGTTTTCAAACGTACGTGAGTTCGCCAAAGGAAAGCCACAGACTACACTGTGCGAAACAAGTCTGTGTCAAACCGCGCCTTCGAGCTTCCATCTGGCTTCACGGGGAAAACCTAGTCACAACATGAACGTGTGGAACCCTAAACAGGCGGCGTGCACGTCGGTCTGAAGAAACACCACTGCAGAGAAACCGTGTTTCTCCCAACCTCTTCCCTGAAAATGGTAGTCTATTCCAAGGTAAGTGTGACAGCGCAAGGCATGTGCCCCATGCCTGCGCCACGGAAATAAGGAGTGGAGATTGTCTCTCCCGGTTCAAACCTTGTTCCGTGAGAAATGTTTTCAAGAGTGCGAGAGAGAGCAGAGGGAAAAGGTCACGCCTTTAAGTCTGAGAAGGAAACCCTGGAAAGCCGTACGCCTACGTATGAGCGGCATTCTGGCGCGAACGTGTGAAGGCATAAAGAATGTGTCCTGGGACGGTGCTTGACAAACCCCTTGTGAAGAAGTCTTCCCTCAGCTATCATATGGTTTCAGGAAGATAAAAGTGTTTTCCGCCGTGGGCGTGAAGGCACGAGGGACGTGCCCTAGAGTGAGCTGTCCGTTTCGAATGTGCCGCCCGTCGTTCCACGAAGAAGGGTGAGTATGGAAATGTATGATGTGAGGAAGCATAGGGAAGATTGCCTACGGGTGTTTAACTCTAAGGACAAATCTAGAGGGTTGCCGTCCGTCGACGACCAGCTCTTTCCCTACGGATGGAAGCGCCGTGTTAAAGCTTAGGGCGAGAGAAAAGAGACGGAATGCGAGATACACCACAGTGGGGAACACGTTGTGTGGAGGGCTTCTCTCCACCAAAGTCTCGGGTCACGAATTTGGAAGGGCCTTCAAATGTACGTGAGCTAGCGTCAGCAGAGCCTTCCACTGAACTCAGAGAAACGAGGCCGCGTCAAACATGATTTGGTGCTAACCCCTTGGTTCGCGAAGCGCGAAGCCTTTTGAGATATGTGTGTGAGGGTCTTGCACTCACCTCTCAAGAAACAAAACGGTAGAGCAATAGTCTTCCCACTACCATCTACAGGGAAGAAGACGGAGGAAATGTCCCACGTTAAACGTGAAGGCGCAAGTTACTGTGCCATAGAGCCCTGCTTGGGAAAGAACTTGTGTCGAAAGCTTCTCCCAACTCAGATCTTGTTTCGGGAAGATAGAAGCGCTGTCGGTACTTTGTGTGGAAACACGAGGAAAATGCCACACGCTGAATTGTGAAGAGAAATGTGGGTCGAACGTGACCACCAACACACTCGTTGTCCCCTAGAGAGGTGTGTGTCTGGAAGTGGGAGGAAGCGTAACGGACGTGCTATACACTTAACTCCAAGAAACAACGCTGTGGAGGTGCGGTCCTTCGACTGCCCTTCTTCTTTGCTAAGGAACGAAGCGGCTTGAAGCCAAGTGTGAAAGGAAACGGAGGGCAAGGAAGGGTGATATACCTCACTCGCGGCACAACTTCTGATGGAGGGCTTTTCTCAACGAACAGCATGTGTCACGAAGATAGAAGGGTTTGCGAAAGTATGTGACTTCGCCAAAGGAAAGGCATACACGAATCTCGGCGAACCACGTCTGTGTCGATCGCGACTTCGAGCTTCCATCTGGGTTCCCGAGGAATCCATAGTCACATAATGTCTGTGTGGTATCCTACTGCAGAAACACCACTGCAGAGAAACCGTGCGTCTACTATCACCTTCCCTGAAACTGGTAGACTTTTGCAATGGAAGTGGGAAATCGCAAGGAATGTGCCCCGTGCCTGTGCCACGGAAGTAACTAGTGTAAATGTCTGTCGCGATTGGAATCCTGTTCCGTGAGAAGCGTTTCCAAGAGTATGAGAGAGAGCAGATGGAAAAGGTCATGGTTTGAAGCGTGAGAAGGAGACCCGTCAGGAAAGCCATACACGTAAGTCGGGGAAGCACTTTCGCGTGACATGGTGAAGGCATCTAGAATGTGCCCTGTGACGGTGCTCGAGAAACCACTTGTGAAGAAGGCTTCCCTCAACTGCCGTATCGTTTCCGTAGGAGGAAACTGTTTTCCGTAGTGGGTGTGAAGGCATAAGGGACGTAGACGAGACTTCGCTCTCCGCTTCGAAGGTGCCTGCCGTCGTTACACGAAGAAGGATGTGTATGGAAATGGATGACTGCGGAAGCATAAGGAAGATGGCATGCGTTTGTTTAACTCTAAGAACAAGTCTCGAGGGTTCCCGTCCTTCGACTACCATCTCTTCTCGTAAGGATGCGAAGCCGCTCCTTAAACCTCGTGTGAACGAAAAGAGATGGAACGCGCGATACCGCACAGTGAGGAACACGTTGTGCGGAGGGTTTCTCTCCATTACGTCCTGTGTCATGGAGGTGGATGGGTCTTGCAATGTACGTGGGCTAGCCTCAGTACCAGTAGTAGCCTGACACTGAATTCTGAGAAACAAGGCCATGTCAAACAGGCTTTCGCGCTAACATCGTGGTGCTTGAAGAAAGAAGCCTTTGGAGACATGTGCGTTGCTATATAAGGTAGGCGTCTTACACTCACCTCTCACGAAACCAAACTGTAGGGAACTAGTCTTTCCACTACCGCCTCCGGGGAAGAAGTTGGAAGAACTTTCCGACGTTCAAAGTGAAGGCACAAATGCTGGGCCGTCTACCACTGTTTGAGAGAGGAGTTGTGTCTCAAGCTCCTGTCAACCCAGATCTTGCTTCGGGAAGGGAGAAGCGTTTTCAGGACTTCGTGTGAAAGCGTAAGGACAATGCCATAGGCTGAATGGTGAAGGAAAATGTGGGTCGAATGCGACCACCAACTAACAAGTTGTCCCCTAGGGAGGTGTGTGTCTGGAAATGGGAGGAAGCGTAAGGAACGAGCTGTACACTTAAGTCTAAGAGACAATGCTGTGGAGGAGCGGTCCTTCGACTCCCCGCCTCCTTTCCTAAGGATCGAAGCAGCTTGACGCCGAGTGTGAACGGAAGCAGAGGAAAAGCCTGCTATACCTTACTCGTGGAACCACTTTGTATGGAGGGCTTCTCTCAATGAACACCACGGCTCACGACGCTAGAAGGGTTTTCAAACGTACGTGAGTTCGCCAAAGGAAAGCCACAGACTACACTGTGCGAAACAAGTCTGTGTCAAACCGCGCCTTCGAGCTTCCATCTGGCTTCACGGGGAAAACCTAGTCACAACATGAACGTGTGGAACCCTAAACAGGCGGCGTGCACGTCGGTCTGAAGAAACACCACTGCAGAGAAACCGTGTTTCTCCCAACCTCTTCCCTGAAAATGGTAGTCTATTCCAAGGTAAGTGTGACAGCGCAAGGCATGTGCCCCATGCCTGCGCCACGGAAATAAGGAGTGGAGATTGTCTCTCCCGGTTCAAACCTTGTTCCGTGAGAAATGTTTTCAAGAGTGCGAGAGAGAGCAGAGGGAAAAGGTCACGCCTTTAAGTCTGAGAAGGAAACCCTGGAAAGCCGTACGCCTACGTATGAGCGGCATTCTGGCGCGAACGTGTGAAGGCATAAAGAATGTGTCCTGGGACGGTGCTTGACAAACCCCTTGTGAAGAAGTCTTCCCTCAGCTATCATATGGTTTCAGGAAGATAAAAGTGTTTTCCGCCGTGGGCGTGAAGGCACGAGGGACGTGCCCTAGAGTGAGCTGTCCGTTTCGAATGTGCCGCCCGTCGTTCCACGAAGAAGGGTGAGTATGGAAATGTATGATGTGAGGAAGCATAGGGAAGATTGCCTACGGGTGTTTAACTCTAAGGACAAATCTAGAGGGTTGCCGTCCGTCGACGACCAGCTCTTTCCCTACGGATGGAAGCGCCGTGTTAAAGCTTAGGGCGAGAGAAAAGAGACGGAATGCGAGATACACCACAGTGGGGAACACGTTGTGTGGAGGGCTTCTCTCCACCAAAGTCTCGGGTCACGAATTTGGAAGGGCCTTCAAATGTACGTGAGCTAGCGTCAGCAGAGCCTTCCACTGAACTCAGAGAAACGAGGCCGCGTCAAACATGATTTGGTGCTAACCCCTTGGTTCGCGAAGCGCGAAGCCTTTTGAGATATGTGTGTGAGGGTCTTGCACTCACCTCTCAAGAAACAAAACGGTAGAGCAATAGTCTTCCCACTACCATCTACAGGGAAGAAGACGGAGGAAATGTCCCACGTTAAACGTGAAGGCGCAAGTTACTGTGCCATAGAGCCCTGCTTGGGAAAGAACTTGTGTCGAAAGCTTCTCCCAACTCAGATCTTGTTTCGGGAAGATAGAAGCGCTGTCGGTACTTTGTGTGGAAACACGAGGAAAATGCCACACGCTGAATTGTGAAGAGAAATGTGGGTCGAACGTGACCACCAACACACTCGTTGTCCCCTAGAGAGGTGTGTGTCTGGAAGTGGGAGGAAGCGTAACGGACGTGCTATACACTTAACTCCAAGAAACAACGCTGTGGAGGTGCGGTCCTTCGACTGCCCTTCTTCTTTGCTAAGGAACGAAGCGGCTTGAAGCCAAGTGTGAAAGGAAACGGAGGACAAGGAAGGGTGATATACCTCACTCGCGGCACAACTTCTGATGGAGGGCTTTTCTCAACGAACAGTATGTGTCACGAAGATAGAAGGGTTTGCGAAAGTATGTGACTTCGCCAAAGGAAAGGCATACACGAATCTCGGCGAACCACGTCTGTGTCGATCGCGACTTCGAGCTTACATCTGGGTTCCCGAGGAATCCATAGTCACATAATGTCTGTGTGGTATCCTACTGCAGAAACACCACTGCAGAGAAACCGTGCGTCTACTATCACCTTCCCTGAAACTGGTAGACTTTTGCAATGGAAGTGGGAAATCGCAAGGAATGTGCCCCGTGCCTGTGCCACGGAAGTAACTAGTGTAAATGTCTGTCGCGATTGGAATCCTGTTCCGTGAGAAGCGTTTCCAAGAGTATGAGAGAGAGCAGATGGAAAAGGTCATGGTTTGAAGCGTGAGAAGGAGACCCGTCAGGAAAGCCATACACGTAAGTCGGGGAAGCACTTTCGCGTGACATGGTGAAGGCATCTAGAATGTGCCCTGTGACGGTGCTCGAGAAACCACTTGTGAAGAAGGCTTCCCTCAACTGCCGTATCGTTTCCGTAGGAGGAAACTGTTTTCCGTAGTGGGTGTGAAGGCATAAGGGACGTAGACGAGACTTCGCTCTCCGCTTCGAAGGTGCCTGCCGTCGTTACACGAAGAAGGATGTGTATGGAAATGGATGACTGCGGAAGCATAAGGAAGATGGCATGCGTTTGTTTAACTCTAAGAACAAGTCTCGAGGGTTCCCGTCCTTCGACTACCATCTCTTCTCGTAAGGATGCGAAGCCGCTCCTTAAACCTCGTGTGAACGAAAAGAGATGGAACGCGCGATACCGCACAGTGAGGAACACGTTGTGCGGAGGGTTTCTCTCCATTACGTCCTGTGTCATGGAGGTGGATGGGTCTTGCAATGTACGTGGGCTAGCCTCAGTAGCAGTAGTAGCCTGACACTGAATTCTGAGAAACAAGGCCATGTCAAACAGGCTTTCGCGCTAACATCGTGGTGCTTGAAGAAAGAAGCCTTTGGAGACATGTGCGTTGCTATATAAGGTAGGCGTCTTACACTCACCTCTCACGAAACCAAACTGTAGGGAACTAGTCTTTCCACTACCGCCTCCGGGGAAGAAGTTGGAAGAACTTTCCGACGTTCAAAGTGAAGGCACAAATGCTGGGCCGTCTACCACTGTTTGAGAGAGGAGTTGTGTCTCAAGCTCCTGTCAACCCAGATCTTGCTTCGGGAAGGGAGAAGCGTTTTCAGGACTTCGTGTGAAAGCGTAAGGACAATGCCATAGGCTGAATGGTGAAGGAAAATGTGGGTCGAATGCGACCACCAACTAACAAGTTGTCCCCTAGGGAGGTGTGTGTCTGGAAATGGGAGGAAGCGTAAGGAACGAGCTGTACACTTAAGTCTAAGAGACAATGCTGTGGAGGAGCGGTCCTTCGACTCCCCGCCTCCTTTCCTAAGGATCGAAGCAGCTTGACGCCGAGTGTGAACGGAAGCAGAGGAAAAGCCTGCTATACCTTACTCGTGGAACCACTTTGTATGGAGGGCTTCTCTCAATGAACACCACGGCTCACGACGCTAGAAGGGTTTTCAAACGTACGTGAGTTCGCCAAAGGAAAGCCACAGACTACACTGTGCGAAACAAGTCTGTGTCAAACCGCGCCTTCGAGCTTCCATCTGGCTTCACGGGGAAAACCTAGTCACAACATGAACGTGTGGAACCCTAAACAGGCGGCGTGCACGTCGGTCTGAAGAAACACCACTGCAGAGAAACCGTGTTTCTACCAACCTCTTCCCTGAAAATGGTAGTCTATTCCAAGGTAAGTGTGACAGCGCAAGGCATGTGCCCCATGCCTGCGCCACGGAAATAAGGAGTGGAGATTGTCTCTCCCGGTTCAAACCTTGTTCCGTGAGAAATGTTTTCAAGAGTGCGAGAGAGAGCAGAGGGAAAAGGTCACGCCTTTAAGTCTGAGAAGGAAACCCTGGAAAGCCGTACGCCTACGTATGAGCGGCATTCTGGCGCGAACGTGTGAAGGCATAAAGAATGTGTCCTGGGACGGTGCTTGACAAACCCCTTGTGAAGAAGTCTTCCCTCAGCTATCATATGGTTTCAGGAAGATAAAAGTGTTTTCCGCCGTGGGCGTGAAGGCACGAGGGACGTGCCCTAGAGTGAGCTGTCCGTTTCGAATGTGCCGCCCGTCGTTCCACGAAGAAGGGTGAGTATGGAAATGTATGATGTGAGGAAGCATAGGGAAGATTGCCTACGGGTGTTTAACTCTAAGGACAAATCTAGAGGGTTGCCGTCCGTCGACGACCAGCTCTTTCCCTACGGATGGAAGCGCCGTGTTAAAGCTTAGGGCGAGAGAAAAGAGACGGAATGCGAGATACACCACAGTGGGGAACACGTTGTGTGGAGGGCTTCTCTCCACCAAAGTCTCGGGTCACGAATTTGGAAGGGCCTTCAAATGTACGTGAGCTAGCGTCAGCAGAGCCTTCCACTGAACTCAGAGAAACGAGGCCGCGTCAAACATGATTTGGTGCTAACCCCTTGGTTCGCGAAGCGCGAAGCCTTTTGAGATATGTGTGTGAGGGTCTTGCACTCACCTCTCAAGAAACAAAACGGTAGAGCAATAGTCTTCCCACTACCATCTACAGGGAAGAAGACGGAGGAAATGTCCCACGTTAAACGTGAAGGCGCAAGTTACTGTGCCATAGAGCCCTGCTTGGGAAAGAACTTGTGTCGAAAGCTTCTCCCAACTCAGATCTTGTTTCGGGAAGATAGAAGCGCTGTCGGTACTTTGTGTGGAAACACAAGGAAAATGCCACACGCTGAATTGTGAAGAGAAATGTGGGTCGAACGTGACCACCAACACACTCGTTGTCCCCTAGAGAGGTGTGTGTCTGGAAGTGGGAGGAAGCGTAACGGACGTGCTATACACTTAACTCCAAGAAACAACGCTGTGGAGGTGCGGTCCTTCGACTGCCCTTCTTCTTTGCTAAGGAACGAAGCGGCTTGAAGCCAAGTGTGAAAGGAAACGGAGGGCAAGGAAGGGTGATATACCTCACTCGCGGCACAACTTCTGATGGAGGGCTTTTCTCAACGAACAGCATGTGTCACGAAGATAGAAGGGTTTGCGAAAGTATGTGACTTCGCCAAAGGAAAGGCATACACGAATCTCGGCGAACCACGTCTGTGTCGATCGCGACTTCGAGCTTCCATCTGGGTTCCCGAGGAATCCATAGTCACATAATGTCTGTGTGGTATCCTACTGCAGAAACACCACTGCAGAGAAACCGTGCGTCTACTATCACCTTCCCTGAAACTGGTAGACTTTTGCAATGGAAGTGGGAAATCGCAAGGAATGTGCCCCGTGCCTGTGCCACGGAAGTAACTAGTGTAAATGTCTGTCGCGATTGGAATCCTGTTCCGTGAGAAGCGTTTCCAAGAGTATGAGAGAGAGCAGATGGAAAAGGTCATGGTTTGAAGCGTGAGAAGGAGACCCGTCAGGAAAGCCATACACGTAAGTCGGGGAAGCACTTTCGCGTGACATGGTGAAGGCATCTAGAATGTGCCCTGTGACGGTGCTCGAGAAACCACTTGTGAAGAAGGCTTCCCTCAACTGCCGTATCGTTTCCGTAGGAGGAAACTGTTTTCCGTAGTGGGTGTGAAGGCATAAGGGACGTAGACGAGACTTCGCTCTCCGCTTCGAAGGTGCCTGCCGTCGTTACACGAAGAAGGATGTGTATGGAAATGGATGACTGCGGAAGCATAAGGAAGATGGCATGCGTTTGTTTAACTCTAAGAACAAGTCTCGAGGGTTCCCGTCCTTCGACTACCATCTCTTCTCGTAAGGATGCGAAGCCGCTCCTTAAACCTCGTGTGAACGAAAAGAGATGGAACGCGCGATACCGCACAGTGAGGAACACGTTGTGCGGAGGGTTTCTCTCCATTACGTCCTGTGTCATGGAGGTGGATGGGTCTTGCAATGTACGTGGGCTAGCCTCAGTAGCAGTAGTAGCCTGACACTGAATTCTGAGAAACAAGGCCATGTCAAACAGGCTTTCGCGCTAACATCGTGGTGCTTGAAGAAAGAAGCCTTTGGAGACATGTGCGTTGCTATATAAGGTAGGCGTCTTACACTCACCTCTCACGAAACCAAACTGTAGGGAACTAGTCTTTCCACTACCGCCTCCGGGGAAGAAGTTGGAAGAACTTTCCGACGTTCAAAGTGAAGGCACAAATGCTGGGCCGTCTACCACTGTTTGAGAGAGGAGTTGTGTCTCAAGCTCCTGTCAACCCAGATCTTGCTTCGGGAAGGGAGAAGCGTTTTCAGGACTTCGTGTGAAAGCGTAAGGACAATGCCATAGGCTGAATGGTGAAGGAAAATGTGGGTCGAATGCGACCACCAACTAACAAGTTGTCCCCTAGGGAGGTGTGTGTCTGGAAATGGGAGGAAGCGTAAGGAACGAGCTGTACACTTAAGTCGAAGAGACAATGCTGTGGAGGAGCGGTCCTTCGACTCCCCGCCTCCTTTCCTAAGGATCGAAGCAGCTTGACGCCGAGTGTGAACGGAAGCAGAGGAAAAGCCTGCTATACCTTACTCGTGGAACCACTTTGTATGGAGGGCTTCTCTCAATGAACACCACGGCTCACGACGCTAGAAGGGTTTTCAAACGTACGTGAGTTCGCCAAAGGAAAGCCACAGACTACACTGTGCGAAACAAGTCTGTGTCAAACCGCGCCTTCGAGCTTCCATCTGGCTTCACGGGGAAAACCTAGTCACAACATGAACGTGTGGAACCCTAAACAGGCGGCGTGCACGTCGGTCTGAAGAAACACCACTGCAGAGAAACCGTGTTTCTCCCAACCTCTTCCCTGAAAATGGTAGTCTATTCCAAGGTAAGTGTGACAGCGCAAGGCATGTGCCCCATGCCTGCGCCACGGAAATAAGGAGTGGAGATTGTCTCTCCCGGTTCAAACCTTGTTCCGTGAGAAATGTTTTCAAGAGTGCGAGAGAGAGCAGAGGGAAAAGGTCACGCCTTTAAGTCTGAGAAGGAAACCCTGGAAAGCCGTACGCCTACGTATGAGCGGCATTCTGGCGCGAACGTGTGAAGGCATAAAGAATGTGTCCTGGGACGGTGCTTGACAAACCCCTTGTGAAGAAGTCTTCCCTCAGCTATCATATGGTTTCAGGAAGATAAAAGTGTTTTCCGCCGTGGGCGTGAAGGCACGAGGGACGTGCCCTAGAGTGAGCTGTCCGTTTCGAATGTGCCGCCCGTCGTTCCACGAAGAAGGGTGAGTATGGAAATGTATGATGTGAGGAAGCATAGGGAAGATTGCCTACGGGTGTTTAACTCTAAGGACAAATCTAGAGGGTTGCCGTCCGTCGACGACCAGCTCTTTCCCTACGGATGGAAGCGCCGTGTTAAAGCTTAGGGCGAGAGAAAAGAGACGGAATGCGAGATACACCACAGTGGGGAACACGTTGTGTGGAGGGCTTCTCTCCACCAAAGTCTCGGGTCACGAATTTGGAAGGGCCTTCAAATGTACGTGAGCTAGCGTCAGCAGAGCCTTCCACTGAACTCAGAGAAACGAGGCCGCGTCAAACATGATTTGGTGCTAACCCCTTGGTTCGCGAAGCGCGAAGCCTTTTGAGATATGTGTGTGAGGGTCTTGCACTCACCTCTCAAGAAACAAAACGGTAGAGCAATAGTCTTCCCACTACCATCTACAGGGAAGAAGACGGAGGAAATGTCCCACGTTAAACGTGAAGGCGCAAGTTACTGTGCCATAGAGCCCTGCTTGGGAAAGAACTTGTGTCGAAAGCTTCTCCCAACTCAGATCTTGTTTCGGGAAGATAGAAGCGCTGTCGGTACTTTGTGTGGAAACACAAGGAAAATGCCACACGCTGAATTGTGAAGAGAAATGTGGGTCGAACGTGACCACCAACACACTCGTTGTCCCCTAGAGAGGTGTGTGTCTGGAAGTGGGAGGAAGCGTAACGGACGTGCTATACACTTAACTCCAAGAAACAACGCTGTGGAGGTGCGGTCCTTCGACTGCCCTTCTTCTTTGCTAAGGAACGAAGCGGCTTGAAGCCAAGTGTGAAAGGAAACGGAGGGCAAGGAAGGGTGATATACCTCACTCGCGGCACAACTTCTGATGGAGGGCTATTCTCAACGAACAGCATGTGTCACGAAGATAGAAGGGTTTGCGAAAGTATGTGACTTCGCCAAAGGAAAGGCATACACGAATCTCGGCGAACCACGTCTGTGTCGATCGCGACTTCGAGCTTACATCTGGGTTCCCGAGGAATCCATAGTCACATAATGTCTGTGTGGTATCCTACTGCAGAAACACCACTGCAGAGAAACCGTGCGTCTACTATCACCTTCCCTGAAACTGGTAGACTTTTGCAATGGAAGTGGGAAATCGCAAGGAATGTGCCCCGTGCCTGTGCCACGGAAGTAACTAGTGTAAATGTCTGTCGCGATTGGAATCCTGTTCCGTGAGAAGCGTTTCCAAGAGTATGAGAGAGAGCAGATGGAAAAGGTCATGGTTTGAAGCGTGAGAAGGAGACCCGTCAGGAAAGCCATACACGTAAGTCGGGGAAGCACTTTCGCGTGACATGGTGAAGGCATCTAGAATGTGCCCTGTGACGGTGCTCGAGAAACCACTTGTGAAGAAGGCTTCCCTCAACTGCCGTATCGTTTCCGTAGGAGGAAACTGTTTTCCGTAGTGGGTGTGAAGGCATAAGGGACGTAGACGAGACTTCGCTCTCCGCTTCGAAGGTGCCTGCCGTCGTTACACGAAGAAGGATGTGTATGGAAATGGATGACTGCGGAAGCATAAGGAAGATGGCATGCGTTTGTTTAACTCTAAGAACAAGTCTCGAGGGTTCCCGTCCTTCGACTACCATCTCTTCTCGTAAGGATGCGAAGCCGCTCCTTAAACCTCGTGTGAACGAAAAGAGATGGAACGCGCGATACCGCACAGTGAGGAACACGTTGTGCGGAGGGTTTCTCTCCATTACGTCCTGTGTCATGGAGGTGGATGGGTCTTGCAATGTACGTGGGCTAGCCTCAGTAGCAGTAGTAGCCTGACACTGAATTCTGAGAAACAAGGCCATGTCAAACAGGCTTTCGCGCTAACATCGTGGTGCTTGAAGAAAGAAGCCTTTGGAGACATGTGCGTTGCTATATAAGGTAGGCGTCTTACACTCACCTCTCACGAAACCAAACTGTAGGGAACTAGTCTTTCCACTACCGCCTCCGGGGAAGAAGTTGGAAGAACTTTCCGACGTTCAAAGTGAAGGCACAAATGCTGGGCCGTCTACCACTGTTTGAGAGAGGAGTTGTGTCTCAAGCTCCTGTCAACCCAGATCTTGCTTCGGGAAGGGAGAAGCGTTTTCAGGACTTCGTGTGAAAGCGTAAGGACAATGCCATAGGCTGAATGGTGAAGGAAAATGTGGGTCGAATGCGACCACCAACTAACAAGTTGTCCCCTAGGGAGGTGTGTGTCTGGAAATGGGAGGAAGCGTAAGGAACGAGCTGTACACTTAAGTCTAAGAGACAATGCTGTGGAGGAGCGGTCCTTCGACTCCCCGCCTCCTTTCCTAAGGATCGAAGCAGCTTGACGCCGAGTGTGAACGGAAGCAGAGGAAAAGCCTGCTATACCTTACTCGGGGAACCACTTTGTATGGAGGGCTTCTCTCAATGAACACCACGGCTCACGACGCTAGAAGGGTTTTCAAACGTACGTGAGTTCGCCAAAGGAAAGCCACAGACTACACTGTGCGAAACAAGTCTGTGTCAAACCGCGCCTTCGAGCTTCCATCTGGCTTCACGGGGAAAACCTAGTCACAACATGAACGTGTGGAACACTAAACAGGCGGCGTGCACGTCGGTCTGAAGAAACACCACTGCAGAGAAACCGTGTTTCTCCCAACCTCTTCCCTGAAAATGGTAGTCTATTCCAAGGTAAGTGTGACAGCGCAAGGCATGTGCCCCATGCCTGCGCCACGGAAATAAGGAGTGGAGATTGTCTCTCCCGGTTCAAACCTTGTTCCGTGAGAAATGTTTTCAAGAGTGCGAGAGAGAGCAGAGGGAAAAGGTCACGCCTTTAAGTCTGAGAAGGAAACCCTGGAAAGCCGTACGCCTACGTATGAGCGGCATTCTGGCGCGAACGTGTGAAGGCATAAAGAATGTGTCCTGGGACGGTGCTTGACAAACCCCTTGTGAAGAAGTCTTCCCTCAGCTATCATATGGTTTCAGGAAGATAAAAGTGTTTTCCGCCGTGGGCGTGAAGGCACGAGGGACGTGCCCTAGAGTGAGCTGTCCGTTTCGAATGTGCCGCCCGTCGTTCCACGAAGAAGGGTGAGTATGGAAATGTATGATGTGAGGAAGCATAGGGAAGATTGCCTACGGGTGTTTAACTCTAAGGACAAATCTAGAGGGTTGCCGTCCGTCGACGACCAGCTCTTTCCCTACGGATGGAAGCGCCGTGTTAAAGCTTAGGGCGAGAGAAAAGAGACGGAATGCGAGATACACCACAGTGGGGAACACGTTGTGTGGAGGGCTTCTCTCCACCAAAGTCTCGGGTCACGAATTTGGAAGGGCCTTCAAATGTACGTGAGCTAGCGTCAGCAGAGCCTTCCACTGAACTCAGAGAAACGAGGCCGCGTCAAACATGATTTGGTGCTAACCCCTTGGTTCGCGAAGCGCGAAGCCTTTTGAGATATGTGTGTGAGGGTCTTGCACTCACCTCTCAAGAAACAAAACGGTAGAGCAATAGTCTTCCCACTACCATCTACAGGGAAGAAGACGGAGGAAATGTCCAACGTTAAACGTGAAGGCGCAAGTTACTGTGCCATAGAGCCCTGCTTGGGAAAGAACTTGTGTCGAAAGCTTCTCCCAACTCAGATCTTGTTTCGGGAAGATAGAAGCGCTGTCGGTACTTTGTGTGGAAACACGAGGAAAATGCCACACGCTGAATTGTGAAGAGAAATGTGGGTCGAACGTGACCACCAACACACTCGTTGTCCCCTAGAGAGGTGTGTGTCTGGAAGTGGGAGGAAGCGTAACGGACGTGCTATACACTTAACTCCAAGAAACAACGCTGTGGAGGTGCGGTCCTTCGACTGCCCTTCTTCTTTGCTAAGGAACGAAGCGGCTTGAAGCCAAGTGTGAAAGGAAACGGAGGGCAAGGAAGGGTGATATACCTCACTCGCGGCACAACTTCTGATGGAGGGCTTTTCTCAACGAACAGCATGTGTCACGAAGATAGAAGGGTTTGCGAAAGTATGTGACTTCGCCAAAGGAAAGGCATACACGAATCTCGGCGAACCACGTCTGTGTCGATCGCGACTTCGAGCTTTCATCTGGGTTCCCGAGGAATCCATAGTCACATAATGTCTGTGTGGTATCCTACTGCAGAAACACCACTGCAGAGAAACCGTGCGTCTACTATCACCTTCCCTGAAACTGGTAGACTTTTGCAATGGAAGTGGGAAATCGCAAGGAATGTGCCCCGTGCCTGTGCCACGGAAGTAACTAGTGTAAATGTCTGTCGCGATTGGAATCCTGTTCCGTGAGAAGCGTTTCCAAGAGTATGAGAGAGAGCAGATGGAAAAGGTCATGGTTTGAAGCGTGAGAAGGAGACCCGTCAGGAAAGCCATACACGTAAGTCGGGGAAGCACTTTCGCGTGACATGGTGAAGGCATCTAGAATGTGCCCTGTGACGGTGCTCGAGAAACCACTTGTGAAGAAGGCTTCCCTCAACTGCCGTATCGTTTCCGTAGGAGGAAACTGTTTTCCGTAGTGGGTGTGAAGGCATAAGGGACGTAGACGAGACTTCGCTCTCCGCTTCGAAGGTGCCTGCCGTCGTTACACGAAGAAGGATGTGTATGGAAATGGATGACTGCGGAAGCATAAGGAAGATGGCATGCGTTTGTTTAACTCTAAGAACAAGTCTCGAGGGTTCCCGTCCTTCGACTACCATCTCTTCTCGTAAGGATGCGAAGCCGCTCCTTAAACCTCGTGTGAACGAAAAGAGATGGAACGCGCGATACCGCACAGTGAGGAACACGTTGTGCGGAGGGTTTCTCTCCATTACGTCCTGTGTCATGGAGGTGGATGGGTCTTGCAATGTACGTGGGCTAGCCTCAGTAGCAGTAGTAGCCTGACACTGAATTCTGAGAAACAAGGCCATGTCAAACAGGCTTTCGCGCTAACATCGTGGTGCTTGAAGAAAGAAGCCTTTGGAGACATGTGCGTTGCTATATAAGGTAGGCGTCTTACACTCACCTCTCACGAAACCAAACTGTAGGGAACTAGTCTTTCCACTACCGCCTCCGGGGAAGAAGTTGGAAGAACTTTCCGACGTTCAAAGTGAAGGCACAAATGCTGGGCCGTCTACCACTGTTTGAGAGAGGAGTTGTGTCTCAAGCTCCTGTCAACCCAGATCTTGCTTCGGGAAGGGAGAAGCGTTTTCAGGACTTCGTGTGAAAGCGTAAGGACAATGCCATAGGCTGAATGGTGAAGGAAAATGTGGGTCGAATGCGACCACCAACTAACAAGTTGTCCCCTAGGGAGGTGTGTGTCTGGAAATGGGAGGAAGCGTAAGGAACGAGCTGTACACTTAAGTCTAAGAGACAATGCTGTGGAGGAGCGGTCCTTCGACTCCCCGCCTCCTTTCCTAAGGATCGAAGCAGCTTGACGCCGAGTGTGAACGGAAGCAGAGGAAAAGCCTGCTATACCTTACTCGTGGAACCACTTTGTATGGAGGGCTTCTCTCAATGAACACCACGGCTCACGACGCTAGAAGGGTTTTCAAACGTACGTGAGTTCGCCAAAGGAAAGCCACAGACTACACTGTGCGAAACAAGTCTGTGTCAAACCGCGCCTTCGAGCTTCCATCTGGCTTCACGGGGAAAACCTAGTCACAACATGAACGTGTGGAACCCTAAACAGGCGGCGTGCACGTCGGTCTGAAGAAACACCACTGCAGAGAAACCGTGTTTCTCCCAACCTCTTCCCTGAAAATGGTAGTCTATTCCAAGGTAAGTGTGACAGCGCAAGGCATGTGCCCCATGCCTGCGCCACGGAAATAAGGAGTGGAGATTGTCTCTCCCGGTTCAAACCTTGTTCCGTGAGAAATGTTTTCAAGAGTGCGAGAGAGAGCAGAGGGAAAAGGTCACGCCTTTAAGTCTGAGAAGGAAACCCTGGAAAGCCGTACGCCTACGTATGAGCGGAATTCTGGCGTGAACGTGTGAAGGCATAAAGAATGTGTCCTGGGATGGTGCTTGACAAACCCCTTGTGAAGAAGTCTTCCCTCAGCTATCATATGGTTTCAGGAAGATAAAAGTGTTTTCCGCCGTGGGCGTGAAGGCACGAGGGACGTGCCCTAGAGTGAGCTGTCCGTTTCGAATGTGCCGCCCGTCGTTCCACGAAGAAGGGTGAGTATGGAAATGTATGATGTGAGGAAGCATAGGGAAGATTGCCTACGGGTGTTTAACTCTACGGACAAATCTAGAGGGTTGCCGTCCGTCGACGACCAGCTCTTTCCCTACGGATGGAAGCGCCGTGTTAAAGCTTAGGGCGAGAGAAAAGAGACGGAATGCGAGATACACCACAGTGGGGAACACGTTGTGTGGAGGGCTTCTCTCCACCAAAGTCTCGGGTCACGAATTTGGAAGGGCCTTCAAATGTACGTGAGCTAGCGTCAGCAGAGCCTTCCACTGAACTCAGAGAAACGAGGCCGCGTCAAACATGATTTCGTGCTAACCCCTTGGTTCGCGAAGCGCGAAGCCTTTTGAGATATGTGTGTGAGGGTCTTGCACTCACCTCTCAAGAAACAAAACGGTAGAGCAATAGTCTTCCCACTACCATCTACAGGGAAGAAGACGGAGGAAATGTCCCACGTTAAACGTGAAGGCGCAAGTTACTGTGCCATAGAGCCCTGCTTGGGAAAGAACTTGTGTCGAAAGCTTCTCCCAACTCAGATCTTGTTTCGGGAAGATAGAAGCGCTGTCGGTACTTTGTGTGGAAACACAAGGAAAATGCCACACGCTGAATTGTGAAGAGAAATGTGGGTCGAACGTGACCACCAACACACTCGTTGTCCCCTAGAGAGGTGTGTGTCTGGAAGTGGGAGGAAGCGTAACGGACGTGCTATACACTTAACTCCAAGAAACAACGCTGTGGAGGTGCGGTCCTTCGACTGCCCTTCTTCTTTGCTAAGGAACGAAGCGGCTTGAAGCCAAGTGTGAAAGGAAACGGAGGGCAAGGAAGGGTGATATACCTCACTCGCGGCACAACTTCTGATGGAGGGCTTTTCTCAACGAACAGCATGTGTCACGAAGATAGAAGGGTTTGCGAAAGTATGTGACTTCGCCAAAGGAAAGGCATACACGAATCTCGGCGAACCACGTCTGTGTCGATCGCGACTTCGAGCTTACATCTGGGTTCCCGAGGAATCCATAGTCACATAATGTCTGTGTGGTATCCTACTGCAGAAACACCACTGCAGAGAAACCGTGCGTCTACTATCACCTTCCCTGAAACTGGTAGACTTTTGCAATGGAAGTGGGAAATCGCAAGGAATGTGCCCCGTGCCTGTGCCACGGAAGTAACTAGTGTAAATGTCTGTCGCGATTCGAATCCTGTTCCGTGAGAAGCGTTTCCAAGAGTATGAGAGAGAGCAGATGGAAAAGGTCATGGTTTGAAGCGTGAGAAGGAGACCCGTCAGGAAAGCCATACACGTAAGTCGGGGAAGCACTTTCGCGTGACATGGTGAAGGCATCTAGAATGTGCCCTGTGACGGTGCTCGAGAAACCACTTGTGAAGAAGGCTTCCCTCAACTGCCGTATCGTTTCCGTAGGAGGAAACTGTTTTCCGTAGTGGGTGTGAAGGCATAAGGGACGTAGACGAGACTTCGCTCTCCGCTTCGAAGGTGCCTGCCGTCGTTACACGAAGAAGGATGTGTATGGAAATGGATGACTGCGGAAGCATAAGGAAGATGGCATGCGTTTGTTTAACTCTAAGAACAAGTCTCGAGGGTTCCCGTCCTTCGACTACCATCTCTTCTCGTAAGGATGCGAAGCCGCTCCTTAAACCTCGTGTGAACGAAAAGAGATGGAACGCGCGATACCGCACAGTGAGGAACACGTTGTGCGGAGGGTTTCTCTCCATTACGTCCTGTGTCATGGAGGTGGATGGGTCTTGCAATGTACGTGGGCTAGCCTCAGTAGCAGTAGTAGCCTGACACTGAATTCTGAGAAACAAGGCCATGTCAAACAGGCTTTCGCGCTAACATCGTGGTGCTTGAAGAAAGAAGCCTTTGGAGACATGTGCGTTGCTATATAAGGTAGGCGTCTTACACTCACCTCTCACGAAACCAAACTGTAGGGAACTAGTCTTTCCACTACCGCCTCCGGGGAAGAAGTTGGAAGAACTTTCCGACGTTCAAAGTGAAGGCACAAATGCTGGGCCGTCTACCACTGTTTGAGAGAGGAGTTGTGTCTCAAGCTCCTGTCAACCCAGATCTTGCTTCGGGAAGGGAGAAGCGTTTTCAGGACTTCGTGTGAAAGCGTAAGGACAATGCCATAGGCTGAATGGTGAAGGAAAATGTGGGTCGAATGCGACCACCAACTAACAAGTTGTCCCCTAGGGAGGTGTGTGTCTGGAAATGGGAGGAAGCGTAAGGAACGAGCTGTACACTTAAGTCGAAGAGACAATGCTGTGGAGGAGCGGTCCTTCGACTCCCCGCCTCCTTTCCTAAGGATCGAAGCAGCTTGACGCCGAGTGTGAACGGAAGCAGAGGAAAAGCCTGCTATACCTTACTCGTGGAACCACTTTGTATGGAGGGCTTCTCTCAATGAACACCACGGCTCACGACGCTAGAAGGGTTTTCAAACGTACGTGAGTTCGCCAAAGGAAAGCCACAGACTACACTGTGCGAAACAAGTCTGTGTCAAACCGCGCCTTCGAGCTTCCATCTGGCTTCACGGGGAAAACCTAGTCACAACATGAACGTGTGGAACCCTAAACAGGCGGCGTGCACGTCGGTCTGAAGAAACACCACTGCAGAGAAACCGTGTTTCTACCAACCTCTTCCCTGAAAATGGTAGTCTATTCCAAGGTAAGTGTGACAGCGCAAGGCATGTGCCCCATGCCTGCGCCACGGAAATAAGGAGTGGAGATTGTCTCTCCCGGTTCAAACCTTGTTCCGTGAGAAATGTTTTCAAGAGTGCGAGAGAGAGCAGAGGGAAAAGGTCACGCCTTTAAGTCTGAGAAGGAAACCCTGGAAAGCCGTACGCCTACGTATGAGCGGCATTCTGGCGCGAACGTGTGAAGGCATAAAGAATGTGTCCTGGGACGGTGCTTGACAAACCCCTTGTGAAGAAGTCTTCCCTCAGCTATCATATGGTTTCAGGAAGATAAAAGTGTTTTCCGCCGTGGGCGTGAAGGCACGAGGGACGTGCCCTAGAGTGAGCTGTCCGTTTCGAATGTGCCGCCCGTCGTTCCACGAAGAAGGGTGAGTATGGAAATGTATGATGTGAGGAAGCATAGGGAAGATTGCCTACGGGTGTTTAACTCTAAGGACAAATCTAGAGGGTTGCCGTCCGTCGACGACCAGCTCTTTCCCTACGGATGGAAGCGCCGTGTTAAAGCTTAGGGCGAGAGAAAAGAGACGGAATGCGAGATACACCACAGTGGGGAACACGTTGTGTGGAGGGCTTCTCTCCACCAAAGTCTCGGGTCACGAATTTGGAAGGGCCTTCAAATGTACGTGAGCTAGCGTCAGCAGAGCCTTCCACTGAACTCAGAGAAACGAGGCCGCGTCAAACATGATTTGGTGCTAACCCCTTGGTTCGCGAAGCGCGAAGCCTTTTGAGATATGTGTGTGAGGGTCTTGCACTCACCTCTCAAGAAACAAAACGGTAGAGCAATAGTCTTCCCACTACCATCTACAGGGAAGAAGACGGAGGAAATGTCCAATGTTAAACGTGAAGGCGCAAGTTACTGTGCCATAGAGCCCTGCTTGGGAAAGAACTTGTGTCGAAAGCTTCTCCCAACTCAGATCTTGTTTCGGGAAGATAGAAGCGCTGTCGGTACTTTGTGTGGAAACACGAGGAAAATGCCACACGCTGAATTGTGAAGAGAAATGTGGGTCGAACGTGACCACCAACACACTCGTTGTCCCCTAGAGAGGTGTGTGTCTGGAAGTGGGAGGAAGCGTAACGGACGTGCTATACACTTAACTCCAAGAAACAACGCTGTGGAGGTGCGGTCCTTCGACTGCCCTTCTTCTTTGCTAAGGAACGAAGCGGCTTGAAGCCAAGTGTGAAAGGAAACGGAGGGCAAGGAAGGGTGATATACCTCACTCGCGGCACAACTTCTGATGGAGGGCTATTCTCAACGAACAGCATGTGTCACGAAGATAGAAGGGTTTGCGAAAGTATGTGACTTCGCCAAAGGAAAGGCATACACGAATCTCGGCGAACCACGTCTGTGTCGATCGCGACTTCGAGCTTACATCTGGGTTCCCGAGGAATCCATAGTCACATAATGTCTGTGTGGTATCCTACTGCAGAAACACCACTGCAGAGAAACCGTGCGTCTACTATCACCTTCCCTGAAACTGGTAGACTTTTGCAATGGAAGTGGGAAATCGCAAGGAATGTGCCCCGTGCCTGTGCCACGGAAGTAACTAGTGTAAATGTCTGTCGCGATTGGAATCCTGTTCCGTGAGAAGCGTTTCCAAGAGTATGAGAGAGAGCAGATGGAAAAGGTCATGGTTTGAAGCGTGAGAAGGAGACCCGTCAGGAAAGCCATACACGTAAGTCGGGGAAGCACTTTCGCGTGACATGGTGAAGGCATCTAGAATGTGCCCTGTGACGGTGCTCGAGAAACCACTTGTGAAGAAGGCTTCCCTCAACTGCCGTATCGTTTCCGTAGGAGGAAACTGTTTTCCGTAGTGGGTGTGAAGGCATAAGGGACGTAGACGAGACTTCGCTCTCCGCTTCGAAGGTGCCTGCCGTCGTTACACGAAGAAGGATGTGTATGGAAATGGATGACTGTGGAAGCATAAGGAAGATGGCATGCGTTTGTTTAACTCTAAGAACAAGTCTCGAGGGTTCCCGTCCTTCGACTACCATCTCTTCTCGTAAGGATGCGAAGCCGCTCCTTAAACCTCGTGTGAACGAAAAGAGATGGAACGCGCGATACCGCACAGTGAGGAACACGTTGTGCGGAGGGTTTCTCTCCATTACGTCCTGTGTCATGGAGGTGGATGGGTCTTGCAATGTACGTGGGCTAGCCTCAGTAGCAGTAGTAGCCTGACACTGAATTCTGAGAAACAAGGCCATGTCAAACAGGCTTTCGCGCTAACATCGTGGTGCTTGAAGAAAGAAGCCTTTGGAGACATGTGCGTTGCTATATAAGGTAGGCGTCTTACACTCACTTCTCACGAAACCAAACTGTAGGGAACTAGTCTTTCCACTACCGCCTCCGGGGAAGAAGTTGGAAGAACTTTCCGACGTTCAAAGTGAAGGCACAAATGCTGGGCCGTCTACCACTGTTTGAGAGAGGAGTTGTGTCTCAAGCTCCTGTCAACCCAGATCTTGCTTCGGGAAGGGAGAAGCGTTTTCAGGACTTCGTGTGAAAGCGTAAGGACAATGCCATAGGCTGAATGGTGAAGGAAAATGTGGGTCGAATGCGACCACCAACTAACAAGTTGTCCCCTAGGGAGGTGTGTGTCTGGAAATGGGAGGAAGCGTAAGGAACGAGCTGTACACTTAAGTCTAAGAGACAATGCTGTGGAGGAGCGGTCCTTCGACTCCCCGCCTCCTTTCCTAAGGATCGAAGCAGCTTGACGCCGAGTGTGAACGGAAGCAGAGGAAAAGCCTGCTATACCTTACTCGTGGAACCACTTTGTATGGAGGGCTTCTCTCAATGAACACCACGGCTCACGATGCTAGAAGGGTTTTCAAACGTACGTGAGTTCGCCAAAGGAAAGCCACAGACTACACTGTGCGAAACAAGTCTGTGTCAAACCGCGCCTTCGAGCTTCCATCTGGCTTCACGGGGAAAACCTAGTCACAACATGAACGTGTGGAACCCTAAACAGGCGGCGTGCACGTCGGTCTGAAGAAACACCACTGCAGAGAAACCGTGTTTCTACCAACCTCTTCCCTGAAAATGGTAGTCTATTCCAAGGTAAGTGTGACAGCGCAAGGCATGTGCCCCATGCCTGCGCCACGGAAATAAGGAGTGGAGATTGTCTCTCCCGGTTCAAACCTTGTTCCGTGAGAAATGTTTTCAAGAGTGCGAGAGAGAGCAGAGGGAAAAGGTCATGCCTTTAAGTCTGAGAAGGAAACCCTGGAAAGCCGTACGCCTACGTATGAGCGGCATTCTGGCGTGAACGTGTGAAGGCATAAAGAATGTGTCCTGGGACGGTGCTTGACAAACCCCTTGTGAAGAAGTCTTCCCTCAGCTATCATATGGTTTCAGGAAGATAAAAGTGTTTTCCGCCGTGGGCGTGAAGGCACGAGGGACGTGCCCTAGAGTGAGCTGTCCGTTTCGAATGTGCCGCCCGTCGTTCCACGAAGAAGGGTGAGTATGGAAATGTATGATGTGAGGAAGCATAGGGAAGATTGCCTACGGGTGTTTAACTCTACGGACAAATCTAGAGGGTTGCCGTCCGTCGACGACCAGCTCTTTCCCTACGGATGGAAGCGCCGTGTTAAAGCTTAGGGCGAGAGAAAAGAGACGGAATGCGAGATACACCACAGTGGGGAACACGTTGTGTGGAGGGCTTCTCTCCACCAAAGTCTCGGGTCACGAATTTGGAAGGGCCTTCAAATGTACGTGAGCTAGCGTCAGCAGAGCCTTCCACTGAACTCAGAGAAACGAGGCCGCGTCAAACATGATTTCGTGCTAACCCCTTGGTTCGCGAAGCGCGAAGCCTTTTGAGATATGTGTGTGAGGGTCTTGCACTCACCTCTCAAGAAACAAAACGGTAGAGCAATAGTCTTCCCACTACCATCTACAGGGAAGAAGACGGAGGAAATGTCCAACGTTAAACGTGAAGGCGCAAGTTACTGTGCCATAGAGCCCTGCTTGGGAAAGAACTTGTGTCGAAAGCTTCTCCCAACTCAGATCTTGTTTCGGGAAGATAGAAGCGCTGTCGGTACTTTGTGTGGAAACACAAGGAAAATGCCACACGCTGAATTGTGAAGAGAAATGTGGGTCGAACGTGACCACCAACACACTCGTTGTCCCCTAGAGAGGTGTGTGTCTGGAAGTGGGAGGAAGCGTAACGGACGTGCTATACACTTAACTCCAAGAAACAACGCTGTGGAGGTGCGGTCCTTCGACTGCCCTTCTTCTTTGCTAAGGAACGAAGCGGCTTGAAGCCAAGTGTGAAAGGAAACGGAGGGCAAGGAAGGGTGATATACCTCACTCGCGGCACAACTTCTGATGGAGGGCTTTTCTCAACGAACAGCATGTGTCACGAAGATAGAAGGGTTTGCGAAAGTATGTGACTTCGCCAAAGGAAAGGCATACACGAATCTCGGCGAACCACGTCTGTGTCGATCGCGACTTCGAGCTTACATCTGGGTTCCCGAGGAATCCATAGTCACATAATGTCTGTGTGGTATCCTACTGCAGAAACACCACTGCAGAGAAACCGTGCGTCTACTATCACCTTCCCTGAAACTGGTAGACTTTTGCAATGGAAGTGGGAAATCGCAAGGAATGTGCCCCGTGCCTGTGCCACGGAAGTAACTAGTGTAAATGTCTGTCGCGATTGGAATCCTGTTCCGTGAGAAGCGTTTCCAAGAGTATGAGAGAGAGCAGATGGAAAAGGTCATGGTTTGAAGCGTGAGAAGGAGACCCGTCAGGAAAGCCATACACGTAAGTCGGGGAAGCACTTTCGCGTGACATGGTGAAGGCATCTAGAATGTGCCCTGTGACGGTGCTCGAGAAACCACTTGTGAAGAAGGCTTCCCTCAACTGCCGTATCGTTTCCGTAGGAGGAAACTGTTTTCCGTAGTGGGTGTGAAGGCATAAGGGACGTAGACGAGACTTCGCTCTCCGCTTCGAAGGTGCCTGCCGTCGTTACACGAAGAAGGATGTGTATGGAAATGGATGACTGCGGAAGCATAAGGAAGATGGCATGCGTTTGTTTAACTCTAAGAACAAGTCTCGAGGGTTCCCGTCCTTCGACTACCATCTCTTCTCGTAAGGATGCGAAGCCGCTCCTTAAACCTCGTGTGAACGAAAAGAGATGGAACGCGCGATACCGCACAGTGAGGAACACGTTGTGCGGAGGGTTTCTCTCCATTACGTCCTGTGTCATGGAGGTGGATGGGTCTTGCAATGTACGTGGGCTAGCCTCAGTAGCAGTAGTAGCCTGACACTGAATTCTGAGAAACAAGGCCATGTCAAACAGGCTTTCGCGCTAACATCGTGGTGCTTGAAGAAAGAAGCCTTTGGAGACATGTGCGTTGCTATATAAGGTAGGCGTCTTACACTCACCTCTCACGAAACCAAACTGTAGGGAACTAGTCTTTCCACTACCGCCTCCGGGGAAGAAGTTGGAAGAACTTTCCGACGTTCAAAGTGAAGGCACAAATGCTGGGCCATCTACCACTGTTTGAGAGAGGAGTTGTGTCTCAAGCTCCTGTCAACCCAGATCTTGCTTCGGGAAGGGAGAAGCGTTTTCAGGACTTCGTGTGAAAGCGTAAGGACAATGCCATAGGCTGAATGGTGAAGGAAAATGTGGGTCGAATGCGACCACCAACTAACAAGTTGTCCCCTAGGGAGGTGTGTGTCTGGAAATGGGAGGAAGCGTAAGGAACGAGCTGTACACTTAAGTCTAAGAGACAATGCTGTGGAGGAGCGGTCCTTCGACTCCCCGCCTCCTTTCCTAAGGATCGAAGCAGCTTGACGCCGAGTGTGAACGGAAGCAGAGGAAAAGCCTGCTATACCTTACTCGTGGAACCACTTTGTATGGAGGGCTTCTCTCAATGAACACCACGGCTCACGACGCTAGAAGGGTTTTCAAACGTACGTGAGTTCGCCAAAGGAAAGCCACAGACTACACTGTGCGAAACAAGTCTGTGTCAAACCGCGCCTTCGAGCTTCCATCTGGCTTCACGGGGAAAACCTAGTCACAACATGAACGTGTGGAACCCTAAACAGGCGGCGTGCACGTCGGTCTGAAGAAACACCACTGCAGAGAAACCGTGTTTCTACCAACCTCTTCCCTGAAAATGGTAGTCTATTCCAAGGTAAGTGTGACAGCGCAAGGCATGTGCCCCATGCCTGCGCCACGGAAATAAGGAGTGGAGATTGTCTCTCCCGGTTCAAACCTTGTTCCGTGAGAAATGTTTTCAAGAGTGCGAGAGAGAGCAGAGGGAAAAGGTCACGCCTTTAAGTCTGAGAAGGAAACCCTGGAAAGCCGTACGCCTACGTATGAGCGGCATTCTGGCGCGAACGTGTGAAGGCATAAAGAATGTGTCCTGGGACGGTGCTTGACAAACCCCTTGTGAAGAAGTCTTCCCTCAGCTATCATATGGTTTCAGGAAGATAAAAGTGTTTTCCGCCGTGGGCGTGAAGGCACGAGGGACGTGCCCTAGAGTGAGCTGTCCGTTTCGAATGTGCCGCCCGTCGTTCCACGAAGAAGGGTGAGTATGGAAATGTATGATGTGAGGAAGCATAGGGAAGATTGCCTACGGGTGTTTAACTCTAAGGACAAATCTAGAGGGTTGCCGTCCGTCGACGACCAGCTCTTTCCCTACGGATGGAAGCGCCGTGTTAAAGCTTAGGGCGAGAGAAAAGAGACGGAATGCGAGATACACCACAGTGGGGAACACGTTGTGTGGAGGGCTTCTCTCCACCAAAGTCTCGGGTCACGAATTTGGAAGGGCCTTCAAATGTACGTGAGCTAGCGTCAGCAGAGCCTTCCACTGAACTCAGAGAAACGAGGCCGCGTCAAACATGATTTGGTGCTAACCCCTTGGTTCGCGAAGCGCGAAGCCTTTTGAGATATGTGTGTGAGGGTCTTGCACTCACCTCTCAAGAAACAAAACGGTAGAGCAATAGTCTTCCCACTACCATCTACAGGGAAGAAGACGGAGGAAATGTCCAATGTTAAACGTGAAGGCGCAAGTTACTGTGCCATAGAGCCCTGCTTGGGAAAGAACTTGTGTCGAAAGCTTCTCCCAACTCAGATCTTGTTTCGGGAAGATAGAAGCGCTGTCGGTACTTTGTGTGGAAACACGAGGAAAATGCCACACGCTGAATTGTGAAGAGAAATGTGGGTCGAACGTGACCACCAACACACTCGTTGTCCCCTAGAGAGGTGTGTGTCTGGAAGTGGTAGGAAGCGTAACGGACGTGCTATACACTTAACTCCAAGAAACAACGCTGTGGAGGTGCGGTCCTTCGACTGCCCTTCTTCTTTGCTAAGGAACGAAGCGGCTTGAAGCCAAGTGTGAAAGGAAACGGAGGGCAAGGAAGGGTGATATACCTCACTCGCGGCACAACTTCTGATGGAGGGCTTTTCTCAACGAACAGCATGTGTCACGAAGATAGAAGGGTTTGCGAAAGTATGTGACTTCGCCAAAGGAAAGGCATACACGAATCTCGGCGAACCACGTCTGTGTCGATCGCGACTTCGAGCTTACATCTGGGTTCCCGAGGAATCCATAGTCACATAATGTCTGTGTGGTATCCTACTGCAGAAACACCACTGCAGAGAAACCGTGCGTCTACTATCACCTTCCCTGAAACTGGTAGACTTTTGCAATGGAAGTGGGAAATCGCAAGGAATGTGCCCCGTGCCTGTGCCACGGAAGTAACTAGTGTAAATGTCTGTCGCGATTGGAATCCTGTTCCGTGAGAAGCGTTTCCAAGAGTATGAGAGAGAGCAGATGGAAAAGGTCATGGTTTGAAGCGTGAGAAGGAGACCCGTCAGGAAAGCCATACACGTAAGTCGGGGAAGCACTTTCGCGTGACATGGTGAAGGCATCTAGAATGTGCCCTGTGACGGTGCTCGAGAAACCACTTGTGAAGAAGGCTTCCCTCAACTGCCGTATCGTTTCCGTAGGAGGAAACTGTTTTCCGTAGTGGGTGTGAAGGCATAAGGGACGTAGACGAGACTTCGCTCTCCGCTTCGAAGGTGCCTGCCGTCGTTACACGAAGAAGGATGTGTATGGAAATGGATGACTGTGGAAGCATAAGGAAGATGGCATGCGTTTGTTTAACTCTAAGAACAAGTCTCGAGGGTTCCCGTCCTTCGACTACCATCTCTTCTCGTAAGGATGCGAAGCCGCTCCTTAAACCTCGTGTGAACGAAAAGAGATGGAACGCGCGATACCGCACAGTGAGGAACACGTTGTGCGGAGGGTTTCTCTCCATTACGTCCTGTGTCATGGAGGTGGATGGGTCTTGCAATGTACGTGGGCTAGCCTCAGTAGCAGTAGTAGCCTGACACTGAATTCTGAGAAACAAGGCCATGTCAAACAGGCTTTCGCGCTAACATCGTGGTGCTTGAAGAAAGAAGCCTTTGGAGACATGTGCGTTGCTATATAAGGTAGGCGTCTTACACTCACCTCTCACGAAACCAAACTGTAGGGAACTAGTCTTTCCACTACCGCCTCCGGGGAAGAAGTTGGAAGAACTTTCCAACGTTCAAAGTGAAGGCACAAATGCTGGGCCGTCTACCACTGTTTGAGAGAGGAGTTGTGTCTCAAGCTCCTGTCAACCCAGATCTTGCTTCGGGAAGGGAGAAGCGTTTTCAGGACTTCGTGTGAAAGCGTAAGGACAATGCCATAGGCTGAATGGTGAAGGAAAATGTGGGTCGAATGCGACCACCAACTAACAAGTTGTCCCCTAGGGAGGTGTGTGTCTGGAAATGGGAGGAAGCGTAAGGAACGAGCTGTACACTTAAGTCTAAGAGACAATGCTGTGGAGGAGCGGTCCTTCGACTCCCCGCCTCCTTTCCTAAGGATCGAAGCAGCTTGACGCCGAGTGTGAACGGAAGCAGAGGAAAAGCCTGCTATACCTTACTCGTGGAACCACTTTGTATGGAGGGCTTCTCTCAATGAACACCACGGCTCACGACGCTAGAAGGGTTTTCAAACGTACGTGAGTTCGCCAAAGGAAAGCCACAGACTACACTGTGCGAAACAAGTCTGTGTCAAACCGCGCCTTCGAGCTTCCATCTGGCTTCACGGGGAAAACCTAGTCACAACATGAACGTGTGGAACCCTAAACAGGCGGCGTGCACGTCGGTCTGAAGAAACACCACTGCAGAGAAACCGTGTTTCTACCAACCTCTTCCCTGAAAATGGTAGTCTATTCCAAGGTAAGTGTGACAGCGCAAGGCATGTGCCCCATGCCTGCGCCACGGAAATAAGGAGTGGAGATTGTCTCTCCCGGTTCAAACCTTGTTCCGTGAGAAATGTTTTCAAGAGTGCGAGAGAGAGCAGAGGGAAAAGGTCACGCCTTTAAGTCTGAGAAGGAAACCCTGGAAAGCCGTACGCCTACGTATGAGCGGCATTCTGGCGCGAACGTGTGAAGGCATAAAGAATGTGTCCTGGGACGGTGCTTGACAAACCCCTTGTGAAGAAGTCTTCCCTCAGCTATCATATGGTTTCAGGAAGATAAAAGTGTTTTCCGCCGTGGGCGTGAAGGCACGAGGGACGTGCCCTAGAGTGAGCTGTCCGTTTCGAATGTGCCGCCCGTCGTTCCACGAAGAAGGGTGAGTATGGAAATGTATGATGTGAGGAAGCATAGGGAAGATTGCCTACGGGTGTTTAACTCTAAGGACAAATCTAGAGGGTTGCCGTCCGTCGACGACCAGCTCTTTCCCTACGGATGGAAGCGCCGTGTTAAAGCTTAGGGCGAGAGAAAAGAGACGGAATGCGAGATACACCACAGTGGGGAACACGTTGTGTGGAGGGCTTCTCTCCACCAAAGTCTCGGGTCACGAATTTGGAAGGGCCTTCAAATGTACGTGAGCTAGCGTCAGCAGAGCCTTCCACTGAACTCAGAGAAACGAGGCCGCGTCAAACATGATTTGGTGCTAACCCCTTGGTTCGCGAAGCGCGAAGCCTTTTGAGATATGTGTGTGAGGGTCTTGCACTCACCTCTCAAGAAACAAAACGGTAGAGCAATAGTCTTCCCACTACCATCTACAGGGAAGAAGACGGAGGAAATGTCCCACGTTAAACGTGAAGGCGCAAGTTACTGTGCCATAGAGCCCTGCTTGGGAAAGAACTTGTGTCGAAAGCTTCTCCCAACTCAGATCTTGTTTCGGGAAGATAGAAGCGCTGTCGGTACTTTGTGTGGAAACACAAGGAAAATGCCACACGCTGAATTGTGAAGAGAAATGTGGGTCGAACGTGACCACCAACACACTCGTTGTCCCCTAGAGAGGTGTGTGTCTGGAAGTGGGAGGAAGCGTAACGGACGTGCTATACACTTAACTCCAAGAAACAACGCTGTGGAGGTGCGGTCCTTCGACTGCCCTTCTTCTTTGCTAAGGAACGAAGCGGCTTGAAGCCAAGTGTGAAAGGAAACGGAGGGCAAGGAAGGGTGATATACCTCACTCGCGGCACAACTTCTGATGGAGGGCTATTCTCAACGAACAGCATGTGTCACGAAGATAGAAGGGTTTGCGAAAGTATGTGACTTCGCCAAAGGAAAGGCATACACGAATCTCGGCGAACCACGTCTGTGTCGATCGCGACTTCGAGCTTCCATCTGGGTTCCCGAGGAATCCATAGTCACATAATGTCTGTGTGGTATCCTACTGCAGAAACACCACTGCAGAGAAACCGTGCGTCTACTATCACCTTCCCTGAAACTGGTAGACTTTTGCAATGGAAGTGGGAAATCGCAAGGAATGTGCCCCGTGCCTGTGCCACGGAAGTAACTAGTGTAAATGTCTGTCGCGATTGGAATCCTGTTCCGTGAGAAGCGTTTCCAAGAGTATGAGAGAGAGCAGATGGAAAAGGTCATGGTTTGAAGCGTGAGAAGGAGACCCGTCAGGAAAGCCATACACGTAAGTCGGGGAAGCACTTTCGCGTGACATGGTGAAGGCATCTAGAATGTGCCCTGTGACGGTGCTCGAGAAACCACTTGTGAAGAAGGCTTCCCTCAACTGCCGTATCGTTTCCGTAGGAGGAAACTGTTTTCCGTAGTGGGTGTGAAGGCATAAGGGACGTAGACGAGACTTCGCTCTCCGCTTCGAAGGTGCCTGCCGTCGTTACACGAAGAAGGATGTGTATGGAAATGGATGACTGCGGAAGCATAAGGAAGATGGCATGCGTTTGTTTAACTCTAAGAACAAGTCTCGAGGGTTCCCGTCCTTCGACTACCATCTCTTCTCGTAAGGATGCGAAGCCGCTCCTTAAACCTCGTGTGAACGAAAAGAGATGGAACGCGCGATACCGCACAGTGAGGAACACGTTGTGCGGAGGGTTTCTCTCCATTACGTCCTGTGTCATGGAGGTGGATGGGTCTTGCAATGTACGTGGGCTAGCCTCAGTAGCAGTAGTAGCCTGACACTGAATTCTGAGAAACAAGGCCATGTCAAACAGGCTTTCGCGCTAACATCGTGGTGCTTGAAGAAAGAAGCCTTTGGAGACATGTGCGTTGCTATATAAGGTAGGCGTCTTACACTCACCTCTCACGAAACCAAACTGTAGGGAACTAGTCTTTCCACTACCGCCTCCGGGGAAGAAGTTGGAAGAACTTTCCGACGTTCAAAGTGAAGGCACAAATGCTGGGCCGTCTACCACTGTTTGAGAGAGGAGTTGTGTCTCAAGCTCCTGTCAACCCAGATCTTGCTTCGGGAAGGGAGAAGCGTTTTCAGGACTTCGTGTGAAAGCGTAAGGACAATGCCATAGGCTGAATGGTGAAGGAAAATGTGGGTCGAATGCGACCACCAACTAACAAGTTGTCCCCTAGGGAGGTGTGTGTCTGGAAATGGGAGGAAGCGTAAGGAACGAGCTGTACACTTAAGTCTAAGAGACAATGCTGTGGAGGAGCGGTCCTTCGACTCCCCGCCTCCTTTCCTAAGGATCGAAGCAGCTTGACGCCGAGTGTGAACGGAAGCAGAGGAAAAGCCTGCTATACCTTACTCGGGGAACCACTTTGTATGGAGGGCTTCTCTCAATGAACACCACGGCTCACGACGCTAGAAGGGTTTTCAAACGTACGTGAGTTCGCCAAAGGAAAGCCACAGACTACACTGTGCGAAACAAGTCTGTGTCAAACCGCGCCTTCGAGCTTCCATCTGGCTTCACGGGGAAAACCTAGTCACAACATGAACGTGTGGAACACTAAACAGGCGGCGTGCACGTCGGTCTGAAGAAACACCACTGCAGAGAAACCGTGTTTCTCCCAACCTCTTCCCTGAAAATGGTAGTCTATTCCAAGGTAAGTGTGACAGCGCAAGGCATGTGCCCCATGCCTGCGCCACGGAAATAAGGAGTGGAGATTGTCTCTCCCGGTTCAAACCTTGTTCCGTGAGAAATGTTTTCAAGAGTGCGAGAGAGAGCAGAGGGAAAAGGTCACGCCTTTAAGTCTGAGAAGGAAACCCTGGAAAGCCGTACGCCTACGTATGAGCGGCATTCTGGCGCGAACGTGTGAAGGCATAAAGAATGTGTCCTGGGACGGTGCTTGACAAACCCCTTGTGAAGAAGTCTTCCCTCAGCTATCATATGGTTTCAGGAAGATAAAAGTGTTTTCCGCCGTGGGCGTGAAGGCACGAGGGACGTGCCCTAGAGTGAGCTGTCCGTTTCGAATGTGCCGCCCGTCGTTCCACGAAGAAGGGTGAGTATGGAAATGTATGATGTGAGGAAGCATAGGGAAGATTGCCTACGGGTGTTTAACTCTAAGGACAAATCTAGAGGGTTGCCGTCCGTCGACGACCAGCTCTTTCCCTACGGATGGAAGCGCCGTGTTAAAGCTTAGGGCGAGAGAAAAGAGACGGAATGCGAGATACACCACAGTGGGGAACACGTTGTGTGGAGGGCTTCTCTCCACCAAAGTCTCGGGTCACGAATTTGGAAGGGCCTTCAAATGTACGTGAGCTAGCGTCAGCAGAGCCTTCCACTGAACTCAGAGAAACGAGGCCGCGTCAAACATGATTTGGTGCTAACCCCTTGGTTCGCGAAGCGCGAAGCCTTTTGAGATATGTGTGTGAGGGTCTTGCACTCACCTCTCAAGAAACAAAACGGTAGAGCAATAGTCTTCCCACTACCATCTACAGGGAAGAAGACGGAGGAAATGTCCAACGTTAAACGTGAAGGCGCAAGTTACTGTGCCATAGAGCCCTGCTTGGGAAAGAACTTGTGTCGAAAGCTTCTCCCAACTCAGATCTTGTTTCGGGAAGATAGAAGCGCTGTCGGTACTTTGTGTGGAAACACGAGGAAAATGCCACACGCTGAATTGTGAAGAGAAATGTGGGTCGAACGTGACCACCAACACACTCGTTGTCCCCTAGAGAGGTGTGTGTCTGGAAGTGGGAGGAAGCGTAACGGACGTGCTATACACTTAACTCCAAGAAACAACGCTGTGGAGGTGCGGTCCTTCGACTGCCCTTCTTCTTTGCTAAGGAACGAAGCGGCTTGAAGCCAAGTGTGAAAGGAAACGGAGGGCAAGGAAGGGTGATATACCTCACTCGCGGCACAACTTCTGATGGAGGGCTTTTCTCAACGAACAGCATGTGTCACGAAGATAGAAGGGTTTGCGAAAGTATGTGACTTCGCCAAAGGAAAGGCATACACGAATCTCGGCGAACCACGTCTGTGCCGATCGCGACTTCGAGCTTACATCTGGGTTCCCGAGGAATCCATAGTCACATAATGTCTGTGTGGTATCCTACTGCAGAAACACCACTGCAGAGAAACCGTGCGTCTACTATCACCTTCCCTGAAACTGGTAGACTTTTGCAATGGAAGTGGGAAATCGCAAGGAATGTGCCCCGTGCCTGTGCCACGGAAGTAACTAGTGTAAATGTCTGTCGCGATTGGAATCCTGTTCCGTGAGAAGCGTTTCCAAGAGTATGAGAGAGAGCAGATGGAAAAGGTCATGGTTTGAAGCGTGAGAAGGAGACCCGTCAGGAAAGCCATACACGTAAGTCGGGGAAGCACTTTCGCGTGACATGGTGAAGGCATCTAGAATGTGCCCTGTGACGGTGCTCGAGAAACCACTTGTGAAGAAGGCTTCCCTCAACTGCCGTATCGTTTCCGTAGGAGGAAACTGTTTTCCGTAGTGGGTGTGAAGGCATAAGGGACGTAGACGAGACTTCGCTCTCCGCTTCGAAGGTGCCTGCCGTCGTTACACGAAGAAGGATGTGTATGGAAATGGATGACTGCGGAAGCATAAGGAAGATGGCATGCGTTTGTTTAACTCTAAGAACAAGTCTCGAGGGTTCCCGTCCTTCGACTACCATCTCTTCTCGTAAGGATGCGAAGCCGCTCCTTAAACCTCGTGTGAACGAAAAGAGATGGAACGCGCGATACCGCACAGTGAGGAACACGTTGTGCGGAGGGTTTCTCTCCATTACGTCCTGTGTCATGGAGGTGGATGGGTCTTGCAATGTACGTGGGCTAGCCTCAGTAGCAGTAGTAGCCTGACACTGAATTCTGAGAAACAAGGCCATGTCAAACAGGCTTTCGCGCTAACATCGTGGTGCTTGAAGAAAGAAGCCTTTGGAGACATGTGCGTTGCTATATAAGGTAGGCGTCTTACACTCACCTCTCACGAAACCAAACTGTAGGGAACTAGTCTTTCCACTACCGCCTCCGGGGAAGAAGTTGGAAGAACTTTCCGACGTTCAAAGTGAAGGCACAAATGCTGGGCCGTCTACCACTGTTTGAGAGAGGAGTTGTGTCTCAAGCTCCTGTCAACCCAGATCTTGCTTCGGGAAGGGAGAAGCGTTTTCAGGACTTCGTGTGAAAGCGTAAGGACAATGCCATAGGCTGAATGGTGAAGGAAAATGTGGGTCGAATGCGACCACCAACTAACAAGTTGTCCCCTAGGGAGGTGTGTGTCTGGAAATGGGAGGAAGCGTAAGGAACGAGCTGTACACTTAAGTCTAAGAGACAATGCTGTGGAGGAGCGGTCCTTCGACTCCCCGCCTCCTTTCCTAAGGATCGAAGCAGCTTGACGCCGAGTGTGAACGGAAGCAGAGGAAAAGCCTGCTATACCTTACTCGTGGAACCACTTTGTATGGAGGGCTTCTCTCAATGAACACCACGGCTCACGACGCTAGAAGGGTTTTCAAACGTACGTGAGTTCGCCAAAGGAAAGCCACAGACTACACTGTGCGAAACAAGTCTGTGTCAAACCGCGCCTTCGAGCTTCCATCTGGCTTCACGGGGAAAACCTAGTCACAACATGAACGTGTGGAACCCTAAACAGGCGGCGTGCACGTCGGTCTGAAGAAACACCACTGCAGAGAAACCGTGTTTCTACCAACCTCTTCCCTGAAAATGGTAGTCTATTCCAAGGTAAGTGTGACAGCGCAAGGCATGTGCCCCATGCCTGCGCCACGGAAATAAGGAGTGGAGATTGTCTCTCCCGGTTCAAACCTTGTTCCGTGAGAAATGTTTTCAAGAGTGCGAGAGAGAGCAGAGGGAAAAGGTCACGCCTTTAAGTCTGAGAAGGAAACCCTGGAAAGCCGTACGCCTACGTATGAGCGGCATTCTGGCGCGAACGTGTGAAGGCATAAAGAATGTGTCCTGGGACGGTGCTTGACAAACCCCTTGTGAAGAAGTCTTCCCTCAGCTATCATATGGTTTCAGGAAGATAAAAGTGTTTTCCGCCGTGGGCGTGAAGGCACGAGGGACGTGCCCTAGAGTGAGCTGTCCGTTTCGAATGTGCCGCCCGTCGTTCCACGAAGAAGGGTGAGTATGGAAATGTATGATGTGAGGAAGCATAGGGAAGATTGCCTACGGGTGTTTAACTCTAAGGACAAATCTAGAGGGTTGCCGTCCGTCGACGACCAGCTCTTTCCCTACGGATGGAAGCGCCGTGTTAAAGCTTAGGGCGAGAGAAAAGAGACGGAATGCGAGATACACCACAGTGGGGAACACGTTGTGTGGAGGGCTTCTCTCCACCAAAGTCTCGGGTCACGAATTTGGAAGGGCCTTCAAATGTACGTGAGCTAGCGTCAGCAGAGCCTTCCACTGAACTCAGAGAAACGAGGCCGCGTCAAACATGATTTGGTGCTAACCCCTTGGTTCGCGAAGCGCGAAGCCTTTTGAGATATGTGTGTGAGGGTCTTGCACTCACCTCTCAAGAAACAAAACGGTAGAGCAATAGTCTTCCCACTACCATCTACAGGGAAGAAGACGGAGGAAATGTCCAACGTTAAACGTGAAGGCGCAAGTTACTGTGCCATAGAGCCCTGCTTGGGAAAGAACTTGTGTCGAAAGCTTCTCCCAACTCAGATCTTGTTTCGGGAAGATAGAAGCGCTGTCGGTACTTTGTGTGGAAACACAAGGAAAATGCCACACGCTGAATTGTGAAGAGAAATGTGGGTCGAACGTGACCACCAACACACTCGTTGTCCCCTAGAGAGGTGTGTGTCTGGAAGTGGGAGGAAGCGTAACGGACGTGCTATACACTTAACTCCAAGAAACAACGCTGTGGAGGTGCGGTCCTTCGACTGCCCTTCTTCTTTGCTAAGGAACGAAGCGGCTTGAAGCCAAGTGTGAAAGGAAACGGAGGGCAAGGAAGGGTGATATACCTCACTCGCGGCACAACTTCTGATGGAGGGCTTTTCTCAACGAACAGCATGTGTCACGAAGATAGAAGGGTTTGCGAAAGTATGTGACTTCGCCAAAGGAAAGGCATACACGAATCTCGGCGAACCACGTCTGTGTCGATCGCGACTTCGAGCTTACATCTGGGTTCCCGAGGAATCCATAGTCACATAATGTCTGTGTGGTATCCTACTGCAGAAACACCACTGCAGAGAAACCGTGCGTCTACTATCACCTTCCCTGAAACTGGTAGACTTTTGCAATGGAAGTGGGAAATCGCAAGGAATGTGCCCCGTGCCTGTGCCACGGAAGTAACTAGTGTAAATGTCTGTCGCGATTGGAATCCTGTTCCGTGAGAAGCGTTTCCAAGAGTATGAGAGAGAGCAGATGGAAAAGGTCATGGTTTGAAGCGTGAGAAGGAGACCCGTCAGGAAAGCCATACACGTAAGTCGGGGAAGCACTTTCGCGTGACATGGTGAAGGCATCTAGAATGTGCCCTGTGACGGTGCTCGAGAAACCACTTGTGAAGAAGGCTTCCCTCAACTGCCGTATCGTTTCCGTAGGAGGAAACTGTTTTCCGTAGTGGGTGTGAAGGCATAAGGGACGTAGACGAGACTTCGCTCTCCGCTTCGAAGGTGCCTGCCGTCGTTACACGAAGAAGGATGTGTATGGAAATGGATGACTGCGGAAGCATAAGGAAGATGGCATGCGTTTGTTTAACTCTAAGAACAAGTCTCGAGGGTTCCCGTCCTTCGACTACCATCTCTTCTCGTAAGGATGCGAAGCTGCTCCTTAAACCTCGTGTGAACGAAAAGAGATGGAACGCGCGATACCGCACAGTGAGGAACACGTTGTGCGGAGGGTTTCTCTCCATTACGTCCTGTGTCATGGAGGTGGATGGGATTTGCAATGTACGTGGGCTAGCCTCAGTAGCAGTAGTAGCCTGACACTGAATTCTGAGAAACAAGGCCATGTCAAACAGGCTTTCGCGCTAACATCGTGGTGCTTGAAGAAAGAAGCCTTTGGAGACATGTGCGTTGCTATATAAGGTAGGCGTCTTACACTCACCTCTCACGAAACCAAACTGTAGGGAACTAGTCTTTCCACTACCGCCTCCGGGGAAGAAGTTGGAAGAACTTTCCGACGTTCAAAGTGAAGGCACAAATGCTGGGCCGTCTACCACTGTTTGAGAGAGGAGTTGTGTCTCAAGCTCCTGTCAACCCAGATCTTGCTTCGGGAAGGGAGAAGCGTTTTCAGGACTTCGTGTGAAAGCGTAAGGACAATGCCATAGGCTGAATGGTGAAGGAAAATGTGGGTCGAATGCGACCACCAACTAACAAGTTGTCCCCTAGGGAGGTGTGTGTCTGGAAATGGGAGGAAGCGTAAGGAACGAGCTGTACACTTAAGTCTAAGAGACAATGCTGTGGAGGAGCGGTCCTTCGACTCCCCGCCTCCTTTCCTAAGGATCGAAGCAGCTTGACGCCGAGTGTGAACGGAAGCAGAGGAAAAGCCTGCTATACCTTACTCGTGGAACCACTTTGTATGGAGGGCTTCTCTCAATGAACACCACGGCTCACGACGCTAGAAGGGTTTTCAAACGTACGTGAGTTCGCCAAAGGAAAGCCACAGACTACACTGTGCGAAACAAGTCTGTGTCAAACCGCGCCTTCGAGCTTCCATCTGGCTTCACGGGGAAAACCTAGTCACAACATGAACGTGTGGAACACTAAACAGGCGGCGTGCACGTCGGTCTGAAGAAACACCACTGCAGAGAAACCGTGTTTCTACCAACCTCTTCCCTGAAAATGGTAGTCTATTCCAAGGTAAGTGTGACAGCGCAAGGCATGTGCCCCATGCCTGCGCCACGGAAATAAGGAGTGGAGATTGTCTCTCCCGGTTCAAACCTTGTTCCGTGAGAAATGTTTTCAAGAGTGCGAGAGAGAGCAGAGGGAAAAGGTCACGCCTTTAAGTCTGAGAAGGAAACCCTGGAAAGCCGTACGCCTACGTATGAGCGGAATTCTGGCGTGAACGTGTGAAGGCATAAAGAATGTGTCCTGGGATGGTGCTTGACAAACCCCTTGTGAAGAAGTCTTCCCTCAGCTATCATATGGTTTCAGGAAGATAAAAGTGTTTTCCGCCGTGGGCGTGAAGGCACGAGGGACGTGCCCTAGAGTGAGCTGTCCGTTTCGAATGTGCCGCCCGTCGTTCCACGAAGAAGGGTGAGTATGGAAATGTATGATGTGAGGAAGCATAGGGAAGATTGCCTACGGGTGTTTAACTCTACGGACAAATCTAGAGGGTTGCCGTCCGTCGACGACCAGCTCTTTCCCTACGGATGGAAGCGCCGTGTTAAAGCTTAGGGCGAGAGAAAAGAGACGGAATGCGAGATACACCACAGTGGGGAACACGTTGTGTGGAGGGCTTCTCTCCACCAAAGTCTCGGGTCACGAATTTGGAAGGGCCTTCAAATGTACGTGAGCTAGCGTCAGCAGAGCCTTCCACTGAACTCAGAGAAACGAGGCCGCGTCAAACATGATTTCGTGCTAACCCCTTGGTTCGCGAAGCGCGAAGCCTTTTGAGATATGTGTGTGAGGGTCTTGCACTCACCTCTCAAGAAACAAAACGGTAGAGCAATAGTCTTCCCACTACCATCTACAGGGAAGAAGACGGAGGAAATGTCCAACGTTAAACGTGAAGGCGCAAGTTACTGTGCCATAGAGCCCTGCTTGGGAAAGAACTTGTGTCGAAAGCTTCTCCCAACTCAGATCTTGTTTCGGGAAGATAGAAGCGCTGTCGGTACTTTGTGTGGAAACACAAGGAAAATGCCACACGCTGAATTGTGAAGAGAAATGTGGGTCGAACGTGACCACCAACACACTCGTTGTCCCCTAGAGAGGTGTGTGTCTGGAAGTGGGAGGAAGCGTAACGGACGTGCTATACACTTAACTCCAAGAAACAACGCTGTGGAGGTGCGGTCCTTCGACTGCCCTTCTTCTTTGCTAAGGAACGAAGCGGCTTGAAGCCAAGTGTGAAAGGAAACGGAGGGCAAGGAAGGGTGATATACCTCACTCGCGGCACAACTTCTGATGGAGGGCTATTCTCAACGAACAGCATGTGTCACGAAGATAGAAGGGTTTGCGAAAGTATGTGACTTCGCCAAAGGAAAGGCATACACGAATCTCGGCGAACCACGTCTGTGTCGATCGCGACTTCGAGCTTACATCTGGGTTCCCGAGGAATCCATAGTCACATAATGTCTGTGTGGTATCCTACTGCAGAAACACCACTGCAGAGAAACCGTGCGTCTACTATCACCTTCCCTGAAACTGGTAGACTTTTGCAATGGAAGTGGGAAATCGCAAGGAATGTGCCCCGTGCCTGTGCCACGGAAGTAACTAGTGTAAATGTCTGTCGCGATTCGAATCCTGTTCCGTGAGAAGCGTTTACAAGAGTATGAGAGAGAGCAGATGGAAAAGGTCATGGTTTGAAGCGTGAGAAGGAGACCCGTCAGGAAAGCCATACACGTAAGTCGGGGAAGCACTTTCGCGTGACATGGTGAAGGCATCTAGAATGTGCCCTGTGACGGTGCTCGAGAAACCACTTGTGAAGAAGGCTTCCCTCAACTGCCGTATCGTTTCCGTAGGAGGAAACTGTTTTCCGTAGTGGGTGTGAAGGCATAAGGGACGTAGACGAGACTTCGCTCTCCGCTTCGAAGGTGCCTGCCGTCGTTACACGAAGAAGGATGTGTATGGAAATGGATGACTGCGGAAGCATAAGGAAGATGGCATGCGTTTGTTTAACTCTAAGAACAAGTCTCGAGGGTTCCCGTCCTTCGACTACCATCTCTTCTCGTAAGGATGCGAAGCCGCTCCTTAAACCTCGTGTGAACGAAAAGAGATGGAACGCGCGATACCGCACAGTGAGGAACACGTTGTGCGGAGGGTTTCTCTCCATTACGTCCTGTGTCATGGAGGTGGATGGGTCTTGCAATGTACGTGGGCTAGCCTCAGTAGCAGTAGTAGCCTGACACTGAATTCTGAGAAACAAGGCCATGTCAAACAGGCTTTCGCGCTAACATCGTGGTGCTTGAAGAAAGAAGCCTTTGGAGACATGTGCGTTGCTATATAAGGTAGGCGTCTTACACTCACCTCTCACGAAACCAAACTGTAGGGAACTAGTCTTTCCACTACCGCCTCCGGGGAAGAAGTTGGAAGAACTTTCCGACGTTCAAAGTGAAGGCACAAATGCTGGGCCGTCTACCACTGTTTGAGAGAGGAGTTGTGTCTCAAGCTCCTGTCAACCCAGATCTTGCTTCGGGAAGGGAGAAGCGTTTTCAGGACTTCGTGTGAAAGCGTAAGGACAATGCCATAGGCTGAATGGTGAAGGAAAATGTGGGTCGAATGCGACCACCAACTAACAAGTTGTCCCCTAGGGAGGTGTGTGTCTGGAAATGGGAGGAAGCGTAAGGAACGAGCTGTACACTTAAGTCTAAGAGACAATGCTGTGGAGGAGCGGTCCTTCGACTCCCCGCCTCCTTTCCTAAGGATCGAAGCAGCTTGACGCCGAGTGTGAACGGAAGCAGAGGAAAAGCCTGCTATACCTTACTCGTGGAACCACTTTGTATGGAGGGCTTCTCTCAATGAACACCACGGCTCACGACGCTAGAAGGGTTTTCAAACGTACGTGAGTTCGCCAAAGGAAAGCCACAGACTACACTGTGCGAAACAAGTCTGTGTCAAACCGCGCCTTCGAGCTTCCATCTGGCTTCACGGGGAAAACCTAGTCACAACATGAACGTGTGGAACCCTAAACAGGCGGCGTGCACGTCGGTCTGAAGAAACACCACTGCAGAGAAACCGTGTTTCTACCAACCTCTTCCCTGAAAATGGTAGTCTATTCCAAGGTAAGTGTGACAGCGCAAGGCATGTGCCCCATGCCTGCGCCACGGAAATAAGGAGTGGAGATTGTCTCTCCCGGTTCAAACCTTGTTCCGTGAGAAATGTTTTCAAGAGTGCGAGAGAGAGCAGAGGGAAAAGGTCACGCCTTTAAGTCTGAGAAGGAAACCCTGGAAAGCCGTACGCCTACGTATGAGCGGCATTCTGGCGCGAACGTGTGAAGGCATAAAGAATGTGTCCTGGGACGGTGCTTGACAAACCCCTTGTGAAGAAGTCTTCCCTCAGCTATCATATGGTTTCAGGAAGATAAAAGTGTTTTCCGCCGTGGGCGTGAAGGCACGAGGGACGTGCCCTAGAGTGAGCTGTCCGTTTCGAATGTGCCGCCCGTCGTTCCACGAAGAAGGGTGAGTATGGAAATGTATGATGTGAGGAAGCATAGGGAAGATTGCCTACGGGTGTTTAACTCTAAGGACAAATCTAGAGGGTTGCCGTCCGTCGACGACCAGCTCTTTCCCTACGGATGGAAGCGCCGTGTTAAAGCTTAGGGCGAGAGAAAAGAGACGGAATGCGAGATACACCACAGTGGGGAACACGTTGTGTGGAGGGCTTCTCTCCACCAAAGTCTCGGGTCACGAATTTGGAAGGGCCTTCAAATGTACGTGAGCTAGCGTCAGCAGAGCCTTCCACTGAACTCAGAGAAACGAGGCCGCGTCAAACATGATTTGGTGCTAACCCCTTGGTTCGCGAAGCGCGAAGCCTTTTGAGATATGTGTGTGAGGGTCTTGCACTCACCTCTCAAGAAACAAAACGGTAGAGCAATAGTCTTCCCACTACCATCTACAGGGAAGAAGACGGAGGAAATGTCCAATGTTAAACGTGAAGGCGCAAGTTACTGTGCCATAGAGCCCTGCTTGGGAAAGAACTTGTGTCGAAAGCTTCTCCCAACTCAGATCTTGTTTCGGGAAGATAGAAGCGCTGTCGGTACTTTGTGTGGAAACACGAGGAAAATGCCACACGCTGAATTGTGAAGAGAAATGTGGGTCGAACGTGACCACCAACACACTCGTTGTCCCCTAGAGAGGTGTGTGTCTGGAAGTGGGAGGAAGCGTAACGGACGTGCTATACACTTAACTCCAAGAAACAACGCTGTGGAGGTGCGGTCCTTCGACTGCCCTTCTTCTTTGCTAAGGAACGAAGCGGCTTGAAGCCAAGTGTGAAAGGAAACGGAGGGCAAGGAAGGGTGATATACCTCACTCGCGGCACAACTTCTGATGGAGGGCTATTCTCAACGAACAGCATGTGTCACGAAGATAGAAGGGTTTGCGAAAGTATGTGACTTCGCCAAAGGAAAGGCATACACGAATCTCGGCGAACCACGTCTGTGTCGATCGCGACTTCGAGCTTACATCTGGGTTCCCGAGGAATCCATAGTCACATAATGTCTGTGTGGTATCCTACTGCAGAAACACCACTGCAGAGAAACCGTGCGTCTACTATCACCTTCCCTGAAACTGGTAGACTTTTGCAATGGAAGTGGGAAATCGCAAGGAATGTGCCCCGTGCCTGTGCCACGGAAGTAACTAGTGTAAATGTCTGTCGCGATTGGAATCCTGTTCCGTGAGAAGCGTTTCCAAGAGTATGAGAGAGAGCAGATGGAAAAGGTCATGGTTTGAAGCGTGAGAAGGAGACCCGTCAGGAAAGCCATACACGTAAGTCGGGGAAGCACTTTCGCGTGACATGGTGAAGGCATCTAGAATGTGCCCTGTGACGGTGCTCGAGAAACCACTTGTGAAGAAGGCTTCCCTCAACTGCCGTATCGTTTCCGTAGGAGGAAACTGTTTTCCGTAGTGGGTGTGAAGGCATAAGGGACGTAGACGAGACTTCGCTCTCCGCTTCGAAGGTGCCTGCCGTCGTTACACGAAGAAGGATGTGTATGGAAATGGATGACTGTGGAAGCATAAGGAAGATGGCATGCGTTTGTTTAACTCTAAGAACAAGTCTCGAGGGTTCCCGTCCTTCGACTACCATCTCTTCTCGTAAGGATGCGAAGCCGCTCCTTAAACCTCGTGTGAACGAAAAGAGATGGAACGCGCGATACCGCACAGTGAGGAACACGTTGTGCGGAGGGTTTCTCTCCATTACGTCCTGTGTCATGGAGGTGGATGGGTCTTGCAATGTACGTGGGCTAGCCTCAGTAGCAGTAGTAGCCTGACACTGAATTCTGAGAAACAAGGCCATGTCAAACAGGCTTTCGCGCTAACATCGTGGTGCTTGAAGAAAGAAGCCTTTGGAGACATGTGCGTTGCTATATAAGGTAGGCGTCTTACACTCACTTCTCACGAAACCAAACTGTAGGGAACTAGTCTTTCCACTACCGCCTCCGGGGAAGAAGTTGGAAGAACTTTCCGACGTTCAAAGTGAAGGCACAAATGCTGGGCCGTCTACCACTGTTTGAGAGAGGAGTTGTGTCTCAAGCTCCTGTCAACCCAGATCTTGCTTCGGGAAGGGAGAAGCGTTTTCAGGACTTCGTGTGAAAGCGTAAGGACAATGCCATAGGCTGAATGGTGAAGGAAAATGTGGGTCGAATGCGACCACCAACTAACAAGTTGTCCCCTAGGGAGGTGTGTGTCTGGAAATGGGAGGAAGCGTAAGGAACGAGCTGTACACTTAAGTCTAAGAGACAATGCTGTGGAGGAGCGGTCCTTCGACTCCCCGCCTCCTTTCCTAAGGATCGAAGCAGCTTGACGCCGAGTGTGAACGGAAGCAGAGGAAAAGCCTGCTATACCTTACTCGTGGAACCACTTTGTATGGAGGGCTTCTCTCAATGAACACCACGGCTCACGATGCTAGAAGGGTTTTCAAACGTACGTGAGTTCGCCAAAGGAAAGCCACAGACTACACTGTGCGAAACAAGTCTGTGTCAAACCGCGCCTTCGAGCTTCCATCTGGCTTCACGGGGAAAACCTAGTCACAACATGAACGTGTGGAACCCTAAACAGGCGGCGTGCACGTCGGTCTGAAGAAACACCACTGCAGAGAAACCGTGTTTCTACCAACCTCTTCCCTGAAAATGGTAGTCTATTCCAAGGTAAGTGTGACAGCGCAAGGCATGTGCCCCATGCCTGCGCCACGGAAATAAGGAGTGGAGATTGTCTCTCCCGGTTCAAACCTTGTTCCGTGAGAAATGTTTTCAAGAGTGCGAGAGAGAGCAGAGGGAAAAGGTCATGCCTTTAAGTCTGAGAAGGAAACCCTGGAAAGCCGTACGCCTACGTATGAGCGGCATTCTGGCGTGAACGTGTGAAGGCATAAAGAATGTGTCCTGGGACGGTGCTTGACAAACCCCTTGTGAAGAAGTCTTCCCTCAGCTATCATATGGTTTCAGGAAGATAAAAGTGTTTTCCGCCGTGGGCGTGAAGGCACGAGGGACGTGCCCTAGAGTGAGCTGTCCGTTTCGAATGTGCCGCCCGTCGTTCCACGAAGAAGGGTGAGTATGGAAATGTATGATGTGAGGAAGCATAGGGAAGATTGCCTACGGGTGTTTAACTCTACGGACAAATCTAGAGGGTTGCCGTCCGTCGACGACCAGCTCTTTCCCTACGGATGGAAGCGCCGTGTTAAAGCTTAGGGCGAGAGAAAAGAGACGGAATGCGAGATACACCACAGTGGGGAACACGTTGTGTGGAGGGCTTCTCTCCACCAAAGTCTCGGGTCACGAATTTGGAAGGGCCTTCAAATGTACGTGAGCTAGCGTCAGCAGAGCCTTCCACTGAACTCAGAGAAACGAGGCCGCGTCAAACATGATTTCGTGCTAACCCCTTGGTTCGCGAAGCGCGAAGCCTTTTGAGATATGTGTGTGAGGGTCTTGCACTCACCTCTCAAGAAACAAAACGGTAGAGCAATAGTCTTCCCACTACCATCTACAGGGAAGAAGACGGAGGAAATGTCCAACGTTAAACGTGAAGGCGCAAGTTACTGTGCCATAGAGCCCTGCTTGGGAAAGAACTTGTGTCGAAAGCTTCTCCCAACTCAGATCTTGTTTCGGGAAGATAGAAGCGCTGTCGGTACTTTGTGTGGAAACACAAGGAAAATGCCACACGCTGAATTGTGAAGAGAAATGTGGGTCGAACGTGACCACCAACACACTCGTTGTCCCCTAGAGAGGTGTGTGTCTGGAAGTGGGAGGAAGCGTAACGGACGTGCTATACACTTAACTCCAAGAAACAACGCTGTGGAGGTGCGGTCCTTCGACTGCCCTTCTTCTTTGCTAAGGAACGAAGCGGCTTGAAGCCAAGTGTGAAAGGAAACGGAGGGCAAGGAAGGGTGATATACCTCACTCGCGGCACAACTTCTGATGGAGGGCTTTTCTCAACGAACAGCATGTGTCACGAAGATAGAAGGGTTTGCGAAAGTATGTGACTTCGCCAAAGGAAAGGCATACACGAATCTCGGCGAACCACGTCTGTGTCGATCGCGACTTCGAGCTTACATCTGGGTTCCCGAGGAATCCATAGTCACATAATGTCTGTGTGGTATCCTACTGCAGAAACACCACTGCAGAGAAACCGTGCGTCTACTATCACCTTCCCTGAAACTGGTAGACTTTTGCAATGGAAGTGGGAAATCGCAAGGAATGTGCCCCGTGCCTGTGCCACGGAAGTAACTAGTGTAAATGTCTGTCGCGATTGGAATCCTGTTCCGTGAGAAGCGTTTCCAAGAGTATGAGAGAGAGCAGATGGAAAAGGTCATGGTTTGAAGCGTGAGAAGGAGACCCGTCAGGAAAGCCATACACGTAAGTCGGGGAAGCACTTTCGCGTGACATGGTGAAGGCATCTAGAATGTGCCCTGTGACGGTGCTCGAGAAACCACTTGTGAAGAAGGCTTCCCTCAACTGCCGTATCGTTTCCGTAGGAGGAAACTGTTTTCCGTAGTGGGTGTGAAGGCATAAGGGACGTAGACGAGACTTCGCTCTCCGCTTCGAAGGTGCCTGCCGTCGTTACACGAAGAAGGATGTGTATGGAAATGGATGACTGCGGAAGCATAAGGAAGATGGCATGCGTTTGTTTAACTCTAAGAACAAGTCTCGAGGGTTCCCGTCCTTCGACTACCATCTCTTCTCGTAAGGATGCGAAGCCGCTCCTTAAACCTCGTGTGAACGAAAAGAGATGGAACGCGCGATACCGCACAGTGAGGAACACGTTGTGCGGAGGGTTTCTCTCCATTACGTCCTGTGTCATGGAGGTGGATGGGTCTTGCAATGTACGTGGGCTAGCCTCAGTAGCAGTAGTAGCCTGACACTGAATTCTGAGAAACAAGGCCATGTCAAACAGGCTTTCGCGCTAACATCGTGGTGCTTGAAGAAAGAAGCCTTTGGAGACATGTGCGTTGCTATATAAGGTAGGCGTCTTACACTCACCTCTCACGAAACCAAACTGTAGGGAACTAGTCTTTCCACTACCGCCTCCGGGGAAGAAGTTGGAAGAACTTTCCGACGTTCAAAGTGAAGGCACAAATGCTGGGCCGTCTACCACTGTTTGAGAGAGGAGTTGTGTCTCAAGCTCCTGTCAACCCAGATCTTGCTTCGGGAAGGGAGAAGCGTTTTCAGGACTTCGTGTGAAAGCGTAAGGACAATGCCATAGGCTGAATGGTGAAGGAAAATGTGGGTCGAATGCGACCACCAACTAACAAGTTGTCCCCTAGGGAGGTGTGTGTCTGGAAATGGGAGGAAGCGTAAGGAACGAGCTGTACACTTAAGTCTAAGAGACAATGCTGTGGAGGAGCGGTCCTTCGACTCCCCGCCTCCTTTCCTAAGGATCGAAGCAGCTTGACGCCGAGTGTGAACGGAAGCAGAGGAAAAGCCTGCTATACCTTACTCGTGGAACCACTTTGTATGGAGGGCTTCTCTCAATGAACACCACGGCTCACGACGCTAGAAGGGTTTTCAAACGTACGTGAGTTCGCCAAAGGAAAGCCACAGACTACACTGTGCGAAACAAGTCTGTGTCAAACCGCGCCTTCGAGCTTCCATCTGGCTTCACGGGGAAAACCTAGTCACAACATGAACGTGTGGAACCCTAAACAGGCGGCGTGCACGTCGGTCTGAAGAAACACCACTGCAGAGAAACCGTGTTTCTACCAACCTCTTCCCTGAAAATGGTAGTCTATTCCAAGGTAAGTGTGACAGCGCAAGGCATGTGCCCCATGCCTGCGCCACGGAAATAAGGAGTGGAGATTGTCTCTCCCGGTTCAAACCTTGTTCCGTGAGAAATGTTTTCAAGAGTGCGAGAGAGAGCAGAGGGAAAAGGTCACGCCTTTAAGTCTGAGAAGGAAACCCTGGAAAGCCGTACGCCTACGTATGAGCGGCATTCTGGCGCGAACGTGTGAAGGCATAAAGAATGTGTCCTGGGACGGTGCTTGACAAACCCCTTGTGAAGAAGTCTTCCCTCAGCTATCATATGGTTTCAGGAAGATAAAAGTGTTTTCCGCCGTGGGCGTGAAGGCACGAGGGACGTGCCCTAGAGTGAGCTGTCCGTTTCGAATGTGCCGCCCGTCGTTCCACGAAGAAGGGTGAGTATGGAAATGTATGATGTGAGGAAGCATAGGGAAGATTGCCTACGGGTGTTTAACTCTAAGGACAAATCTAGAGGGTTGCCGTCCGTCGACGACCAGCTCTTTCCCTACGGATGGAAGCGCCGTGTTAAAGCTTAGGGCGAGAGAAAAGAGACGGAATGCGAGATACACCACAGTGGGGAACACGTTGTGTGGAGGGCTTCTCTCCACCAAAGTCTCGGGTCACGAATTTGGAAGGGCCTTCAAATGTACGTGAGCTAGCGTCAGCAGAGCCTTCCACTGAACTCAGAGAAACGAGGCCGCGTCAAACATGATTTGGTGCTAACCCCTTGGTTCGCGAAGCGCGAAGCCTTTTGAGATATGTGTGTGAGGGTCTTGCACTCACCTCTCAAGAAACAAAACGGTAGAGCAATAGTCTTCCCACTACCATCTACAGGGAAGAAGACGGAGGAAATGTCCAATGTTAAACGTGAAGGCGCAAGTTACTGTGCCATAGAGCCCTGCTTGGGAAAGAACTTGTGTCGAAAGCTTCTCCCAACTCAGATCTTGTTTCGGGAAGATAGAAGCGCTGTCGGTACTTTGTGTGGAAACACGAGGAAAATGCCACACGCTGAATTGTGAAGAGAAATGTGGGTCGAACGTGACCACCAACACACTCGTTGTCCCCTAGAGAGGTGTGTGTCTGGAAGTGGTAGGAAGCGTAACGGACGTGCTATACACTTAACTCCAAGAAACAACGCTGTGGAGGTGCGGTCCTTCGACTGCCCTTCTTCTTTGCTAAGGAACGAAGCGGCTTGAAGCCAAGTGTGAAAGGAAACGGAGGGCAAGGAAGGGTGATATACCTCACTCGCGGCACAACTTCTGATGGAGGGCTTTTCTCAACGAACAGCATGTGTCACGAAGATAGAAGGGTTTGCGAAAGTATGTGACTTCGCCAAAGGAAAGGCATACACGAATCTCGGCGAACCACGTCTGTGTCGATCGCGACTTCGAGCTTACATCTGGGTTCCCGAGGAATCCATAGTCACATAATGTCTGTGTGGTATCCTACTGCAGAAACACCACTGCAGAGAAACCGTGCGTCTACTATCACCTTCCCTGAAACTGGTAGACTTTTGCAATGGAAGTGGGAAATCGCAAGGAATGTGCCCCGTGCCTGTGCCACGGAAGTAACTAGTGTAAATGTCTGTCGCGATTGGAATCCTGTTCCGTGAGAAGCGTTTCCAAGAGTATGAGAGAGAGCAGATGGAAAAGGTCATGGTTTGAAGCGTGAGAAGGAGACCCGTCAGGAAAGCCATACACGTAAGTCGGGGAAGCACTTTCGCGTGACATGGTGAAGGCATCTAGAATGTGCCCTGTGACGGTGCTCGAGAAACCACTTGTGAAGAAGGCTTCCCTCAACTGCCGTATCGTTTCCGTAGGAGGAAACTGTTTTCCGTAGTGGGTGTGAAGGCATAAGGGACGTAGACGAGACTTCGCTCTCCGCTTCGAAGGTGCCTGCCGTCGTTACACGAAGAAGGATGTGTATGGAAATGGATGACTGTGGAAGCATAAGGAAGATGGCATGCGTTTGTTTAACTCTAAGAACAAGTCTCGAGGGTTCCCGTCCTTCGACTACCATCTCTTCTCGTAAGGATGCGAAGCCGCTCCTTAAACCTCGTGTGAACGAAAAGAGATGGAACGCGCGATACCGCACAGTGAGGAACACGTTGTGCGGAGGGTTTCTCTCCATTACGTCCTGTGTCATGGAGGTGGATGGGTCTTGCAATGTACGTGGGCTAGGCTCAGTAGCAGTAGTAGCCTGACACTGAATTCTGAGAAACAAGGCCATGTCAAACAGGCTTTCGCGCTAACATCGTGGTGCTTGAAGAAAGAAGCCTTTGGAGACATGTGCGTTGCTATATAAGGTAGGCGTCTTACACTCACCTCTCACGAAACCAAACTGTAGGGAACTAGTCTTTCCACTACCGCCTCCGGGGAAGAAGTTGGAAGAACTTTCCGACGTTCAAAGTGAAGGCACAAATGCTGGGCCGTCTACCACTGTTTGAGAGAGGAGTTGTGTCTCAAGCTCCTGTCAACCCAGATCTTGCTTCGGGAAGGGAGAAGCGTTTTCAGGACTTCGTGTGAAAGCGTAAGGACAATGCCATAGGCTGAATGGTGAAGGAAAATGTGGGTCGAATGCGACCACCAACTAACAAGTTGTCCCCTAGGGAGGTGTGTGTCTGGAAATGGGAGGAAGCGTAAGGAACGAGCTGTACACTTAAGTCTAAGAGACAATGCTGTGGAGGAGCGGTCCTTCGACTCCCCGCCTCCTTTCCTAAGGATCGAAGCAGCTTGACGCCGAGTGTGAACGGAAGCAGAGGAAAAGCCTGCTATACCTTACTCGTGGAACCACTTTGTATGGAGGGCTTCTCTCAATGAACACCACGGCTCACGACGCTAGAAGGGTTTTCAAACGTACGTGAGTTCGCCAAAGGAAAGCCACAGACTACACTGTGCGAAACAAGTCTGTGTCAAACCGCGCCTTCGAGCTTCCATCTGGCTTCACGGGGAAAACCTAGTCACAACATGAACGTGTGGAACCCTAAACAGGCGGCGTGCACGTCGGTCTGAAGAAACACCACTGCAGAGAAACCGTGTTTCTACCAACCTCTTCCCTGAAAATGGTAGTCTATTCCAAGGTAAGTGTGACAGCGCAAGGCATGTGCCCCATGCCTGCGCCACGGAAATAAGGAGTGGAGATTGTCTCTCCCGGTTCAAACCTTGTTCCGTGAGAAATGTTTTCAAGAGTGCGAGAGAGAGCAGAGGGAAAAGGTCACGCCTTTAAGTCTGAGAAGGAAACCCTGGAAAGCCGTACGCCTACGTATGAGCGGCATTCTGGCGCGAACGTGTGAAGGCATAAAGAATGTGTCCTGGGACGGTGCTTGACAAACCCCTTGTGAAGAAGTCTTCCCTCAGCTATCATATGGTTTCAGGAAGATAAAAGTGTTTTCCGCCGTGGGCGTGAAGGCACGAGGGACGTGCCCTAGAGTGAGCTGTCCGTTTCGAATGTGCCGCCCGTCGTTCCACGAAGAAGGGTGAGTATGGAAATGTATGATGTGAGGAAGCATAGGGAAGATTGCCTACGGGTGTTTAACTCTAAGGACAAATCTAGAGGGTTGCCGTCCGTCGACGACCAGCTCTTTCCCTACGGATGGAAGCGCCGTGTTAAAGCTTAGGGCGAGAGAAAAGAGACGGAATGCGAGATACACCACAGTGGGGAACACGTTGTGTGGAGGGCTTCTCTCCACCAAAGTCTCGGGTCACGAATTTGGAAGGGCCTTCAAATGTACGTGAGCTAGCGTCAGCAGAGCCTTCCACTGAACTCAGAGAAACGAGGCCGCGTCAAACATGATTTCGTGCTAACCCCTTGGTTCGCGAAGCGCGAAGCCTTTTGAGATATGTGTGTGAGGGTCTTGCACTCACCTCTCAAGAAACAAAACGGTAGAGCAATAGTCTTCCCACTACCATCTACAGGGAAGAAGACGGAGGAAATGTCCCACGTTAAACGTGAAGGCGCAAGTTACTGTGCCATAGAGCCCTGCTTGGGAAAGAACTTGTGTCGAAAGCTTCTCCCAACTCAGATCTTGTTTCCTGAAGATAGAAGCGCTGTCGGTACTTTGTGTGGAAACACAAGGAAAATGCCACACGCTGAATTGTGAAGAGAAATGTGGGTCGAACGTGACCACCAACACACTCGTTGTCCCCTAGAGAGGTGTGTGTCTGGAAGTGGGAGGAAGCGTAACGGACGTGCTATACACTTAACTCCAAGAAACAACGCTGTGGAGGTGCGGTCCTTCGACTGCCCTTCTTCTTTGCTAAGGAACGAAGCGGCTTGAAGCCAAGTGTGAAAGGAAACGGAGGGCAAGGAAGGGTGATATACCTCACTCGCGGCACAACTTCTGATGGAGGGCTTTTCTCAACGAACAGCATGTGTCACGAAGATAGAAGGGTTTGCGAAAGTATGTGACTTCGCCAAAGGAAAGGCATACACGAATCTCGGCGAACCACGTCTGTGCCGATCGCGACTTCGAGCTTACATCTGGGTTCCCGAGGAATCCATAGTCACATAATGTCTGTGTGGTATCCTACTGCAGAAACACCACTGCAGAGAAACCGTGCGTCTACTATCACCTTCCCTGAAACTGGTAGACTTTTGCAATGGAAGTGGGAAATCGCAAGGAATGTGCCCCGTGCCTGTGCCACGGAAGTAACTAGTGTAAATGTCTGTCGCGACTCGAATCCTGTTCCGTGAGAAGCGTTTCCAAGAGTATGAGAGAGAACAGATGGAAAAGGTCATGGTTTGAAGCGTGAGAAGGAGACCCGTCAGGAAAGCCATACACGTAAGTCGGGGAAGCACTTTCGCGTGACATGGTGAAGGCATCTAGAATGTGCCCTGTGACGGTGCTCGAGAAACCACTTGTGAAGAAGGCTTCCCTCAACTGCCGTATCGTTTCCGCAGGAGGAAACTGTTTTCCGTAGTGGGTGTGAAGGCATAAGGGACGTAGACGAGACTTCGCTCTCCGCTTCGAAGGTGCCTGCCGTCGTTACACGAAGAAGGATGTGTATGGAAATGGATGACTGCGGAAGCATAAGGAAGATGGCATGCGTTTGTTTAACTCTAAGAACAAGTCTCGAGGGTTCCCGTCCTTCGACTACCATCTCTTCTCGTAAGGATGCGAAGCCGCTCCTTAAACCTCGTGTGAACGAAAAGAGATGGAACGCGCGATACCGCACAGTGAGGAACACGTTGTGCGGAGGGTTTCTCTCCATTACGTCCTGTGTCATGGAGGTGGATGGGTCTTGCAATGTACGTGGGCTAGGCTCAGTAGCAGTAGTAGCCTGACACTGAATTCTGAGAAACAAGGCCATGTCAAACAGGCTTTCGCGCTAACATCGTGGTGCTTGAAGAAAGAAGCCTTTGGAGACATGTGCGTTGCTATATAAGGTAGGCGTCTTACACTCACCTCTCACGAAACCAAACTGTAGGGAACTAGTCTTTCCACTACCGCCTCCGGGGAAGAAGTTGGAAGAACTTTCCGACGTTCAAAGTGAAGGCACAAATGCTGGGCCGTCTACCACTGTTTGAGAGAGGAGTTGTGTCTCAAGCTCCTGTCAACCCAGATCTTGCTTCGGGAAGGGAGAAGCGTTTTCAGGACTTCGTGTGAAAGCGTAAGGACAATGCCATAGGCTGAATGGTGAAGGAAAATGTGGGTCGAATGCGACCACCAACTAACAAGTTGTCCCCTAGGGAGGTGTGTGTCTGGAAATGGGAGGAAGCGTAAGGAACGAGCTGTACACTTAAGTCGAAGAGACAATGCTGTGGAGGAGCGGTCCTTCGACTCCCCGCCTCCTTTCCTAAGGATCGAAGCAGCTTGACGCCGAGTGTGAACGGAAGCAGAGGAAAAGCCTGCTATACCTTACTCGTGGAACCACTTTGTATGGAGGGCTTCTCTCAATGAACACCACGGCTCACGACGCTAGAAGGGTTTTCAAACGTACGTGAGTTCGCCAAAGGAAAGCCACAGACTACACTGTGCGAAACAAGTCTGTGTCAAACCGCGCCTTCGAGCTTCCATCTGGCTTCACGGGGAAAACCTAGTCACAACATGAACGTGTGGAACCCTAAACAGGCGGCGTGCACGTCGGTCTGAAGAAACACCACTGCAGAGAAACCGTGTTTCTACCAACCTCTTCCCTGAAAATGGTAGTCTATTCCAAGGTAAGTGTGACAGCGCAAGGCATGTGCCCCATGCCTGCGCCACGGAAATAAGGAGTGGAGATTGTCTCTCCCGGTTCAAACCTTGTTCCGTGAGAAATGTTTTCAAGAGTGCGAGAGAGAGCAGAGGGAAAAGGTCATGCCTTTAAGTCTGAGAAGGAAACCCTGGAAAGCCGTACGCCTACGTATGAGCGGCATTCTGGCGCGAACGTGTGAAGGCATAAAGAATGTGTCCTGGGACGGTGCTTGACAAACCCCTTGTGAAGAAGTCTTCCCTCAGCTATCATATGGTTTCAGGAAGATAAAAGTGTTTTCCGCCGTGGGCGTGAAGGCACGAGGAACGTGCCCTAGAGTGAGCTGTCCGTTTCGAATGTGCCGCCCGTCGTTCCACGAAGAAGGGTGAGTATGGAAATGTATGATGTGAGGAAGCATAGGGAAGATTGCCTACGGGTGTTTAACTCTAAGGACAAATCTAGAGGGTTGCCGTCCGTCGACGACCAGCTCTTTCCCTACGGATGGAAGCGCCGTGTTAAAGCTTAGGGCGAGAGAAAAGAGACGGAATGCGAGATACACCACAGTGGGGAACACGTTGTGTGGAGGGCTTCTCTCCACCAAAGTCTCGGGTCACGAATTTGGAAGGGCCTTCAAATGTACGTGAGCTAGCGTCAGCAGAGCCTTCCACTGAACTCAGAGAAACGAGGCCGCGTCAAACATGATTTCGTGCTAACCCCTTGGTTCGCGAAGCGCGAAGCCTTTTGAGATATGTGTGTGAGGGTCTTGCACTCACCTCTCAAGAAACAAAACGGTAGAGCAATAGTCTTCCCACTACCATCTACAGGGAAGAAGACGGAGGAAATGTCCCACGTTAAACGTGAAGGCGCAAGTTACTGTGCCATAGAGCCCTGCTTGGGAAAGAACTTGTGTCGAAAGCTTCTCCCAACTCAGATCTTGTTTCGGGAAGATAGAAGCGCTGTCGGTACTTTGTGTGGAAACACAAGGAAAATGCCACACGCTGAATTGTGAAGAGAAATGTGGGTCGAACGTGACCACCAACACACTCGTTGTCCCCTAGAGAGGTGTGTGTCTGGAAGTGGGAGGAAGCGTAACGGACGTGCTATACACTTAACTCCAAGAAACAACGCTGTGGAGGTGCGGTCCTTCGACTGCCCTTCTTCTTTGCTAAGGAACGAAGCGGCTTGAAGCCAAGTGTGAAAGGAAACGGAGGGCAAGGAAGGGTGATATACCTCACTCGCGGCACAACTTCTGATGGAGGGCTTTTCTCAACGAACAGCATGTGTCACGAAGATAGAAGGGTTTGCGAAAGTATGTGACTTCGCCAAAGGAAAGGCATACACGAATCTCGGCGAACCACGTCTGTGTCGATCGCGACTTCGAGCTTCCATCTGGGTTCCCGAGGAATCCATAGTCACATAATGTCTGTGTGGTATCCTACTGCAGAAACACCACTGCAGAGAAACCGTGCGTCTACTATCACCTTCCCTGAAACTGGTAGACTTTTGCAATGGAAGTGGGAAATCGCAAGGAATGTGCCCCGTGCCTGTGCCACGGAAGTAACTAGTGTAAATGTCTGTCGCGATTGGAATCCTGTTCCGTGAGAAGCGTTTCCAAGAGTATGAGAGAGAGCAGATGGAAAAGGTCATGGTTTGAAGCGTGAGAAGGAGACCCGTCAGGAAAGCCATACACGTAAGTCGGGGAAGCACTTTCGCGTGACATGGTGAAGGCATCTAGAATGTGCCCTGTGACGGTGCTCGAGAAACCACTTGTGAAGAAGGCTTCCCTCAACTGCCGTATCGTTTCCGTAGGAGGAAACTGTTTTCCGTAGTGGGTGTGAAGGCATAAGGGACGTAGACGAGACTTCGCTCTCCGCTTCGAAGGTGCCTGCCGTCGTTACACGAAGAAGGATGTGTATGGAAATGGATGACTGCGGAAGCATAAGGAAGATGGCATGCGTTTGTTTAACTCTAAGAACAAGTCTCGAGGGTTCCCGTCCTTCGACTACCATCTCTTCTCGTAAGGATGCGAAGCCGCTCCTTAAACCTCGTGTGAACGAAAAGAGATGGAACGCGCGATACCGCACAGTGAGGAACACGTTGTGCGGAGGGTTTCTCTCCATTACGTCCTGTGTCATGGAGGTGGATGGGTCTTGCAATGTACGTGGGCTAGCCTCAGTAGCAGTAGTAGCCTGACACTGAATTCTGAGAAACAAGGCCATGTCAAACAGGCTTTCGCGCTAACATCGTGGTGCTTGAAGAAAGAAGCCTTTGGAGACATGTGCGTTGCTATATAAGGTAGGCGTCTTACACTCACCTCTCACGAAACCAAACTGTAGGGAACTAGTCTTTCCACTACCGCCTCCGGGGAAGAAGTTGGAAGAACTTTCCGACGTTCAAAGTGAAGGCACAAATGCTGGGCCGTCTACCACTGTTTGAGAGAGGAGTTGTGTCTCAAGCTCCTGTCAACCCAGATCTTGCTTCGGGAAGGGAGAAGCGTTTTCAGGACTTCGTGTGAAAGCGTAAGGACAATGCCATAGGCTGAATGGTGAAGGAAAATGTGGGTCGAATGCGACCACCAACTAACAAGTTGTCCCCTAGGGAGGTGTGTGTCTGGAAATGGGAGGAAGCGTAAGGAACGAGCTGTACACTTAAGTCTAAGAGACAATGCTGTGGAGGAGCGGTCCTTCGACTCCCCGCCTCCTTTCCTAAGGATCGAAGCAGCTTGACGCCGAGTGTGAACGGAAGCAGAGGAAAAGCCTGCTATACCTTACTCGTGGAACCACTTTGTATGGAGGGCTTCTCTCAATGAACACCACGGCTCACGACGCTAGAAGGGTTTTCAAACGTACGTGAGTTCGCCAAAGGAAAGCCACAGACTACACTGTGCGAAACAAGTCTGTGTCAAACCGCGCCTTCGAGCTTCCATCTGGCTTCACGGGGAAAACCTAGTCACAACATGAACGTGTGGAACCCTAAACAGGCGGCGTGCACGTCGGTCTGAAGAAACACCACTGCAGAGAAACCGTGTTTCTACCAACCTCTTCCCTGAAAATGGTAGTCTATTCCAAGGTAAGTGTGACAGCGCAAGGCATGTGCCCCATGCCTGCGCCACGGAAATAAGGAGTGGAGATTGTCTCTCCCGGTTCAAACCTTGTTCCGTGAGAAATGTTTTCAAGAGTGCGAGAGAGAGCAGAGGGAAAAGGTCACGCCTTTAAGTCTGAGAAGGAAACCCTGGAAAGCCGTACGCCTACGTATGAGCGGCATTCTGGCGCGAACGTGTGAAGGCATAAAGAATGTGTCCTGGGACGGTGCTTGACAAACCCCTTGTGAAGAAGTCTTCCCTCAGCTATCATATGGTTTCAGGAAGATAAAAGTGTTTTCCGCCGTGGGCGTGAAGGCACGAGGGACGTGCCCTAGAGTGAGCTGTCCGTTTCGAATGTGCCGCCCGTCGTTCCACGAAGAAGGGTGAGTATGGAAATGTATGATGTGAGGAAGCATAGGGAAGATTGCCTACGGGTGTTTAACTCTAAGGACAAATCTAGAGGGTTGCCGTCCGTCGACGACCAGCTCTTTCCCTATGGATGGAAGCGCCGTGTTAAAGCTTAGGGCGAGAGAAAAGAGACGGAATGCGAGATACACCACAGTGGGGAACACGTTGTGTGGAGGGCTTCTCTCCACCAAAGTCTCGGGTCACGAATTTGGAAGGGCCTTCAAATGTACGTGAGCTAGCGTCAGCAGAGCCTTCCACTGAACTCAGAGAAACGAGGCCGCGTCAAACATGATTTCGTGCTAACCCCTTGGTTCGCGAAGCGCGAAGCCTTTTGAGATATGTGTGTGAGGGTCTTGCACTCACCTCTCAAGAAACAAAACGGTAGAGCAATAGTCTTCCCACTACCATCTACAGGGAAGAAGACGGAGGAAATGTCCCACGTTAAACGTGAAGGCGCAAGTTACTGTGCCATAGAGCCCTGCTTGGGAAAGAACTTGTGTCGAAAGCTTCTCCCAACTCAGATCTTGTTTCGGGAAGATAGAAGCGCTGTCGGTACTTTGTGTGGAAACACAAGGAAAATGCCACACGCTGAATTGTGAAGAGAAATGTGGGTCGAACGTGACCACCAACACACTCGTTGTCCCCTAGAGAGGTGTGTGTCTGGAAGTGGGAGGAAGCGTAACGGACGTGCTATACACTTAACTCCAAGAAACAACGCTGTGGAGGTGCGGTCCTTCGACTGCCCTTCTTCTTTGCTAAGGAACGAAGCGGCTTGAAGCCAAGTGTGAAAGGAAACGGAGGGCAAGGAAGGGTGATATACCTCACTCGCGGCACAACTTCTGATGGAGGGCTTTTCTCAACGAACAGCATGTGTCACGAAGATAGAAGGGTTTGCGAAAGTATGTGACTTCGCCAAAGGAAAGGCATACACGAATCTCGGCGAACCACGTCTGTGTCGATCGCGACTTCGAGCTTCCATCTGGGTTCCCGAGGAATCCATAGTCACATAATGTCTGTGTGGTATCCTACTGCAGAAACACCACTGCAGAGAAACCGTGCGTCTACTATCACCTTCCCTGAAACTGGTAGACTTTTGCAATGGAAGTGGGAAATCGCAAGGAATGTGCCCCGTGCCTGTGCCACGGAAGTAACTAGTGTAAATGTCTGTCGCGACTCGAATCCTGTTCCGTGAGAAGCGTTTCCAAGAGTATGAGAGAGAGCAGATGGAAAAGGTCATGGTTTGAAGCGTGAGAAGGAGACCCGTCAGGAAAGCCATACACGTAAGTCGGGGAAGCACTTTCGCGTGACATGGTGAAGGCATCTAGAATGTGCCCTGTGACGGTGCTCGAGAAACCACTTGTGAAGAAGGCTTCCCTCAACTGCCGTATCGTTTCCGCAGGAGGAAACTGTTTTCCGTAGTGGGTGTGAAGGCATAAGGGACGTAGACGAGACTTCGCTCTCCGCTTCGAAGGTGCCTGCCGTCGTTACACGAAGAAGGATGTGTATGGAAATGGATGACTGCGGAAGCATAAGGAAGATGGCATGCGTTTGTTTAACTCTAAGAACAAGTCTCGAGGGTTCCCGTCCTTCGACTACCATCTCTTCTCGTAAGGATGCGAAGCCGCTCCTTAAACCTCGTGTGAACGAAAAGAGATGGAACGCGCGATACCGCACAGTGAGGAACACGTTGTGCGGAGGGTTTCTCTCCATTACGTCCTGTGTCATGGAGGTGGATGGGTCTTGCAATGTACGTGGGCTAGGCTCAGTAGCAGTAGTAGCCTGACACTGAATTCTGAGAAACAAGGCCATGTCAAACAGGCTTTCGCGCTAACATCGTGGTGCTTGAAGAAAGAAGCCTTTGGAGACATGTGCGTTGCTATATAAGGTAGGCGTCTTACACTCACCTCTCACGAAACCAAACTGTAGGGAACTAGTCTTTCCACTACCGCCTCCGGGGAAGAAGTTGGAAGAACTTTCCGACGTTCAAAGTGAAGGCACAAATGCTGGGCCGTCTACCACTGTTTGAGAGAGGAGTTGTGTCTCAAGCTCCTGTCAACCCAGATCTTGCTTCGGGAAGGGAGAAGCGTTTTCAGGACTTCGTGTGAAAGCGTAAGGACAATGCCATAGGCTGAATGGTGAAGGAAAATGTGGGTCGAATGCGACCACCAACTAACAAGTTGTCCCCTAGGGAGGTGTGTGTCTGGAAATGGGAGGAAGCGTAAGGAACGAGCTGTACACTTAAGTCTAAGAGACAATGCTGTGGAGGAGCGGTCCTTCGACTCCCCGCCTCCTTTCCTAAGGATCGAAGCAGCTTGACGCCGAGTGTGAACGGAAGCAGAGGAAAAGCCTGCTATACCTTACTCGTGGAACCACTTTGTATGGAGGGCTTCTCTCAATGAACACCACGGCTCACGACGCTAGAAGGGTTTTCAAACGTACGTGAGTTCGCCAAAGGAAAGCCACAGACTACACTGTGCGAAACAAGTCTGTGTCAAACCGCGCCTTCGAGCTTCCATCTGGCTTCACGGGGAAAACCTAGTCACAACATGAACGTGTGGAACCCTAAACAGGCGGCGTGCACGTCGGTCTGAAGAAACACCACTGCAGAGAAACCGTGTTTCTCCCAACCTCTTCCCTGAAAATGGTAGTCTATTCCAAGGTAAGTGTGACAGCGCAAGGCATGTGCCCCATGCCTGCGCCACGGAAATAAGGAGTGGAGATTGTCTCTCCCGGTTCAAACCTTGTTCCGTGAGAAATGTTTTCAAGAGTGCGAGAGAGAGCAGAGGGAAAAGGTCATGCCTTTAAGTCTGAGAAGGAAACCCTGGAAAGCCGTACGCCTACGTATGAGCGGCATTCTGGCGCGAACGTGTGAAGGCATAAAGAATGTGTCCTGGGACGGTGCTTGACAAACCCCTTGTGAAGAAGTCTTCCCTCAGCTATCATATGGTTTCAGGAAGATAAAAGTGTTTTCCGCCGTGGGCGTGAAGGCACGAGGGACGTGCCCTAGAGTGAGCTGTCCGTTTCGAATGTGCCGCCCGTCGTTCCACGAAGAAGGGTGAGTATGGAAATGTATGATGTGAGGAAGCATAGGGAAGATTGCCTACGGGTGTTTAACTCTAAGGACAAATCTAGAGGGTTGCCGTCCGTCGACGACCAGCTCTTTCCCTACGGATGGAAGCGCCGTGTTAAAGCTTAGGGCGAGAGAAAAGAGACGGAATGCGAGATACACCACAGTGGGGAACACGTTGTGTGGAGGGCTTCTCTCCACCAAAGTCTCGGGTCACGAATTTGGAAGGGCCTTCAAATGTACGTGAGCTAGCGTCAGCAGAGCCTTCCACTGAACTCAGAGAAACGAGGCCGCGTCAAACATGATTTCGTGCTAACCCCTTGGTTCGCGAAGCGCGAAGCCTTTTGAGATATGTGTGTGAGGGTCTTGCACTCACCTCTCAAGAAACAAAACGGTAGAGCAATAGTCTTCCCACTACCATCTACAGGGAAGAAGACGGAGGAAATGTCCCACGTTAAACGTGAAGGCGCAAGTTACTGTGCCATAGAGCCCTGCTTGGGAAAGAACTTGTGTCGAAAGCTTCTCCCAACTCAGATCTTGTTTCGGGAAGATAGAAGCGCTGTCGGTACTTTGTGTGGAAACACAAGGAAAATGCCACACGCTGAATTGTGAAGAGAAATGTGGGTCGAACGTGACCACCAACACACTCGTTGTCCCCTAGAGAGGTGTGTGTCTGGAAGTGGGAGGAAGCGTAACGGACGTGCTATACACTTAACTCCAAGAAACAACGCTGTGGAGGTGCGGTCCTTCGACTGCCCTTCTTCTTTGCTAAGGAACGAAGCGGCTTGAAGCCAAGTGTGAAAGGAAACGGAGGGCAAGGAAGGGTGATATACCTCACTCGCGGCACAACTTCTGATGGAGGGCTTTTCTCAACGAACAGCATGTGTCACGAAGATAGAAGGGTTTGCGAAAGTATGTGACTTCGCCAAAGGAAAGGCATACACGAATCTCGGCGAACCACGTCTGTGTCGATCGCGACTTCGAGCTTCCATCTGGGTTCCCGAGGAATCCATAGTCACATAATGTCTGTGTGGTATCCTACTGCAGAAACACCACTGCAGAGAAACCGTGCGTCTACTATCACCTTCCCTGAAACTGGTAGACTTTTGCAATGGAAGTGGGAAATCGCAAGGAATGTGCCCCGTGCCTGTGCCACGGAAGTAACTAGTGTAAATGTCTGTCGCGACTCGAATCCTGTTCCGTGAGAAGCGTTTCCAAGAGTATGAGAGAGAGCAGATGGAAAAGGTCATGGTTTGAAGCGTGAGAAGGAGACCCGTCAGGAAAGCCATACACGTAAGTCGGGGAAGCACTTTCGCGTGACATGGTGAAGGCATCTAGAATGTGCCCTGTGACGGTGCTCGAGAAACCACTTGTGAAGAAGGCTTCCCTCAACTGCCGTATCGTTTCCGTAGGAGGAAACTGTTTTCCGTAGTGGGTGTGAAGGCATAAGGGACGTAGACGAGACTTCGCTCTCCGCTTCGAAGGTGCCTGCCGTCGTTACACGAAGAAGGATGTGTATGGAAATGGATGACTGTGGAAGCATAAGGAAGATGGCATGCGTTTGTTTAACTCTAAGAACAAGTCTCGAGGGTTCCCGTCCTTCGACTACCATCTCTTCTCGTAAGGATGCGAAGCCGCTCCTTAAACCTCGTGTGAACGAAAAGAGATGGAACGCGCGATACCGCACAGTGAGGAACACGTTGTGCGGAGGGTTTCTCTCCATTACGTCCTGTGTCATGGAGGTGGATGGGTCTTGCAATGTACGTGGGCTAGCCTCAGTAGCAGTAGTAGCCTGACACTGAATTCTGAGAAACAAGGCCATGTCAAACAGGCTTTCGCGCTAACATCGTGGTGCTTGAAGAAAGAAGCCTTTGGAGACATGTGCGTTGCTATATAAGGTAGGCGTCTTACACTCACCTCTCACGAAACCAAACTGTAGGGAACTAGTCTTTCCACTACCGCCTCCGGGGAAGAAGTTGGAAGAACATTCCGACGTTCAAAGTGAAGGCACAAATGCTGGGCCGTCTACCACTGTTTGAGAGAGGAGTTGTGTCTCAAGCTCCTGTCAACCCAGATCTTGCTTCGGGAAGGGAGAAGCGTTTTCAGGACTTCGTGTGAAAGCGTAAGGACAATGCCATAGGCTGAATGGTGAAGGAAAATGTGGGTCGAATGCGACCACCAACTAACAAGTTGTCCCCTAGGGAGGTGTGTGTCTGGAAATGGGAGGAAGCGTAAGGAACGAGCTGTACACTTAAGTCTAAGAGACAATGCTGTGGAGGAGCAGTCCTTCGACTCCCCGCCTCCTTTCCTAAGGATCGAAGCAGCTTGACGCCGAGTGTGAACGGAAGCAGAGGAAAAGCCTGCTATACCTTACTCGTGGAACCACTTTGTATGGAGGGCTTCTCTCAATGAACACCACGGCTCACGATGCTAGAAGGGTTTTCAAACGTACGTGAGTTCGCCAAAGGAAAGCCACAGACTACACTGTGCGAAACAAGTCTGTGTCAAACCGCGCCTTCGAGCTTCCATCTGGCTTCACGGGGAAAACCTAGTCACAACATGAACGTGTGGAACCCTAAACAGGCGGCGTGCACGTCGGTCTGAAGAAACACCACTGCAGAGAAACCGTGTTTCTACCAACCTCTTCCCTGAAAATGGTAGTCTATTCCAAGGTAAGTGTGACAGCGCAAGGCATGTGCCCCATGCCTGCGCCACGGAAATAAGGAGTGGAGATTGTCTCTCCCGGTTCAAACCTTGTTCCGTGAGAAATGTTTTCAAGAGTGCGAGAGAGAGCAGAGGGCAAAGGTCATGCCTTTAAGTCTGAGAAGGAAACCCTGGAAAGCCGTACGCCTACGTATGAGCGGCATTCTGGCGTGAACGTGTGAAGGCATAAAGAATGTGTCCTGGGACGGTGCTTGACAAACCCCTTGTGAAGAAGTCTTCCCTCAGCTATCATATGGTTTCAGGAAGATAAAAGTGTTTTCCGCCGTGGGCGTGAAGGCACGAGGGACGTGCCCTAGAGTGAGCTGTCCGTTTCGAATGTGCCGCCCGTCGTTCCACGAAGAAGGGTGAGTATGGAAATGTATGATGTGAGGAAGCATAGGGAAGATTGCCTACGGGTGTTTAACTCTACGGACAAATCTAGAGGGTTGCCGTCCGTCGACGACCAGCTCTTTCCCTACGGATGGAAGCGCCGTGTTAAAGCTTAGGGCGAGAGAAAAGAGACGGAATGCGAGATACACCACAGTGGGGAACACGTTGTGTGGAGGGCTTCTCTCCACCAAAGTCTCGGGTCACGAATTTGGAAGGGCCTTCAAATGTACGTGAGCAAGCGTCAGCAGAGCCTTCCACTGAACTCAGAGAAACGAGGCCGCGTCAAACATGATTTCGTGCTAACCCCTTGGTTCGCGAAGCGCGAAGCCTTTTGAGATATGTGTGTGAGGGTCTTGCACTCACCTCTCAAGAAACAAAACGGTAGAGCAATAGTCTTCCCACTACCATCTACAGGGAAGAAGACGGAGGAAATGTCCCACGTTAAACGTGAAGGCGCAAGTTACTGTGCCATAGAGCCCTGCTTGGGAAAGAACTTGTGTCGAAAGCTTCTCCCAACTCAGATCTTGTTTCGGGAAGATAGAAGCGCTGTCGGTACTTTGTGTGGAAACACAAGGAAAATGCCACACGCTGAATTGTGAAGAGAAATGTGGGTCGAACGTGACCACCAACACACTCGTTGTCCCCTAGAGAGGTGTGTGTCTGGAAGTGGGAGGAAGCGTAACGGACGTGCTATACACTTAACTCCAAGAAACAACGCTGTGGAGGTGCGGTCCTTCGACTGCCCTTCTTCTTTGCTAAGGAACGAAGCGGCTTGAAGCCAAGTGTGAAAGGAAACGGAGGGCAAGGAAGGGTGATATACCTCACTCGCGGCACAACTTCTGATGGAGGGCTTTTCTCAACGAACAGCATGTGTCACGAAGATAGAAGGGTTTGCGAAAGTATGTGACTTCGCCAAAGGAAAGGCATACACGAATCTCGGCGAACCACGTCTGTGCCGATCGCGACTTCGAGCTTACATCTGGGTTCCCGAGGAATCCATAGTCACATAATGTCTGTGTGGTATCCTACTGCAGAAACACCACTGCAGAGAAACCGTGCGTCTACTATCACCTTCCCTGAAACTGGTAGACTTTTGCAATGGAAGTGGGAAATCGCAAGGAATGTGCCCCGTGCCTGTGCCACGGAAGTAACTAGTGTAAATGTCTGTCGCGACTCGAATCCTGTTCCGTGAGAAGCGTTTCCAAGAGTATGAGAGAGAACAGATGGAAAAGGTCATGGTTTGAAGCGTGAGAAGGAGACCCGTCAGGAAAGCCATACACGTAAGTCGGGGAAGCACTTTCGCGTGACATGGTGAAGGCATCTAGAATGTGCCCTGTGACGGTGCTCGAGAAACCACTTGTGAAGAAGGCTTCCCTCAACTGCCGTATCGTTTCCGCAGGAGGAAACTGTTTTCCGTAGTGGGTGTGAAGGCATAAGGGACGTAGACGAGACTTCGCTCTCCGCTTCGAAGGTGCCTGCCGTCGTTACACGAAGAAGGATGTGTATGGAAATGGATGACTGCGGAAGCATAAGGAAGATGGCATGCGTTTGTTTAACTCTAAGAACAAGTCTCGAGGGTTCCCGTCCTTCGACTACCATCTCTTCTCGTAAGGATGCGAAGCCGCTCCTTAAACCTCGTGTGAACGAAAAGAGATGGAACGCGCGATACCGCACAGTGAGGAACACGTTGTGCGGAGGGTTTCTCTCCATTACGTCCTGTGTCATGGAGGTGGATGGGTCTTGCAATGTACGTGGGCTAGGCTCAGTAGCAGTAGTAGCCTGACACTGAATTCTGAGAAACAAGGCCATGTCAAACAGGCTTTCGCGCTAACATCGTGGTGCTTGAAGAAAGAAGCCTTTGGAGACATGTGCGTTGCTATATAAGGTAGGCGTCTTACACTCACCTCTCACGAAACCAAACTGTAGGGAACTAGTCTTTCCACTACCGCCTCCGGGGAAGAAGTTGGAAGAACTTTCCGACGTTCAAAGTGAAGGCACAAATGCTGGGCCGTCTACCACTGTTTGAGAGAGGAGTTGTGTCTCAAGCTCCTGTCAACCCAGATCTTGCTTCGGGAAGGGAGAAGCGTTTTCAGGACTTCGTGTGAAAGCGTAAGGACAATGCCATAGGCTGAATGGTGAAGGAAAATGTGGGTCGAATGCGACCACCAACTAACAAGTTGTCCCCTAGGGAGGTGTGTGTCTGGAAATGGGAGGAAGCGTAAGGAACGAGCTGTACACTTAAGTCGAAGAGACAATGCTGTGGAGGAGCGGTCCTTCGACTCCCCGCCTCCTTTCCTAAGGATCGAAGCAGCTTGACGCCGAGTGTGAACGGAAGCAGAGGAAAAGCCTGCTATACCTTACTCGTGGAACCACTTTGTATGGAGGGCTTCTCTCAATGAACACCACGGCTCACGACGCTAGAAGGGTTTTCAAACGTACGTGAGTTCGCCAAAGGAAAGCCACAGACTACACTGTGCGAAACAAGTCTGTGTCAAACCGCGCCTTCGAGCTTCCATCTGGCTTCACGGGGAAAACCTAGTCACAACATGAACGTGTGGAACCCTAAACAGGCGGCGTGCACGTCGGTCTGAAGAAACACCACTGCAGAGAAACCGTGTTTCTACCAACCTCTTCCCTGAAAATGGTAGTCTATTCCAAGGTAAGTGTGACAGCGCAAGGCATGTGCCCCATGCCTGCGCCACGGAAATAAGGAGTGGAGATTGTCTCTCCCGGTTCAAACCTTGTTCCGTGAGAAATGTTTTCAAGAGTGCGAGAGAGAGCAGAGGGAAAAGGTCATGCCTTTAAGTCTGAGAAGGAAACCCTGGAAAGCCGTACGCCTACGTATGAGCGGCATTCTGGCGCGAACGTGTGAAGGCATAAAGAATGTGTCCTGGGACGGTGCTTGACAAACCCCTTGTGAAGAAGTCTTCCCTCAGCTATCATATGGTTTCAGGAAGATAAAAGTGTTTTCCGCCGTGGGCGTGAAGGCACGAGGGACGTGCCCTAGAGTGAGCTGTCCGTTTCGAATGTGCCGCCCGTCGTTCCACGAAGAAGGGTGAGTATGGAAATGTATGATGTGAGGAAGCATAGGGAAGATTGCCTACGGGTGTTTAACTCTAAGGACAAATCTAGAGGGTTGCCGTCCGTCGACGACCAGCTCTTTCCCTACGGATGGAAGCGCCGTGTTAAAGCTTAGGGCGAGAGAAAAGAGACGGAATGCGAGATACACCACAGTGGGGAACACGTTGTGTGGAGGGCTTCTCTCCACCAAAGTCTCGGGTCACGAATTTGGAAGGGCCTTCAAATGTACGTGAGCTAGCGTCAGCAGAGCCTTCCACTGAACTCAGAGAAACGAGGCCGCGTCAAACATGATTTCGTGCTAACCCCTTGGTTCGCGAAGCGCGAAGCCTTTTGAGATATGTGTGTGAGGGTCTTGCACTCACCTCTCAAGAAACAAAACGGTAGAGCAATAGTCTTCCCACTACCATCTACAGGGAAGAAGACGGAGGAAATGTCCCACGTTAAACGTGAAGGCGCAAGTTACTGTGCCATAGAGCCCTGCTTGGGAAAGAACTTGTGTCGAAAGCTTCTCCCAACTCAGATCTTGTTTCGGGAAGATAGAAGCGCTGTCGGTACTTTGTGTGGAAACACAAGGAAAATGCCACACGCTGAATTGTGAAGAGAAATGTGGGTCGAACGTGACCACCAACACACTCGTTGTCCCCTAGAGAGGTGTGTGTCTGGAAGTGGGAGGAAGCGTAACGGACGTGCTATACACTTAACTCCAAGAAACAACGCTGTGGAGGTGCGGTCCTTCGACTGCCCTTCTTCTTTGCTAAGGAACGAAGCGGCTTGAAGCCAAGTGTGAAAGGAAACGGAGGGCAAGGAAGGGTGATATACCTCACTCGCGGCACAACTTCTGATGGAGGGCTTTTCTCAACGAACAGCATGTGTCACGAAGATAGAAGGGTTTGCGAAAGTATGTGACTTCGCCAAAGGAAAGGCATACACGAATCTCGGCGAACCACGTCTGTGTCGATCGCGACTTCGAGCTTACATCTGGGTTCCCGAGGAATCCATAGTCACATAATGTCTGTGTGGTATCCTACTGCAGAAACACCACTGCAGAGAAACCGTGCGTCTACTATCACCTTCCCTGAAACTGGTAGACTTTTGCAATGGAAGTGGGAAATCGCAAGGAATGTGCCCCGTGCCTGTGCCACGGAAGTAACTAGTGTAAATGTCTGTCGCGATTGGAATCCTGTTCCGTGAGAAGCGTTTCCAAGAGTATGAGAGAGAGCAGATGGAAAAGGTCATGGTTTGAAGCGTGAGAAGGAGACCCGTCAGGAAAGCCATACACGTAAGTCGGGGAAGCACTTTCGCGTGACATGGTGAAGGCATCTAGAATGTGCCCTGTGACGGTGCTCGAGAAACCACTTGTGAAGAAGGCTTCCCTCAACTGCCGTATCGTTTCCGTAGGAGGAAACTGTTTTCCGTAGTGGGTGTGAAGGCATAAGGGACGTAGACGAGACTTCGCTCTCCGCTTCGAAGGTGCCTGCCGTCGTTACACGAAGAAGGATGTGTATGGAAATGGATGACTGTGGAAGCATAAGGAAGATGGCATGCGTTTGTTTAACTCTAAGAACAAGTCTCGAGGGTTCCCGTCCTTCGACTACCATCTCTTCTCGTAAGGATGCGAAGCCGCTCCTTAAACCTCGTGTGAACGAAAAGAGATGGAACGCGCGATACCGCACAGTGAGGAACACGTTGTGCGGAGGGTTTCTCTCCATTACGTCCTGTGTCATGGAGGTGGATGGGTCTTGCAATGTACGTGGGCTAGCCTCAGTAGCAGTAGTAGCCTGACACTGAATTCTGAGAAACAAGGCCATGTCAAACAGGCTTTCGCGCTAACATCGTGGTGCTTGAAGAAAGAAGCCTTTGGAGACATGTGCGTTGCTATATAAGGTAGGCGTCTTACACTCACCTCTCACGAAACCAAACTGTAGGGAACTAGTCTTTCCACTACCGCCTCCGGGGAAGAAGTTGGAAGAACTTTCCGACGTTCAAAGTGAAGGCACAAATGCTGGGCCGTCTACCACTGTTTGAGAGAGGAGTTGTGTCTCAAGCTCCTGTCAACCCAGATCTTGCTTCGGGAAGGGAGAAGCGTTTTCAGGACTTCGTGTGAAAGCGTAAGGACAATGCCATAGGCTGAATGGTGAAGGAAAATGTGGGTCGAATGCGACCACCAACTAACAAGTTGTCCCCTAGGGAGGTGTGTGTCTGGAAATGGGAGGAAGCGTAAGGAACGAGCTGTACACTTAAGTCTAAGAGACAATGCTGTGGAGGAGCGGTCCTTCGACTCCCCGCCTCCTTTCCTAAGGATCGAAGCAGCTTGACGCCGAGTGTGAACGGAAGCAGAGGAAAAGCCTGCTATACCTTACTCGTGGAACCACTTTGTATGGAGGGCTTCTCTCAATGAACACCACGGCTCACGATGCTAGAAGGGTTTTCAAACGTACGTGAGTTCGCCAAAGGAAAGCCACAGACTACACTGTGCGAAACAAGTCTGTGTCAAACCGCGCCTTCGAGCTTCCATCTGGCTTCACGGGGAAAACCTAGTCACAACATGAACGTGTGGAACCCTAAACAGGCGGCGTGCACGTCGGTCTGAAGAAACACCACTGCAGAGAAACCGTGTTTCTACCAACCTCTTCCCTGAAAATGGTAGTCTATTCCAAGGTAAGTGTGACAGCGCAAGGCATGTGCCCCATGCCTGCGCCACGGAAATAAGGAGTGGAGATTGTCTCTCCCGGTTCAAACCTTGTTCCGTGAGAAATGTTTTCAAGAGTGCGAGAGAGAGCAGAGGGAAAAGGTCATGCCTTTAAGTCTGAGAAGGAAACCCTGGAAAGCCGTACGCCTACGTATGAGCGGCATTCTGGCGTGAACGTGTGAAGGCATAAAGAATGTGTCCTGGGACGGTGCTTGACAAACCCCTTGTGAAGAAGTCTTCCCTCAGCTATCATATGGTTTCAGGAAGATAAAAGTGTTTTCCGCCGTGGGCGTGAAGGCACGAGGGACGTGCCCTAGAGTGAGCTGTCCGTTTCGAATGTGCCGCCCGTCGTTCCACGAAGAAGGGTGAGTATGGAAATGTATGATGTGAGGAAGCATAGGGAAGATTGCCTACGGGTGTTTAACTCTACGGACAAATCTAGAGGGTTGCCGTCCGTCGACGACCAGCTCTTTCCCTACGGATGGAAGCGCCGTGTTAAAGCTTAGGGCGAGAGAAAAGAGACGGAATGCGAGATACACCACAGTGGGGAACACGTTGTGTGGAGGGCTTCTCTCCACCAAAGTCTCGGGTCACGAATTTGGAAGGGCCTTCAAATGTACGTGAGCAAGCGTCAGCAGAGCCTTCCACTGAACTCAGAGAAACGAGGCCGCGTCAAACATGATTTCGTGCTAACCCCTTGGTTCGCGAAGCGCGAAGCCTTTTGAGATATGTGTGTGAGGGTCTTGCACTCACCTCTCAAGAAACAAAACGGTAGAGCAATAGTCTTCCCACTACCATCTACAGGGAAGAAGACGGAGGAAATGTCCCACGTTAAACGTGAAGGCGCAAGTTACTGTGCCATAGAGCCCTGCTTGGGAAAGAACTTGTGTCGAAAGCTTCTCCCAACTCAGATCTTGTTTCGGGAAGATAGAAGCGCTGTCGGTACTTTGTGTGGAAACACAAGGAAAATGCCACACGCTGAATTGTGAAGAGAAATGTGGGTCGAACGTGACCACCAACACACTCGTTGTCCCCTAGAGAGGTGTGTGTCTGGAAGTGGGAGGAAGCGTAACGGACGTGCTATACACTTAACTCCAAGAAACAACGCTGTGGAGGTGCGGTCCTTCGACTGCCCTTCTTCTTTGCTAAGGAACGAAGCGGCTTGAAGCCAAGTGTGAAAGGAAACGGAGGGCAAGGAAGGGTGATATACCTCACTCGCGGCACAACTTCTGATGGAGGGCTTTTCTCAACGAACAGCATGTGTCACGAAGATAGAAGGGTTTGCGAAAGTATGTGACTTCGCCAAAGGAAAGGCATACACGAATCTCGGCGAACCACGTCTGTGTCGATCGCGACTTCGAGCTTACATCTGGGTTCCCGAGGAATCCATAGTCACATAATGTCTGTGTGGTATCCTACTGCAGAAACACCACTGCAGAGAAACCGTGCGTCTACTATCACCTTCCCTGAAACTGGTAGACTTTTGCAATGGAAGTGGGAAATCGCAAGGAATGTGCCCCGTGCCTGTGCCACGGAAGTAACTAGTGTAAATGTCTGTCGCGATTGGAATCCTGTTCCGTGAGAAGCGTTTCCAAGAGTATGAGAGAGAGCAGATGGAAAAGGTCATGGTTTGAAGCGTGAGAAGGAGACCCGTCAGGAAAGCCATACACGTAAGTCGGGGAAGCACTTTCGCGTGACATGGTGAAGGCATCTAGAATGTGCCCTGTGACGGTGCTCGAGAAACCACTTGTGAAGAAGGCTTCCCTCAACTGCCGTATCGTTTCCGTAGGAGGAAACTGTTTTCCGTAGTGGGTGTGAAGGCATAAGGGACGTAGACGAGACTTCGCTCTCCGCTTCGAAGGTGCCTGCCGTCGTTACACGAAGAAGGATGTGTATGGAAATGGATGACTGCGGAAGCATAAGGAAGATGGCATGCGTTTGTTTAACTCTAAGAACAAGTCTCGAGGGTTCCCGTCCTTCGACTACCATCTCTTCTCGTAAGGATGCGAAGCCGCTCCTTAAACCTCGTGTGAACGAAAAGAGATGGAACGCGCGATACCGCACAGTGAGGAACACGTTGTGCGGAGGGTTTCTCTCCATTACGTCCTGTGTCATGGAGGTGGATGGGTCTTGCAATGTACGTGGGCTAGCCTCAGTAGCAGTAGTAGCCTGACACTGAATTCTGAGAAACAAGGCCATGTCAAACAGGCTTTCGCGCTAACATCGTGGTGCTTGAAGAAAGAAGCCTTTGGAGACATGTGCGTTGCTATATAAGGTAGGCGTCTTACACTCACCTCTCACGAAACCAAACTGTAGGGAACTAGTCTTTCCACTACCGCCTCCGGGGAAGAAGTTGGAAGAACTTTCCGACGTTCAAAGTGAAGGCACAAATGCTGGGCCGTCTACCACTGTTTGAGAGAGGAGTTGTGTCTCAAGCTCCTGTCAACCCAGATCTTGCTTCGGGAAGGGAGAAGCGTTTTCAGGACTTCGTGTGAAAGCGTAAGGACAATGCCATAGGCTGAATGGTGAAGGAAAATGTGGGTCGAATGCGACCACCAACTAACAAGTTGTCCCCTAGGGAGGTGTGTGTCTGGAAATGGGAGGAAGCGTAAGGAACGAGCTGTACACTTAAGTCTAAGAGACAATGCTGTGGAGGAGCGGTCCTTCGACTCCCCGCCTCCTTTCCTAAGGATCGAAGCAGCTTGACGCCGAGTGTGAACGGAAGCAGAGGAAAAGCCTGCTATACCTTACTCGTGGAACCACTTTGTATGGAGGGCTTCTCTCAATGAACACCACGGCTCACGACGCTAGAAGGGTTTTCAAACGTACGTGAGTTCGCCAAAGGAAAGCCACAGACTACACTGTGCGAAACAAGTCTGTGTCAAACCGCGCCTTCGAGCTTCCATCTGGCTTCACGGGGAAAACCTAGTCACAACATGAACGTGTGGAACCCTAAACAGGCGGCGTGCACGTCGGTCTGAAGAAACACCACTGCAGAGAAACCGTGTTTCTACCAACCTCTTCCCTGAAAATGGTAGTCTATTCCAAGGTAAGTGTGACAGCGCAAGGCATGTGCCCCATGCCTGCGCCACGGAAATAAGGAGTGGAGATTGTCTCTCCCGGTTCAAACCTTGTTCCGTGAGAAATGTTTTCAAGAGTGCGAGAGAGAGCAGAGGGAAAAGGTCACGCCTTTAAGTCTGAGAAGGAAACCCTGGAAAGCCGTACGCCTACGTATGAGCGGCATTCTGGCGCGAACGTGTGAAGGCATAAAGAATGTGTCCTGGGACGGTGCTTGACAAACCCCTTGTGAAGAAGTCTTCCCTCAGCTATCATATGGTTTCAGGAAGATAAAAGTGTTTTCCGCCGTGGGCGTGAAGGCACGAGGGACGTGCCCTAGAGTGAGCTGTCCGTTTCGAATGTGCCGCCCGTCGTTCCACGAAGAAGGGTGAGTATGGAAATGTATGATGTGAGGAAGCATAGGGAAGATTGCCTACGGGTGTTTAACTCTAAGGACAAATCTAGAGGGTTGCCGTCCGTCGACGACCAGCTCTTTCCCTACGGATGGAAGCGCCGTGTTAAAGCTTAGGGCGAGAGAAAAGAGACGGAATGCGAGATACACCACAGTGGGGAACACGTTGTGTGGAGGGCTTCTCTCCACCAAAGTCTCGGGTCACGAATTTGGAAGGGCCTTCAAATGTACGTGAGCTAGCGTCAGCAGAGCCTTCCACTGAACTCAGAGAAACGAGGCCGCGTCAAACATGATTTCGTGCTAACCCCTTGGTTCGCGAAGCGCGAAGCCTTTTGAGATATGTGTGTGAGGGTCTTGCACTCACCTCTCAAGAAACAAAACGGTAGAGCAATAGTCTTCCCACTACCATCTACAGGGAAGAAGACGGAGGAAATGTCCCACGTTAAACGTGAAGGCGCAAGTTACTGTGCCATAGAGCCCTGCTTGGGAAAGAACTTGTGTCGAAAGCTTCTCCCAACTCAGATCTTGTTTCGGGAAGATAGAAGCGCTGTCGGTACTTTGTGTGGAAACACAAGGAAAATGCCACACGCTGAATTGTGAAGAGAAATGTGGGTCGAACGTGACCACCAACACACTCGTTGTCCCCTAGAGAGGTGTGTGTCTGGAAGTGGGAGGAAGCGTAACGGACGTGCTATACACTTAACTCCAAGAAACAACGCTGTGGAGGTGCGGTCCTTCGACTGCCCTTCTTCTTTGCTAAGGAACGAAGCGGCTTGAAGCCAAGTGTGAAAGGAAACGGAGGGCAAGGAAGGGTGATATACCTCACTCGCGGCACAACTTCTGATGGAGGGCTTTTCTCAACGAACAGCATGTGTCACGAAGATAGAAGGGTTTGCGAAAGTATGTGACTTCGCCAAAGGAAAGGCATACACGAATCTCGGCGAACCACGTCTGTGTCGATCGCGACTTCGAGCTTCCATCTGGGTTCCCGAGGAATCCATAGTCACATAATGTCTGTGTGGTATCCTACTGCAGAAACACCACTGCAGAGAAACCGTGCGTCTACTATCACCTTCCCTGAAACTGGTAGACTTTTGCAATGGAAGTGGGAAATCGCAAGGAATGTGCCCCGTGCCTGTGCCACGGAAGTAACTAGTGTAAATGTCTGTCGCGATTGGAATCCTGTTCCGTGAGAAGCGTTTCCAAGAGTATGAGAGAGAGCAGATGGAAAAGGTCATGGTTTGAAGCGTGAGAAGGAGACCCGTCAGGAAAGCCATACACGTAAGTCGGGGAAGCACTTTCGCGTGACATGGTGAAGGCATCTAGAATGTGCCCTGTGACGGTGCTCGAGAAACCACTTGTGAAGAAGGCTTCCCTCAACTGCCGTATCGTTTCCGTAGGAGGAAACTGTTTTCCGTAGTGGGTGTGAAGGCATAAGGGACGTAGACGAGACTTCGCTCTCCGCTTCGAAGGTGCCTGCCGTCGTTACACGAAGAAGGATGTGTATGGAAATGGATGACTGCGGAAGCATAAGGAAGATGGCATGCGTTTGTTTAACTCTAAGAACAAGTCTCGAGGGTTCCCGTCCTTCGACTACCATCTCTTCTCGTAAGGATGCGAAGCCGCTCCTTAAACCTCGTGTGAACGAAAAGAGATGGAACGCGCGATACCGCACAGTGAGGAACACGTTGTGCGGAGGGTTTCTCTCCATTACGTCCTGTGTCATGGAGGTGGATGGGTCTTGCAATGTACGTGGGCTAGGCTCAGTAGCAGTAGTAGCCTGACACTGAATTCTGAGAAACAAGGCCATGTCAAACAGGCTTTCGCGCTAACATCGTGGTGCTTGAAGAAAGAAGCCTTTGGAGACATGTGCGTTGCTATATAAGGTAGGCGTCTTACACTCACCTCTCACGAAACCAAACTGTAGGGAACTAGTCTTTCCACTACCGCCTCCGGGGAAGAAGTTGGAAGAACTTTCCGACGTTCAAAGTGAAGGCACAAATGCTGGGCCGTCTACCACTGTTTGAGAGAGGAGTTGTGTCTCAAGCTCCTGTCAACCCAGATCTTGCTTCGGGAAGGGAGAAGCGTTTTCAGGACTTCGTGTGAAAGCGTAAGGACAATGCCATAGGCTGAATGGTGAAGGAAAATGTGGGTCGAATGCGACCACCAACTAACAAGTTGTCCCCTAGGGAGGTGTGTGTCTGGAAATGGGAGGAAGCGTAAGGAACGAGCTGTACACTTAAGTCTAAGAGACAATGCTGTGGAGGAGCGGTCCTTCGACTCCCCGCCTCCTTTCCTAAGGATCGAAGCAGCTTGACGCCGAGTGTGAACGGAAGCAGAGGAAAAGCCTGCTATACCTTACTCGTGGAACCACTTTGTATGGAGGGCTTCTCTCAATGAACACCACGGCTCACGACGCTAGAAGGGTTTTCAAACGTACGTGAGTTCGCCAAAGGAAAGCCACAGACTACACTGTGCGAAACAAGTCTGTGTCAAACCGCGCCTTCGAGCTTCCATCTGGCTTCACGGGGAAAACCTAGTCACAACATGAACGTGTGGAACCCTAAACAGGCGGCGTGCACGTCGGTCTGAAGAAACACCACTGCAGAGAAACCGTGTTTCTACCAACCTCTTCCCTGAAAATGGTAGTCTATTCCAAGGTAAGTGTGACAGCGCAAGGCATGTGCCCCATGCCTGCGCCACGGAAATAAGGAGTGGAGATTGTCTCTCCCGGTTCAAACCTTGTTCCGTTAGAAATGTTTTCAAGAGTGCGAGAGAGAGCAGAGGGAAAAGGTCACGCCTTTAAGTCTGAGAAGGAAACCCTGGAAAGCCGTACGCCTACGTATGAGCGGCATTCTGGCGTGAACGTGTGAAGGCATAAAGAATGTGTCCTGGGACGGTGCTTGACAAACCCCTTGTGAAGAAGTCTTCCCTCAGCTATCATATGGTTTCAGGAAGATAAAAGTGTTTTCCGCCGTGGGCGTGAAGGCACGAGGGACGTGCCCTAGAGTGAGCTGTCCGTTTCGAATGTGCCGCCCGTCGTTCCACGAAGAAGGGTGAGTATGGAAATGTATGATGTGAGGAAGCATAGGGAAGATTGCCTACGGGTGTTTAACTCTACGGACAAATCTAGAGGGTTGCCGTCCGTCGACGACCAGCTCTTTCCCTACGGATGGAAGCGCCGTGTTAAAGCTTAGGGCGAGAGAAAAGAGACGGAATGCGAGATACACCACAGTGGGGAACACGTTGTGTGGAGGGCTTCTCTCCACCAAAGTCTCGGGTCACGAATTTGGAAGGGCCTTCAAATGTACGTGAGCTAGCGTCAGCAGAGCCTTCCACTGAACTCAGAGAAACGAGGCCGCGTCAAACATGATTTCGTGCTAACCCCTTGGTTCGCGAAGCGCGAAGCCTTTTGAGATATGTGTGTGAGGGTCTTGCACTCACCTCTCAAGAAACAAAACGGTAGAGCAATAGTCTTCCCACTACCATCTACAGGGAAGAAGACGGAGGAAATGTCCAACGTTAAACGTGAAGGCGCAAGTTACTGTGCCATAGAGCCCTGCTTGGGAAAGAACTTGTGTCGAAAGCTTCTCCCAACTCAGATCTTGTTTCGGGAAGATAGAAGCGCTGTCGGTACTTTGTGTGGAAACACAAGGAAAATGCCACACGCTGAATTGTGAAGAGAAATGTGGGTCGAACGTGACCACCAACACACTCGTTGTCCCCTAGAGAGGTGTGTGTCTGGAAGTGGGAGGAAGCGTAACGGACGTGCTATACACTTAACTCCAAGAAACAACGCTGTGGAGGTGCGGTCCTTCGACTGCCCTTCTTCTTTGCTAAGGAACGAAGCGGCTTGAAGCCAAGTGTGAAAGGAAACGGAGGGCAAGGAAGGGTGATATACCTCACTCGCGGCACAACTTCTGATGGAGGGCTTTTCTCAACGAACAGCATGTGTCACGAAGATAGAAGGGTTTGCGAAAGTATGTGACTTCGCCAAAGGAAAGGCATACACGAATCTCGGCGAACCACGTCTGTGTCGATCGCGACTTCGAGCTTCCATCTGGGTTCCCGAGGAATCCATAGTCACATAATGTCTGTGTGGTATCCTACTGCAGAAACACCACTGCAGAGAAACCGTGCGTCTACTATCACCTTCCCTGAAACTGGTAGACTTTTGCAATGGAAGTGGGAAATCGCAAGGAATGTGCCCCGTGCCTGTGCCACGGAAGTAACTAGTGTAAATGTCTGTCGCGATTGGAATCCTGTTCCGTGAGAAGCGTTTCCAAGAGTATGAGAGAGAGCAGATGGAAAAGGTCATGGTTTGAAGCGTGAGAAGGAGACCCGTCAGGAAAGCCATACACGTAAGTCGGGGAAGCACTTTCGCGTGACATGGTGAAGGCATCTAGAATGTGCCCTGTGACGGTGCTCGAGAAACCACTTGTGAAGAAGGCTTCCCTCAACTGCCGTATCGTTTCCGTAGGAGGAAACTGTTTTCCGTAGTGGGTGTGAAGGCATAAGGGACGTAGACGAGACTTCGCTCTCCGCTTCGAAGGTGCCTGCCGTCGTTACACGAAGAAGGATGTGTATGGAAATGGATGACTGCGGAAGCATAAGGAAGATGGCATGCGTTTGTTTAACTCTAAGAACAAGTCTCGAGGGTTCCCGTCCTTCGACTACCATCTCTTCTCGTAAGGATGCGAAGCCGCTCCTTAAACCTCGTGTGAACGAAAAGAGATGGAACGCGCGATACCGCACAGTGAGGAACACGTTGTGCGGAGGGTTTCTCTCCATTACGTCCTGTGTCATGGAGGTGGATGGGTCTTGCAATGTACGTGGGCTAGGCTCAGTAGCAGTAGTAGCCTGACACTGAATTCTGAGAAACAAGGCCATGTCAAACAGGCTTTCGCGCTAACATCGTGGTGCTTGAAGAAAGAAGCCTTTGGAGACATGTGCGTTGCTATATAAGGTAGGCGTCTTACACTCACCTCTCACGAAACCAAACTGTAGGGAACTAGTCTTTCCACTACCGCCTCCGGGGAAGAAGTTGGAAGAACTTTCCGACGTTCAAAGTGAAGGCACAAATGCTGGGCCGTCTACCACTGTTTGAGAGAGGAGTTGTGTCTCAAGCTCCTGTCAACCCAGATCTTGCTTCGGGAAGGGAGAAGCGTTTTCAGGACTTCGTGTGAAAGCGTAAGGACAATGCCATAGGCTGAATGGTGAAGGAAAATGTGGGTCGAATGCGACCACCAACTAACAAGTTGTCCCCTAGGGAGGTGTGTGTCTGGAAATGGGAGGAAGCGTAAGGAACGAGCTGTACACTTAAGTCGAAGAGACAATGCTGTGGAGGAGCGGTCCTTCGACTCCCCGCCTCCTTTCCTAAGGATCGAAGCAGCTTGACGCCGAGTGTGAACGGAAGCAGAGGAAAAGCCTGCTATACCTTACTCGTGGAACCACTTTGTATGGAGGGCTTCTCTCAATGAACACCACGGCTCACGACGCTAGAAGGGTTTTCAAACGTACGTGAGTTCGCCAAAGGAAAGCCACAGACTACACTGTGCGAAACAAGTCTGTGTCAAACCGCGCCTTCGAGCTTCCATCTGGCTTCACGGGGAAAACCTAGTCACAACATGAACGTGTGGAACCCTAAACAGGCGGCGTGCACGTCGGTCTGAAGAAACACCACTGCAGAGAAACCGTGTTTCTCCCAACCTCTTCCCTGAAAATGGTAGTCTATTCCAAGGTAAGTGTGACAGCGCAAGGCATGTGCCCCATGCCTGCGCCACGGAAATAAGGAGTGGAGATTGTCTCTCCCGGTTCAAACCTTGTTCCGTGAGAAATGTTTTCAAGAGTGCGAGAGAGAGCAGAGGGAAAAGGTCATGCCTTTAAGTCTGAGAAGGAAACCCTGGAAAGCCGTACGCCTACGTATGAGCGGCATTCTGGCGCGAACGTGTGAAGGCATAAAGAATGTGTCCTGGGACGGTGCTTGACAAACCCCTTGTGAAGAAGTCTTCCCTCAGCTATCATATGGTTTCAGGAAGATAAAAGTGTTTTCCGCCGTGGGCGTGAAGGCACGAGGGACGTGCCCTAGAGTGAGCTGTCCGTTTCGAATGTGCCGCCCGTCGTTCCACGAAGAAGGGTGAGTATGGAAATGTATGATGTGAGGAAGCATAGGGAAGATTGCCTACGGGTGTTTAACTCTAAGGACAAATCTAGAGGGTTGCCGTCCGTCGACGACCAGCTCTTTCCCTACGGATGGAAGCGCCGTGTTAAAGCTTAGGGCGAGAGAAAAGAGACGGAATGCGAGATACACCACAGTGGGGAACACGTTGTGTGGAGGGCTTCTCTCCACCAAAGTCTCGGGTCACGAATTTGGAAGGGCCTTCAAATGTACGTGAGCTAGCGTCAGCAGAGCCTTCCACTGAACTCAGAGAAACGAGGCCGCGTCAAACATGATTTCGTGCTAACCCCTTGGTTCGCGAAGCGCGAAGCCTTTTGAGATATGTGTGTGAGGGTCTTGCACTCACCTCTCAAGAAACAAAACGGTAGAGCAATAGTCTTCCCACTACCATCTACAGGGAAGAAGACGGAGGAAATGTCCCACGTTAAACGTGAAGGCGCAAGTTACTGTGCCATAGAGCCCTGCTTGGGAAAGAACTTGTGTCGAAAGCTTCTCCCAACTCAGATCTTGTTTCGGGAAGATAGAAGCGCTGTCGGTACTTTGTGTGGAAACACAAGGAAAATGCCACACGCTGAATTGTGAAGAGAAATGTGGGTCGAACGTGACCACCAACACACTCGTTGTCCCCTAGAGAGGTGTGTGTCTGGAAGTGGGAGGAAGCGTAACGGACGTGCTATACACTTAACTCCAAGAAACAACGCTGTGGAGGTGCGGTCCTTCGACTGCCCTTCTTCTTTGCTAAGGAACGAAGCGGCTTGAAGCCAAGTGTGAAAGGAAACGGAGGGCAAGGAAGGGTGATATACCTCACTCGCGGCACAACTTCTGATGGAGGGCTTTTCTCAACGAACAGCATGTGTCACGAAGATAGAAGGGTTTGCGAAAGTATGTGACTTCGCCAAAGGAAAGGCATACACGAATCTCGGCGAACCACGTCTGTGCCGATCGCGACTTCGAGCTTACATCTGGGTTCCCGAGGAATCCATAGTCACATAATGTCTGTGTGGTATCCTACTGCAGAAACACCACTGCAGAGAAACCGTGCGTCTACTATCACCTTCCCTGAAACTGGTAGACTTTTGCAATGGAAGTGGGAAATCGCAAGGAATGTGCCCCGTGCCTGTGCCACGGAAGTAACTAGTGTAAATGTCTGTCGCGACTCGAATCCTGTTCCGTGAGAAGCGTTTCCAAGAGTATGAGAGAGAACAGATGGAAAAGGTCATGGTTTGAAGCGTGAGAAGGAGACCCGTCAGGAAAGCCATACACGTAAGTCGGGGAAGCACTTTCGCGTGACATGGTGAAGGCATCTAGAATGTGCCCTGTGACGGTGCTCGAGAAACCACTTGTGAAGAAGGCTTCCCTCAACTGCCGTATCGTTTCCGCAGGAGGAAACTGTTTTCCGTAGTGGGTGTGAAGGCATAAGGGACGTAGACGAGACTTCGCTCTCCGCTTCGAAGGTGCCTGCCGTCGTTACACGAAGAAGGATGTGTATGGAAATGGATGACTGCGGAAGCATAAGGAAGATGGCATGCGTTTGTTTAACTCTAAGAACAAGTCTCGAGGGTTCCCGTCCTTCGACTACCATCTCTTCTCGTAAGGATGCGAAGCCGCTCCTTAAACCTCGTGTGAACGAAAAGAGATGGAACGCGCGATACCGCACAGTGAGGAACACGTTGTGCGGAGGGTTTCTCTCCATTACGTCCTGTGTCATGGAGGTGGATGGGTCTTGCAATGTACGTGGGCTAGGCTCAGTAGCAGTAGTAGCCTGACACTGAATTCTGAGAAACAAGGCCATGTCAAACAGGCTTTCGCGCTAACATCGTGGTGCTTGAAGAAAGAAGCCTTTGGAGACATGTGCGTTGCTATATAAGGTAGGCGTCTTACACTCACCTCTCACGAAACCAAACTGTAGGGAACTAGTCTTTCCACTACCGCCTCCGGGGAAGAAGTTGGAAGAACTTTCCGACGTTCAAAGTGAAGGCACAAATGCTGGGCCGTCTACCACTGTTTGAGAGAGGAGTTGTGTCTCAAGCTCCTGTCAACCCAGATCTTGCTTCGGGAAGGGAGAAGCGTTTTCAGGACTTCGTGTGAAAGCGTAAGGACAATGCCATAGGCTGAATGGTGAAGGAAAATGTGGGTCGAATGCGACCACCAACTAACAAGTTGTCCCCTAGGGAGGTGTGTGTCTGGAAATGGGAGGAAGCGTAAGGAACGAGCTGTACACTTAAGTCGAAGAGACAATGCTGTGGAGGAGCGGTCCTTCGACTCCCCGCCTCCTTTCCTAAGGATCGAAGCAGCTTGACGCCGAGTGTGAACGGAAGCAGAGGAAAAGCCTGCTATACCTTACTCGTGGAACCACTTTGTATGGAGGGCTTCTCTCAATGAACACCACGGCTCACGACGCTAGAAGGGTTTTCAAACGTACGTGAGTTCGCCAAAGGAAAGCCACAGACTACACTGTGCGAAACAAGTCTGTGTCAAACCGCGCCTTCGAGCTTCCATCTGGCTTCACGGGGAAAACCTAGTCACAACATGAACGTGTGGAACCCTAAACAGGCGGCGTGCACGTCGGTCTGAAGAAACACCACTGCAGAGAAACCGTGTTTCTACCAACCTCTTCCCTGAAAATGGTAGTCTATTCCAAGGTAAGTGTGACAGCGCAAGGCATGTGCCCCATGCCTGCGCCACGGAAATAAGGAGTGGAGATTGTCTCTCCCGGTTCAAACCTTGTTCCGTGAGAAATGTTTTCAAGAGTGCGAGAGAGAGCAGAGGGAAAAGGTCATGCCTTTAAGTCTGAGAAGGAAACCCTGGAAAGCCGTACGCCTACGTATGAGCGGCATTCTGGCGCGAACGTGTGAAGGCATAAAGAATGTGTCCTGGGACGGTGCTTGACAAACCCCTTGTGAAGAAGTCTTCCCTCAGCTATCATATGGTTTCAGGAAGATAAAAGTGTTTTCCGCCGTGGGCGTGAAGGCACGAGGGACGTGCCCTAGAGTGAGCTGTCCGTTTCGAATGTGCCGCCCGTCGTTCCACGAAGAAGGGTGAGTATGGAAATGTATGATGTGAGGAAGCATAGGGAAGATTGCCTACGGGTGTTTAACTCTAAGGACAAATCTAGAGGGTTGCCGTCCGTCGACGACCAGCTCTTTCCCTACGGATGGAAGCGCCGTGTTAAAGCTTAGGGCGAGAGAAAAGAGACGGAATGCGAGATACACCACAGTGGGGAACACGTTGTGTGGAGGGCTTCTCTCCACCAAAGTCTCGGGTCACGAATTTGGAAGGGCCTTCAAATGTACGTGAGCTAGCGTCAGCAGAGCCTTCCACTGAACTCAGAGAAACGAGGCCGCGTCAAACATGATTTCGTGCTAACCCCTTGGTTCGCGAAGCGCGAAGCCTTTTGAGATATGTGTGTGAGGGTCTTGCACTCACCTCTCAAGAAACAAAACGGTAGAGCAATAGTCTTCCCACTACCATCTACAGGGAAGAAGACGGAGGAAATGTCCAACGTTAAACGTGAAGGCGCAAGTTACTGTGCCATAGAGCCCTGCTTGGGAAAGAACTTGTGTCGAAAGCTTCTCCCAACTCAGATCTTGTTTCGGGAAGATAGAAGCGCTGTCGGTACTTTGTGTGGAAACACAAGGAAAATGCCACACGCTGAATTGTGAAGAGAAATGTGGGTCGAACGTGACCACCAACACACTCGTTGTCCCCTAGAGAGGTGTGTGTCTGGAAGTGGGAGGAAGCGTAACGGACGTGCTATACACTTAACTCCAAGAAACAACGCTGTGGAGGTGCGGTCCTTCGACTGCCCTTCTTCTTTGCTAAGGAACGAAGCGGCTTGAAGCCAAGTGTGAAAGGAAACGGAGGGCAAGGAAGGGTGATATACCTCACTCGCGGCACAACTTCTGATGGAGGGCTTTTCTCAACGAACACCATGTGTCACGAAGATAGAAGGGTTTGCGAAAGTATGTGACTTCGCCAAAGGAAAGGCATACACGAATCTCGGCGAACCACGTCTGTGTCGATCGCGACTTCGAGCTTACATCTGGGTTCCCGAGGAATCCATAGTCACATAATGTCTGTGTGGTATCCTACTGCAGAAACACCACTGCAGAGAAACCGTGCGTCTACTATCACCTTCCCTGAAACTGGTAGACTTTTGCAATGGAAGTGGGAAATCGCAAGGAATGTGCCCCGTGCCTGTGCCACGGAAGTAACTAGTGTAAATGTCTGTCGCGATTGGAATCCTGTTCCGTGAGAAGCGTTTCCAAGAGTATGAGAGAGAGCAGATGGAAAAGGTCATGGTTTGAAGCGTGAGAAGGAGACCCGTCAGGAAAGCCATACACGTAAGTCGGGGAAGCACTTTCGCGTGACATGGTGAAGGCATCTAGAATGTGCCCTGTGACGGTGCTCGAGAAACCACTTGTGAAGAAGGCTTCCCTCAACTGCCGTATCGTTTCCGTAGGAGGAAACTGTTTTCCGTAGTGGGTGTGAAGGCATAAGGGACGTAGACGAGACTTCGCTCTCCGCTTCGAAGGTGCCTGCCGTCGTTACACGAAGAAGGATGTGTATGGAAATGGATGACTGCGGAAGCATAAGGAAGATGGCATGCGTTTGTTTAACTCTAAGAACAAGTCTCGAGGGTTCCCGTCCTTCGACTACCATCTCTTCTCGTAAGGATGCGAAGCCGCTCCTTAAACCTCGTGTGAACGAAAAGAGATGGAACGCGCGATACCGCACAGTGAGGAACACGTTGTGCGGAGGGTTTCTCTCCATTACGTCCTGTGTCATGGAGGTGGATGGGTCTTGCAATGTACGTGGGCTAGGCTCAGTAGCAGTAGTAGCCTGACACTGAATTCTGAGAAACAAGGCCATGTCAAACAGGCTTTCGCGCTAACATCGTGGTGCTTGAAGAAAGAAGCCTTTGGAGACATGTGCGTTGCTATATAAGGTAGGCGTCTTACACTCACCTCTCACGAAACCAAACTGTAGGGAACTAGTCTTTCCACTACCGCCTCCGGGGAAGAAGTTGGAAGAACTTTCCGACGTTCAAAGTGAAGGCACAAATGCTGGGCCGTCTACCACTGTTTGAGAGAGGAGTTGTGTCTCAAGCTCCTGTCAACCCAGATCTTGCTTCGGGAAGGGAGAAGCGTTTTCAGGACTTCGTGTGAAAGCGTAAGGACAATGCCATAGGCTGAATGGTGAAGGAAAATGTGGGTCGAATGCGACCACCAACTAACAAGTTGTCCCCTAGGGAGGTGTGTGTCTGGAAATGGGAGGAAGCGTAAGGAACGAGCTGTACACTTAAGTCGAAGAGACAATGCTGTGGAGGAGCGGTCCTTCGACTCCCCGCCTCCTTTCCTAAGGATCGAAGCAGCTTGACGCCGAGTGTGAACGGAAGCAGAGGAAAAGCCTGCTATACCTTACTCGTGGAACCACTTTGTATGGAGGGCTTCTCTCAATGAACACCACGGCTCACGACGCTAGAAGGGTTTTCAAACGTACGTGAGTTCGCCAAAGGAAAGCCACAGACTACACTGTGCGAAACAAGTCTGTGTCAAACCGCGCCTTCGAGCTTCCATCTGGCTTCACGGGGAAAACCTAGTCACAACATGAACGTGTGGAACCCTAAACAGGCGGCGTGCACGTCGGTCTGAAGAAACACCACTGCAGAGAAACCGTGTTTCTCCCAACCTCTTCCCTGAAAATGGTAGTCTATTCCAAGGTAAGTGTGACAGCGCAAGGCATGTGCCCCATGCCTGCGCCACGGAAATAAGGAGTGGAGATTGTCTCTCCCGGTTCAAACCTTGTTCCGTGAGAAATGTTTTCAAGAGTGCGAGAGAGAGCAGAGGGAAAAGGTCACGCCTTTAAGTCTGAGAAGGAAACCCTGGAAAGCCGTACGCCTACGTATGAGCGGCATTCTGGCGCGAACGTGTGAAGGCATAAAGAATGTGTCCTGGGACGGTGCTTGACAAACCCCTTGTGAAGAAGTCTTCCCTCAGCTATCATATGGTTTCAGGAAGATAAAAGTGTTTTCCGCCGTGGGCGTGAAGGCACGAGGGACGTGCCCTAGAGTGAGCTGTCCGTTTCGAATGTGCCGCCCGTCGTTCCACGAAGAAGGGTGAGTATGGAAATGTATGATGTGAGGAAGCATAGGGAAGATTGCCTACGGGTGTTTAACTCTAAGGACAAATCTAGAGGGTTGCCGTCCGTCGACGACCAGCTCTTTCCCTACGGATGGAAGCGCCGTGTTAAAGCTTAGGGAGAGAGAAAAGAGACGGAATGCGAGATACACCACAGTGGGGAACACGTTGTGTGGAGGGCTTCTCTCCACCAAAGTCTCGGGTCACGAATTTGGAAGGGCCTTCAAATGTACGTGAGCTAGCGTCAGCAGAGCCTTCCACTGAACTCAGAGAAACGAGGCCGCGTCAAACATGATTTCGTGCTAACCCCTTGGTTCGCGAAGCGCGAAGCCTTTTGAGATATGTGTGTGAGGGTCTTGCACTCACCTCTCAAGAAACAAAACGGTAGAGCAATAGTCTTCCCACTACCATCTACAGGGAAGAAGACGGAGGAAATGTCCCACGTTAAACGTGAAGGCGCAAGTTACTGTGCCATAGAGCCCTGCTTGGGAAAGAACTTGTGTCGAAAGCTTCTCCCAACTCAGATCTTGTTTCGGGAAGATAGAAGCGCTGTCGGTACTTTGTGTGGAAACACAAGGAAAATGCCACACGCTGAATTGTGAAGAGAAATGTGGGTCGAACGTGACCACCAACACACTCGTTGTCCCCTAGAGAGGTGTGTGTCTGGAAGTGGGAGGAAGCGTAACGGACGTGCTATACACTTAACTCCAAGAAACAACGCTGTGGAGGTGCGGTCCTTCGACTGCCCTTCTTCTTTGCTAAGGAACGAAGCGGCTTGAAGCCAAGTGTGAAAGGAAACGGAGGGCAAGGAAGGGTGATATACCTCACTCGCGGCACAACTTCTGATGGAGGGCTTTTCTCAACGAACAGCATGTGTCACGAAGATAGAAGGGTTTGCGAAAGTATGTGACTTCGCCAAAGGAAAGGCATACACGAATCTCGGCGAACCACGTCTGTGCCGATCGCGACTTCGAGCTTACATCTGGGTTCCCGAGGAATCCATAGTCACATAATGTCTGTGTGGTATCCTACTGCAGAAACACCACTGCAGAGAAACCGTGCGTCTACTATCACCTTCCCTGAAACTGGTAGACTTTTGCAATGGAAGTGGGAAATCGCAAGGAATGTGCCCCGTGCCTGTGCCACGGAAGTAACTAGTGTAAATGTCTGTCGCGACTCGAATCCTGTTCCGTGAGAAGCGTTTCCAAGAGTATGAGAGAGAACAGATGGAAAAGGTCATGGTTTGAAGCGTGAGAAGGAGACCCGTCAGGAAAGCCATACACGTAAGTCGGGGAAGCACTTTCGCGTGACATGGTGAAGGCATCTAGAATGTGCCCTGTGACGGTGCTCGAGAAACCACTTGTGAAGAAGGCTTCCCTCAACTGCCGTATCGTTTCCGCAGGAGGAAACTGTTTTCCGTAGTGGGTGTGAAGGCATAAGGGACGTAGACGAGACTTCGCTCTCCGCTTCGAAGGTGCCTGCCGTCGTTACACGAAGAAGGATGTGTATGGAAATGGATGACTGCGGAAGCATAAGGAAGATGGCATGCGTTTGTTTAACTCTAAGAACAAGTCTCGAGGGTTCCCGTCCTTCGACTACCATCTCTTCTCGTAAGGATGCGAAGCCGCTCCTTAAACCTCGTGTGAACGAAAAGAGATGGAACGCGCGATACCGCACAGTGAGGAACACGTTGTGCGGAGGGTTTCTCTCCATTACGTCCTGTGTCATGGAGGTGGATGGGTCTTGCAATGTACGTGGGCTAGGCTCAGTAGCAGTAGTAGCCTGACACTGAATTCTGAGAAACAAGGCCATGTCAAACAGGCTTTCGCGCTAACATCGTGGTGCTTGAAGAAAGAAGCCTTTGGAGACATGTGCGTTGCTATATAAGGTAGGCGTCTTACACTCACCTCTCACGAAACCAAACTGTAGGGAACTAGTCTTTCCACTACCGCCTCCGGGGAAGAAGTTGGAAGAACTTTCCGACGTTCAAAGTGAAGGCACAAATGCTGGGCCGTCTACCACTGTTTGAGAGAGGAGTTGTGTCTCAAGCTCCTGTCAACCCAGATCTTGCTTCGGGAAGGGAGAAGCGTTTTCAGGACTTCGTGTGAAAGCGTAAGGACAATGCCATAGGCTGAATGGTGAAGGAAAATGTGGGTCGAATGCGACCACCAACTAACAAGTTGTCCCCTAGGGAGGTGTGTGTCTGGAAATGGGAGGAAGCGTAAGGAACGAGCTGTACACTTAAGTCGAAGAGACAATGCTGTGGAGGAGCGGTCCTTCGACTCCCCGCCTCCTTTCCTAAGGATCGAAGCAGCTTGACGCCGAGTGTGAACGGAAGCAGAGGAAAAGCCTGCTATACCTTACTCGTGGAACCACTTTGTATGGAGGGCTTCTCTCAATGAACACCACGGCTCACGACGCTAGAAGGGTTTTCAAACGTACGTGAGTTCGCCAAAGGAAAGCCACAGACTACACTGTGCGAAACAAGTCTGTGTCAAACCGCGCCTTCGAGCTTCCATCTGGCTTCACGGGGAAAACCTAGTCACAACATGAACGTGTGGAACCCTAAACAGGCGGCGTGCACGTCGGTCTGAAGAAACACCACTGCAGAGAAACCGTGTTTCTACCAACCTCTTCCCTGAAAATGGTAGTCTATTCCAAGGTAAGTGTGACAGCGCAAGGCATGTGCCCCATGCCTGCGCCACGGAAATAAGGAGTGGAGATTGTCTCTCCCGGTTCAAACCTTGTTCCGTGAGAAATGTTTTCAAGAGTGCGAGAGAGAGCAGAGGGAAAAGGTCATGCCTTTAAGTCTGAGAAGGAAACCCTGGAAAGCCGTACGCCTACGTATGAGCGGCATTCTGGCGCGAACGTGTGAAGGCATAAAGAATGTGTCCTGGGACGGTGCTTGACAAACCCCTTGTGAAGAAGTCTTCCCTCAGCTATCATATGGTTTCAGGAAGATAAAAGTGTTTTCCGCCGTGGGCGTGAAGGCACGAGGGACGTGCCCTAGAGTGAGCTGTCCGTTTCGAATGTGCCGCCCGTCGTTCCACGAAGAAGGGTGAGTATGGAAATGTATGATGTGAGGAAGCATAGGGAAGATTGCCTACGGGTGTTTAACTCTAAGGACAAATCTAGAGGGTTGCCGTCCGTCGACGACCAGCTCTTTCCCTACGGATGGAAGCGCCGTGTTAAAGCTTAGGGCGAGAGAAAAGAGACGGAATGCGAGATACACCACAGTGGGGAACACGTTGTGTGGAGGGCTTCTCTCCACCAAAGTCTCGGGTCACGAATTTGGAAGGGCCTTCAAATGTACGTGAGCTAGCGTCAGCAGAGCCTTCCACTGAACTCAGAGAAACGAGGCCGCGTCAAACATGATTTCGTGCTAACCCCTTGGTTCGCGAAGCGCGAAGCCTTTTGAGATATGTGTGTGAGGGTCTTGCACTCACCTCTCAAGAAACAAAACGGTAGAGCAATAGTCTTCCCACTACCATCTACAGGGAAGAAGACGGAGGAAATGTCCAACGTTAAACGTGAAGGCGCAAGTTACTGTGCCATAGAGCCCTGCTTGGGAAAGAACTTGTGTCGAAAGCTTCTCCCAACTCAGATCTTGTTTCGGGAAGATAGAAGCGCTGTCGGTACTTTGTGTGGAAACACAAGGAAAATGCCACACGCTGAATTGTGAAGAGAAATGTGGGTCGAACGTGACCACCAACACACTCGTTGTCCCCTAGAGAGGTGTGTGTCTGGAAGTGGGAGGAAGCGTAACGGACGTGCTATACACTTAACTCCAAGAAACAACGCTGTGGAGGTGCGGTCCTTCGACTGCCCTTCTTCTTTGCTAAGGAACGAAGCGGCTTGAAGCCAAGTGTGAAAGGAAACGGAGGGCAAGGAAGGGTGATATACCTCACTCGCGGCACAACTTCTGATGGAGGGCTTTTCTCAACGAACACCATGTGTCACGAAGATAGAAGGGTTTGCGAAAGTATGTGACTTCGCCAAAGGAAAGGCATACACGAATCTCGGCGAACCACGTCTGTGTCGATCGCGACTTCGAGCTTACATCTGGGTTCCCGAGGAATCCATAGTCACATAATGTCTGTGTGGTATCCTACTGCAGAAACACCACTGCAGAGAAACCGTGCGTCTACTATCACCTTCCCTGAAACTGGTAGACTTTTGCAATGGAAGTGGGAAATCGCAAGGAATGTGCCCCGTGCCTGTGCCACGGAAGTAACTAGTGTAAATGTCTGTCGCGATTGGAATCCTGTTCCGTGAGAAGCGTTTCCAAGAGTATGAGAGAGAGCAGATGGAAAAGGTCATGGTTTGAAGCGTGAGAAGGAGACCCGTCAGGAAAGCCATACACGTAAGTCGGGGAAGCACTTTCGCGTGACATGGTGAAGGCATCTAGAATGTGCCCTGTGACGGTGCTCGAGAAACCACTTGTGAAGAAGGCTTCCCTCAACTGCCGTATCGTTTCCGTAGGAGGAAACTGTTTTCCGTAGTGGGTGTGAAGGCATAAGGGACGTAGACGAGACTTCGCTCTCCGCTTCGAAGGTGCCTGCCGTCGTTACACGAAGAAGGATGTGTATGGAAATGGATGACTGCGGAAGCATAAGGAAGATGGCATGCGTTTGTTTAACTCTAAGAACAAGTCTCGAGGGTTCCCGTCCTTCGACTACCATCTCTTCTCGTAAGGATGCGAAGCCGCTCCTTAAACCTCGTGTGAACGAAAAGAGATGGAACGCGCGATACCGCACAGTGAGGAACACGTTGTGCGGAGGGTTTCTCTCCATTACGTCCTGTGTCATGGAGGTGGATGGGTCTTGCAATGTACGTGGGCTAGGCTCAGTAGCAGTAGTAGCCTGACACTGAATTCTGAGAAACAAGGCCATGTCAAACAGGCTTTCGCGCTAACATCGTGGTGCTTGAAGAAAGAAGCCTTTGGAGACATGTGCGTTGCTATATAAGGTAGGCGTCTTACACTCACCTCTCACGAAACCAAACTGTAGGGAACTAGTCTTTCCACTACCGCCTCCGGGGAAGAAGTTGGAAGAACTTTCCGACGTTCAAAGTGAAGGCACAAATGCTGGGCCGTCTACCACTGTTTGAGAGAGGAGTTGTGTCTCAAGCTCCTGTCAACCCAGATCTTGCTTCGGGAAGGGAGAAGCGTTTTCAGGACTTCGTGTGAAAGCGTAAGGACAATGCCATAGGCTGAATGGTGAAGGAAAATGTGGGTCGAATGCGACCACCAACTAACAAGTTGTCCCCTAGGGAGGTGTGTGTCTGGAAATGGGAGGAAGCGTAAGGAACGAGCTGTACACTTAAGTCTAAGAGACAATGCTGTGGAGGAGCGGTCCTTCGACTCCCCGCCTCCTTTCCTAAGGATCGAAGCAGCTTGACGCCGAGTGTGAACGGAAGCAGAGGAAAAGCCTGCTATACCTTACTCGTGGAACCACTTTGTATGGAGGGCTTCTCTCAATGAACACCACGGCTCACGACGCTAGAAGGGTTTTCAAACGTACGTGAGTTCGCCAAAGGAAAGCCACAGACTACACTGTGCGAAACAAGTCTGTGTCAAACCGCGCCTTCGAGCTTCCATCTGGCTTCACGGGGAAAACCTAGTCACAACATGAACGTGTGGAACCCTAAACAGGCGGCGTGCACGTCGGTCTGAAGAAACACCACTGCAGAGAAACCGTGTTTCTCCCAACCTCTTCCCTGAAAATGGTAGTCTATTCCAAGGTAAGTGTGACAGCGCAAGGCATGTGCCCCATGCCTGCGCCACGGAAATAAGGAGTGGAGATTGTCTCTCCCGGTTCAAACCTTGTTCCGTGAGAAATGTTTTCAAGAGTGCGAGAGAGAGCAGAGGGAAAAGGTCACGCCTTTAAGTCTGAGAAGGAAACCCTGGAAAGCCGTACGCCTACGTATGAGCGGCATTCTGGCGCGAACGTGTGAAGGCATAAAGAATGTGTCCTGGGACGGTGCTTGACAAACCCCTTGTGAAGAAGTCTTCCCTCAGCTATCATATGGTTTCAGGAAGATAAAAGTGTTTTCCGCCGTGGGCGTGAAGGCACGAGGGACGTGCCCTAGAGTGAGCTGTCCGTTTCGAATGTGCCGCCCGTCGTTCCACGAAGAAGGGTGAGTATGGAAATGTATGATGTGAGGAAGCATAGGGAAGATTGCCTACGGGTGTTTAACTCTAAGGACAAATCTAGAGGGTTGCCGTCCGTCGACGACCAGCTCTTTCCCTACGGATGGAAGCGCCGTGTTAAAGCTTAGGGCGAGAGAAAAGAGACGGAATGCGAGATACACCACAGTGGGGAACACGTTGTGTGGAGGGCTTCTCTCCACCAAAGTCTCGGGTCACGAATTTGGAAGGGCCTTCAAATGTACGTGAGCTAGCGTCAGCAGAGCCTTCCACTGAACTCAGAGAAACGAGGCCGCGTCAAACATGATTTCGTGCTAACCCCTTGGTTCGCGAAGCGCGAAGCCTTTTGAGATATGTGTGTGAGGGTCTTGCACTCACCTCTCAAGAAACAAAACGGTAGAGCAATAGTCTTCCCACTACCATCTACAGGGAAGAAGACGGAGGAAATGTCCCACGTTAAACGTGAAGGCGCAAGTTACTGTGCCATAGAGCCCTGCTTGGGAAAGAACTTGTGTCGAAAGCTTCTCCCAACTCAGATCTTGTTTCGGGAAGATAGAAGCGCTGTCGGTACTTTGTGTGGAAACACAAGGAAAATGCCACACGCTGAATTGTGAAGAGAAATGTGGGTCGAACGTGACCACCAACACACTCGTTGTCCCCTAGAGAGGTGTGTGTCTGGAAGTGGGAGGAAGCGTAACGGACGTGCTATACACTTAACTCCAAGAAACAACGCTGTGGAGGTGCGGTCCTTCGACTGCCCTTCTTCTTTGCTAAGGAACGAAGCGGCTTGAAGCCAAGTGTGAAAGGAAACGGAGGGCAAGGAAGGGTGATATACCTCACTCGCGGCACAACTTCTGATGGAGGGCTTTTCTCAACGAACAGCATGTGTCACGAAGATAGAAGGGTTTGCGAAAGTATGTGACTTCGCCAAAGGAAAGGCATACACGAATCTCGGCGAACCACGTCTGTGCCGATCGCGACTTCGAGCTTACATCTGGGTTCCCGAGGAATCCATAGTCACATAATGTCTGTGTGGTATCCTACTGCAGAAACACCACTGCAGAGAAACCGTGCGTCTACTATCACCTTCCCTGAAACTGGTAGACTTTTGCAATGGAAGTGGGAAATCGCAAGGAATGTGCCCCGTGCCTGTGCCACGGAAGTAACTAGTGTAAATGTCTGTCGCGACTCGAATCCTGTTCCGTGAGAAGCGTTTCCAAGAGTATGAGAGAGAACAGATGGAAAAGGTCATGGTTTGAAGCGTGAGAAGGAGACCCGTCAGGAAAGCCATACACGTAAGTCGGGGAAGCACTTTCGCGTGACATGGTGAAGGCATCTAGAATGTGCCCTGTGACGGTGCTCGAGAAACCACTTGTGAAGAAGGCTTCCCTCAACTGCCGTATCGTTTCCGCAGGAGGAAACTGTTTTCCGTAGTGGGTGTGAAGGCATAAGGGACGTAGACGAGACTTCGCTCTCCGCTTCGAAGGTGCCTGCCGTCGTTACACGAAGAAGGATGTGTATGGAAATGGATGACTGCGGAAGCATAAGGAAGATGGCATGCGTTTGTTTAACTCTAAGAACAAGTCTCGAGGGTTCCCGTCCTTCGACTACCATCTCTTCTCGTAAGGATGCGAAGCCGCTCCTTAAACCTCGTGTGAACGAAAAGAGATGGAACGCGCGATACCGCACAGTGAGGAACACGTTGTGCGGAGGGTTTCTCTCCATTACGTCCTGTGTCATGGAGGTGGATGGGTCTTGCAATGTACGTGGGCTAGGCTCAGTAGCAGTAGTAGCCTGACACTGAATTCTGAGAAACAAGGCCATGTCAAACAGGCTTTCGCGCTAACATCGTGGTGCTTGAAGAAAGAAGCCTTTGGAGACATGTGCGTTGCTATATAAGGTAGGCGTCTTACACTCACCTCTCACGAAACCAAACTGTAGGGAACTAGTCTTTCCACTACCGCCTCCGGGGAAGAAGTTGGAAGAACTTTCCGACGTTCAAAGTGAAGGCACAAATGCTGGGCCGTCTACCACTGTTTGAGAGAGGAGTTGTGTCTCAAGCTCCTGTCAACCCAGATCTTGCTTCGGGAAGGGAGAAGCGTTTTCAGGACTTCGTGTGAAAGCGTAAGGACAATGCCATAGGCTGAATGGTGAAGGAAAATGTGGGTCGAATGCGACCACCAACTAACAAGTTGTCCCCTAGGGAGGTGTGTGTCTGGAAATGGGAGGAAGCGTAAGGAACGAGCTGTACACTTAAGTCGAAGAGACAATGCTGTGGAGGAGCGGTCCTTCGACTCCCCGCCTCCTTTCCTAAGGATCGAAGCAGCTTGACGCCGAGTGTGAACGGAAGCAGAGGAAAAGCCTGCTATACCTTACTCGTGGAACCACTTTGTATGGAGGGCTTCTCTCAATGAACACCACGGCTCACGACGCTAGAAGGGTTTTCAAACGTACGTGAGTTCGCCAAAGGAAAGCCACAGACTACACTGTGCGAAACAAGTCTGTGTCAAACCGCGCCTTCGAGCTTCCATCTGGCTTCACGGGGAAAACCTAGTCACAACATGAACGTGTGGAACCCTAAACAGGCGGCGTGCACGTCGGTCTGAAGAAACACCACTGCAGAGAAACCGTGTTTCTACCAACCTCTTCCCTGAAAATGGTAGTCTATTCCAAGGTAAGTGTGACAGCGCAAGGCATGTGCCCCATGCCTGCGCCACGGAAATAAGGAGTGGAGATTGTCTCTCCCGGTTCAAACCTTGTTCCGTGAGAAATGTTTTCAAGAGTGCGAGAGAGAGCAGAGGGAAAAGGTCATGCCTTTAAGTCTGAGAAGGAAACCCTGGAAAGCCGTACGCCTACGTATGAGCGGCATTCTGGCGCGAACGTGTGAAGGCATAAAGAATGTGTCCTGGGACGGTGCTTGACAAACCCCTTGTGAAGAAGTCTTCCCTCAGCTATCATATGGTTTCAGGAAGATAAAAGTGTTTTCCGCCGTGGGCGTGAAGGCATGAGGGACGTGCCCTAGAGTGAGCTGTCCGTTTCGAATGTGCCGCCCGTCGTTCCACGAAGAAGGGTGAGTATGGAAATGTATGATGTGAGGAAGCATAGGGAAGATTGCCTACGGGTGTTTAACTCTAAGGACAAATCTAGAGGGTTGCCGTCCGTCGACGACCAGCTCTTTCCCTACGGATGGAAGCGCCGTGTTAAAGCTTAGGGCGAGAGAAAAGAGACGGAATGCGAGATACACCACAGTGGGGAACACGTTGTGTGGAGGGCTTCTCTCCACCAAAGTCTCGGGTCACGAATTTGGAAGGGCCTTGAAATGTACGTGAGCTAGCGTCAGCAGAGCCTTCCACTGAACTCAGAGAAACGAGGCCGCGTCAAACATGATTTCGTGCTAACACCTTGGTTCGCGAAGCGCGAAGCCTTTTGAGATATGTGTGTGAGGGTCTTGCACTCACCTCTCAAGAAACAAAACGGTAGAGCAATAGTCTTCCCACTACCATCTACAGGGAAGAAGACGGAGGAAATGTCCCACGTTAAACGTGAAGGCGCAAGTTACTGTGCCATAGAGCCCTGCTTGGGAAAGAACTTGTGTCGAAAGCTTCTCCCAACTCAGATCTTGTTTCGGGAAGATAGAAGCGCTGTCGGTACTTTGTGTGGAAACACAAGGAAAATGCCACACGCTGAATTGTGAAGAGAAATGTGGGTCGAACGTGACCACCAACACACTCGTTGTCCCCTAGAGAGGTGTGTGTCTGGAAGTGGGAGGAAGCGTAACGGACGTGCTATACACTTAACTCCAAGAAACAACGCTGTGGAGGTGCGGTCCTTCGACTGCCCTTCTTCTTTGCTAAGGAACGAAGCGGCTTGAAGCCAAGTGTGAAAGGAAACGGAGGGCAAGGAAGGGTGATATACCTCACTCGCGGCACAACTTCTGATGGAGGGCTTTTCTCAACGAACAGCATGTGTCACGAAGATAGAAGGGTTTGCGAAAGTATGTGACTTCGCCAAAGGAAAGGCATACACGAATCTCGGCGAACCACGTCTGTGCCGATCGCGACTTCGAGCTTACATCTGGGTTCCCGAGGAATCCATAGTCACATAATGTCTGTGTGGTATCCTACTGCAGAAACACCACTGCAGAGAAACCGTGCGTCTACTATCACCTTCCCTGAAACTGGTAGACTTTTGCAATGGAAGTGGGAAATCGCAAGGAATGTGCCCCGTGCCTGTGCCACGGAAGTAACTAGTGTAAATGTCTGTCGCGACTCGAATCCTGTTCCGTGAGAAGCGTTTCCAAGAGTATGAGAGAGAACAGATGGAAAAGGTCATGGTTTGAAGCGTGAGAAGGAGACCCGTCAGGAAAGCCATACACGTAAGTCGGGGAAGCACTTTCGCGTGACATGGTGAAGGCATCTAGAATGTGCCCTGTGACGGTGCTCGAGAAACCACTTGTGAAGAAGGCTTCCCTCAACTGCCGTATCGTTTCCGCAGGAGGAAACTGTTTTCCGTAGTGGGTGTGAAGGCATAAGGGACGTAGACGAGACTTCGCTCTCCGCTTCGAAGGTGCCTGCCGTCGTTACACGAAGAAGGATGTGTATGGAAATGGTTGACTGCGGAAGCATAAGGAAGATGGCATGCGTTTGTTTAACTCTAAGAACAAGTCTCGAGGGTTCCCGTCCTTCGACTACCATCTCTTCTCGTAAGGATGCGAAGCCGCTCCTTAAACCTCGTGTGAACGAAAAGAGATGGAACGCGCGATACCGCACAGTGAGGAACACGTTGTGCGGAGGGTTTCTCTCCATTACGTCCTGTGTCATGGAGGTGGATGGGTCTTGCAATGTACGTGGGCTAGCCTCAGTAGCAGTAGTAGCCTGACACTGAATTCTGAGAAACAAGGCCATGTCAAACAGGCTTTCGCGCTAACATCGTGGTGCTTGAAGAAAGAAGCCTTTGGAGACATGTGCGTTGCTATATAAGGTAGGCGTCTTACACTCACCTCTCACGAAACCAAACTGTAGGGAACTAGTCTTTCCACTACCGCCTCCGGGGAAGAAGTTGGAAGAACTTTCCGACGTTCAAAGTGAAGGCACAAATGCTGGGCCGTCTACCACTGTTTGAGAGAGGAGTTGTGTCTCAAGCTCCTGTCAACCCAGATCTTGCTTCGGGAAGGGAGAAGCGTTTTCAGGACTTCGTGTGAAAGCGTAAGGACAATGCCATAGGCTGAATGGTGAAGGAAAATGTGGGTCGAATGCGACCACCAACTAACAAGTTGTCCCCTAGGGAGGTGTGTGTCTGGAAATGGGAGGAAGCGTAAGGAACGAGCTGTACACTTAAGTCGAAGAGACAATGCTGTGGAGGAGCGGTCCTTCGACTCCCCGCCTCCTTTCCTAAGGATCGAAGCAGCTTGACGCCGAGTGTGAACGGAAGCAGAGGAAAAGCCTGCTATACCTTACTCGTGGAACCACTTTGTATGGAGGGCTTCTCTCAATGAACACCACGGCTCACGACGCTAGAAGGGTTTTCAAACGTACGTGAGTTCGCCAAAGGAAAGCCACAGACTACACTGTGCGAAACAAGTCTGTGTCAAACCGCGCCTTCGAGCTTCCATCTGGCTTCACGGGGAAAACCTAGTCACAACATGAACGTGTGGAACCCTAAACAGGCGGCGTGCACGTCGGTCTGAAGAAACACCACTGCAGAGAAACCGTGTTTCTACCAACCTCTTCCCTGAAAATGGTAGTCTATTCCAAGGTAAGTGTGACAGCGCAAGGCATGTGCCCCATGCCTGCGCCACGGAAATAAGGAGTGGAGATTGTCTCTCCCGGTTCAAACCTTGTTCCGTGAGAAATGTTTTCAAGAGTGCGAGAGAGAGCAGAGGGAAAAGGTCATGCCTTTAAGTCTGAGAAGGAAACCCTGGAAAGCCGTACGCCTACGTATGAGCGGCATTCTGGCGCGAACGTGTGAAGGCATAAAGAATGTGTCCTGGGACGGTGCTTGACAAACCCCTTGTGAAGAAGTCTTCCCTCAGCTATCATATGGTTTCAGGAAGATAAAAGTGTTTTCCGCCGTGGGCGTGAAGGCATGAGGGACGTGCCCTAGAGTGAGCTGTCCGTTTCGAATGTGCCGCCCGTCGTTCCACGAAGAAGGGTGAGTATGGAAATGTATGATGTGAGGAAGCATAGGGAAGATTGCCTACGGGTGTTTAACTCTAAGGACAAATCTAGAGGGTTGCCGTCCGTCGACGACCAGCTCTTTCCCTACGGATGGAAGCGCCGTGTTAAAGCTTAGGGCGAGAGAAAAGAGACGGAATGCGAGATACACCACAGTGGGGAACACGTTGTGTGGAGGGCTTCTCTCCACCAAAGTCTCGGGTCACGAATTTGGAAGGGCCTTCAAATGTACGTGAGCTAGCGTCAGCAGAGCCTTCCACTGAACTCAGAGAAACGAGGCCGCGTCAAACATGATTTCGTGCTAACACCTTGGTTCGCGAAGCGCGAAGCCTTTTGAGATATGTGTGTGAGGGTCTTGCACTCACCTCTCAAGAAACAAAACGGTAGAGCAATAGTCTTCCCACTACCATCTACAGGGAAGAAGACGGAGGAAATGTCCCACGTTAAACGTGAAGGCGCAAGTTACTGTGCCATAGAGCCCTGCTTGGGAAAGAACTTGTGTCGAAAGCTTCTCCCAACTCAGATCTTGTTTCGGGAAGATAGAAGCGCTGTCGGTACTTTGTGTGGAAACACAAGGAAAATGCCACACGCTGAATTGTGAAGAGAAATGTGGGTCGAACGTGACCACCAACACACTCGTTGTCCCCTAGAGAGGTGTGTGTCTGGAAGTGGGAGGAAGCGTAACGGACGTGCTATACACTTAACTCCAAGAAACAACGCTGTGGAGGTGCGGTCCTTCGACTGCCCTTCTTCTTTGCTAAGGAACGAAGCGGCTTGAAGCCAAGTGTGAAAGGAAACGGAGGGCAAGGAAGGGTGATATACCTCACTCGCGGCACAACTTCTGATGGAGGGCTTTTCTCAACGAACAGCATGTGTCACGAAGATAGAAGGGTTTGCGAAAGTATGTGACTTCGCCAAAGGAAAGGCATACACGAATCTCGGCGAACCACGTCTGTGCCGATCGCGACTTCGAGCTTACATCTGGGTTCCCGAGGAATCCATAGTCACATAATGTCTGTGTGGTATCCTACTGCAGAAACACCACTGCAGAGAAACCGTGCGTCTACTATCACCTTCCCTGAAACTGGTAGACTTTTGCAATGGAAGTGGGAAATCGCAAGGAATGTGCCCCGTGCCTGTGCCACGGAAGTAACTAGTGTAAATGTCTGTCGCGACTCGAATCCTGTTCCGTGAGAAGCGTTTCCAAGAGTATGAGAGAGAACAGATGGAAAAGGTCATGGTTTGAAGCGTGAGAAGGAGACCCGTCAGGAAAGCCATACACGTAAGTCGGGGAAGCACTTTCGCGTGACATGGTGAAGGCATCTAGAATGTGCCCTGTGACGGTGCTCGAGAAACCACTTGTGAAGAAGGCTTCCCTCAACTGCCGTATCGTTTCCGCAGGAGGAAACTGTTTTCCGTAGTGGGTGTGAAGGCATAAGGGACGTAGACGAGACTTCGCTCTCCGCTTCGAAGGTGCCTGCCGTCGTTACACGAAGAAGGATGTGTATGGAAATGGATGACTGCGGAAGCATAAGGAAGATGGCATGCGTTTGTTTAACTCTAAGAACAAGTCTCGAGGGTTCCCGTCCTTCGACTACCATCTCTTCTCGTAAGGATGCGAAGCCGCTCCTTAAACCTCGTGTGAACGAAAAGAGATGGAACGCGCGATACCGCACAGTGAGGAACACGTTGTGCGGAGGGTTTCTCTCCATTACGTCCTGTGTCATGGAGGTGGATGGGTCTTGCAATGTACGTGGGCTAGCCTCAGTAGCAGTAGTAGCCTGACACTGAATTCTGAGAAACAAGGCCATGTCAAACAGGCTTTCGCGCTAACATCGTGGTGCTTGAAGAAAGAAGCCTTTGGAGACATGTGCGTTGCTATATAAGGTAGGCGTCTTACACTCACCTCTCACGAAACCAAACTGTAGGGAACTAGTCTTTCCACTACCGCCTCCGGGGAAGAAGTTGGAAGAACTTTCCGACGTTCAAAGTGAAGGCACAAATGCTGGGCCGTCTACCACTGTTTGAGAGAGGAGTTGTGTCTCAAGCTCCTGTCAACCCAGATCTTGCTTCGGGAAGGGAGAAGCGTTTTCAGGACTTCGTGTGAAAGCGTAAGGACAATGCCATAGGCTGAATGGTGAAGGAAAATGTGGGTCGAATGCGACCACCAACTAACAAGTTGTCCCCTAGGGAGGTGTGTGTCTGGAAATGGGAGGAAGCGTAAGGAACGAGCTGTACACTTAAGTCGAAGAGACAATGCTGTGGAGGAGCGGTCCTTCGACTCCCCGCCTCCTTTCCTAAGGATCGAAGCAGCTTGACGCCGAGTGTGAACGGAAGCAGAGGAAAAGCCTGCTATACCTTACTCGTGGAACCACTTTGTATGGAGGGCTTCTCTCAATGAACACCACGGCTCACGACGCTAGAAGGGTTTTCAAACGTACGTGAGTTCGCCAAAGGAAAGCCACAGACTACACTGTGCGAAACAAGTCTGTGTCAAACCGCGCCTTCGAGCTTCCATCTGGCTTCACGGGGAAAACCTAGTCACAACATGAACGTGTGGAACCCTAAACAGGCGGCGTGCACGTCGGTCTGAAGAAACACCACTGCAGAGAAACCGTGTTTCTACCAACCTCTTCCCTGAAAATGGTAGTCTATTCCAAGGTAAGTGTGACAGCGCAAGGCATGTGCCCCATGCCTGCGCCACGGAAATAAGGAGTGGAGATTGTCTCTCCCGGTTCAAACCTTGTTCCGTGAGAAATGTTTTCAAGAGTGCGAGAGAGAGCAGAGGGAAAAGGTCATGCCTTTAAGTCTGAGAAGGAAACCCTGGAAAGCCGTACGCCTACGTATGAGCGGCATTCTGGCGCGAACGTGTGAAGGCATAAAGAATGTGTCCTGGGACGGTGCTTGACAAACCCCTTGTGAAGAAGTCTTCCCTCAGCTATCATATGGTTTCAGGAAGATAAAAGTGTTTTCCGCCGTGGGCGTGAAGGCACGAGGGACGTGCCCTAGAGTGAGCTGTCCGTTTCGAATGTGCCGCCCGTCGTTCCACGAAGAAGGGTGAGTATGGAAATGTATGATGTGAGGAAGCATAGGGAAGATTGCCTACGGGTGTTTAACTCTAAGGACAAATCTAGAGGGTTGCCGTCCGTCGACGACCAGCTCTTTCCCTACGGATGGAAGCGCCGTGTTAAAGCTTAGGGCGAGAGAAAAGAGACGGAATGCGAGATACACCACAGTGGGGAACACGTTGTGTGGAGGGCTTCTCTCCACCAAAGTCTCGGGTCACGAATTTGGAAGGGCCTTCAAATGTACGTGAGCTAGCGTCAGCAGAGCCTTCCACTGAACTCAGAGAAACGAGGCCGCGTCAAACATGATTTCGTGCTAACCCCTTGGTTCGCGAAGCGCGAAGCCTTTTGAGATATGTGTGTGAGGGTCTTGCACTCACCTCTCAAGAAACAAAACGGTAGAGCAATAGTCTTCCCACTACCATCTACAGGGAAGAAGACGGAGGAAATGTCCCACGTTAAACGTGAAGGCGCAAGTTACTGTGCCATAGAGCCCTGCTTGGGAAAGAACTTGTGTCGAAAGCTTCTCCCAACTCAGATCTTGTTTCGGGAAGATAGAAGCGCTGTCGGTACTTTGTGTGAAAACACAAGGAAAATGCCACACGCTGAATTGTGAAGAGAAATGTGGGTCGAACGTGACCACCAACACACTCGTTGTCCCCTAGAGAGGTGTGTGTCTGGAAGTGGGAGGAAGCGTAACGGACGTGCTATACACTTAACTCCAAGAAACAACGCTGTGGAGGTGCGGTCCTTCGACTGCCCTTCTTCTTTGCTAAGGAACGAAGCGGCTTGAAGCCAAGTGTGAAAGGAAACGGAGGGCAAGGAAGGGTGATATACCTCACTCGCGGCACAACTTCTGATGGAGGGCTTTTCTCAACGAACAGCATGTGTCACGAAGATAGAAGGGTTTGCGAAAGTATGTGACTTCGCCAAAGGAAAGGCATACACGAATCTCGGCGAACCACGTCTGTGCCGATCGCGACTTCGAGCTTACATCTGGGTTCCCGAGGAATCCATAGTCACATAATGTCTGTGTGGTATCCTACTGCAGAAACACCACTGCAGAGAAACCGTGCGTCTACTATCACCTTCCCTGAAACTGGTAGACTTTTGCAATGGAAGTGGGAAATCGCAAGGAATGTGCCCCGTGCCTGTGCCACGGAAGTAACTAGTGTAAATGTCTGTCGCGACTCGAATCCTGTTCCGTGAGAAGCGTTTCCAAGAGTATGAGAGAGAACAGATGGAAAAGGTCATGGTTTGAAGCGTGAGAAGGAGACCCGTCAGGAAAGCCATACACGTAAGTCGGGGAAGCACTTTCGCGTGACATGGTGAAGGCATCTAGAATGTGCCCTGTGACGGTGCTCGAGAAACCACTTGTGAAGAAGGCTTCCCTCAACTGCCGTATCGTTTCCGCAGGAGGAAACTGTTTTCCGTAGTGGGTGTGAAGGCATAAGGGACGTAGACGAGACTTCGCTCTCCGCTTCGAAGGTGCCTGCCGTCGTTACACGAAGAAGGATGTGTATGGAAATGGATGACTGCGGAAGCATAAGGAAGATGGCATGCGTTTGTTTAACTCTAAGAACAAGTCTCGAGGGTTCCCGTCCTTCGACTACCATCTCTTCTCGTAAGGATGCGAAGCCGCTCCTTAAACCTCGTGTGAACGAAAAGAGATGGAACGCGCGATACCGCACAGTGAGGAACACGTTGTGCGGAGGGTTTCTCTCCATTACGTCCTGTGTCATGGAGGTGGATGGGTCTTGCAATGTACGTGGGCTAGGCTCAGTAGCAGTAGTAGCCTGACACTGAATTCTGAGAAACAAGGCCATGTCAAACAGGCTTTCGCGCTAACATCGTGGTGCTTGAAGAAAGAAGCCTTTGGAGACATGTGCGTTGCTATATAAGGTAGGCGTCTTACACTCACCTCTCACGAAACCAAACTGTAGGGAACTAGTCTTTCCACTACCGCCTCCGGGGAAGAAGTTGGAAGAACTTTCCGACGTTCAAAGTGAAGGCACAAATGCTGGGCCGTCTACCACTGTTTGAGAGAGGAGTTGTGTCTCAAGCTCCTGTCAACCCAGATCTTGCTTCGGGAAGGGAGAAGCGTTTTCAGGACTTCGTGTGAAAGCGTAAGGACAATGCCATAGGCTGAATGGTGAAGGAAAATGTGGGTCGAATGCGACCACCAACTAACAAGTTGTCCCCTAGGGAGGTGTGTGTCTGGAAATGGGAGGAAGCGTAAGGAACGAGCTGTACACTTAAGTCGAAGAGACAATGCTGTGGAGGAGCGGTCCTTCGACTCCCCGCCTCCTTTCCTAAGGATCGAAGCAGCTTGACGCCGAGTGTGAACGGAAGCAGAGGAAAAGCCTGCTATACCTTACTCGTGGAACCACTTTGTATGGAGGGCTTCTCTCAATGAACACCACGGCTCACGACGCTAGAAGGGTTTTCAAACGTACGTGAGTTCGCCAAAGGAAAGCCACAGACTACACTGTGCGAAACAAGTCTGTGTCAAACCGCGCCTTCGAGCTTCCATCTGGCTTCACGGGGAAAACCTAGTCACAACATGAACGTGTGGAACCCTAAACAGGCGGCGTGCACGTCGGTCTGAAGAAACACCACTGCAGAGAAACCGTGTTTCTCCCAACCTCTTCCCTGAAAATGGTAGTCTATTCCAAGGTAAGTGTGACAGCGCAAGGCATGTGCCCCATGCCTGCGCCACGGAAATAAGGAGTGGAGATTGTCTCTCCCGGTTCAAACCTTGTTCCGTGAGAAATGTTTTCAAGAGTGCGAGAGAGAGCAGAGGGAAAAGGTCATGCCTTTAAGTCTGAGAAGGAAACCCTGGAAAGCCGTACGCCTACGTATGAGCGGCATTCTGGCGCGAACGTGTGAAGGCATAAAGAATGTGTCCTGGGACGGTGCTTGACAAACCCCTTGTGAAGAAGTCTTCCCTCAGCTATCATATGGTTTCAGGAAGATAAAAGTGTTTTCCGCCGTGGGCGTGAAGGCACGAGGGACGTGCCCTAGAGTGAGCTGTCCGTTTCGAATGTGCCGCCCGTCGTTCCACGAAGAAGGGTGAGTATGGAAATGTATGATGTGAGGAAGCATAGGGAAGATTGCCTACGGGTGTTTAACTCTAAGGACAAATCTAGAGGGTTGCCGTCCGTCGACGACCAGCTCTTTCCCTACGGATGGAAGCGCCGTGTTAAAGCTTAGGGCGAGAGAAAAGAGACGGAATGCGAGATACACCACAGTGGGGAACACGTTGTGTGGAGGGCTTCTCTCCACCAAAGTCTCGGGTCACGAATTTGGAAGGGCCTTCAAATGTACGTGAGCTAGCGTCAGCAGAGCCTTCCACTGAACTCAGAGAAACGAGGCCGCGTCAAACATGATTTCGTGCTAACCCCTTGGTTCGCGAAGCGCGAAGCCTTTTGAGATATGTGTGTGAGGGTCTTGCACTCACCTCTCAAGAAACAAAACGGTAGAGCAATAGTCTTCCCACTACCATCTACAGGGAAGAAGACGGAGGAAATGTCCCACGTTAAACGTGAAGGCGCAAGTTACTGTGCCATAGAGCCCTGCTTGGGAAAGAACTTGTGTCGAAAGCTTCTCCCAACTCAGATCTTGTTTCGGGAAGATAGAAGCGCTGTCGGTACTTTGTGTGGAAACACAAGGAAAATGCCACACGCTGAATTGTGAAGAGAAATGTGGGTCGAACGTGACCACCAACACACTCGTTGTCCCCTAGAGAGGTGTGTGTCTGGAAGTGGGAGGAAGCGTAACGGACGTGCTATACACTTAACTCCAAGAAACAACGCTGTGGAGGTGCGGTCCTTCGACTGCCCTTCTTCTTTGCTAAGGAACGAAGCGGCTTGAAGCCAAGTGTGAAAGGAAACGGAGGGCAAGGAAGGGTGATATACCTCACTCGCGGCACAACTTCTGATGGAGGGCTTTTCTCAACGAACACCATGTGTCACGAAGATAGAAGGGTTTGCGAAAGTATGTGACTTCGCCAAAGGAAAGGCATACACGAATCTCGGCGAACCACGTCTGTGTCGATCGCGACTTCGAGCTTACATCTGGGTTCCCGAGGAATCCATAGTCACATAATGTCTGTGTGGTATCCTACTGCAGAAACACCACTGCAGAGAAACCGTGCGTCTACTATCACCTTCCCTGAAACTGGTAGACTTTTGCAATGGAAGTGGGAAATCGCAAGGAATGTGCCCCGTGCCTGTGCCACGGAAGTAACTAGTGTAAATGTCTGTCGCGATTGGAATCCTGTTCCGTGAGAAGCGTTTCCAAGAGTATGAGAGAGAGCAGATGGAAAAGGTCATGGTTTGAAGCGTGAGAAGGAGACCCGTCAGGAAAGCCATACACGTAAGTCGGGGAAGCACTTTCGCGTGACATGGTGAAGGCATCTAGAATGTGCCCTGTGACGGTGCTCGAGAAACCACTTGTGAAGAAGGCTTCCCTCAACTGCCGTATCGTTTCCGTAGGAGGAAACTGTTTTCCGTAGTGGGTGTGAAGGCATAAGGGACGTAGACGAGACTTCGCTCTCCGCTTCGAAGGTGCCTGCCGTCGTTACACGAAGAAGGATGTGTATGGAAATGGATGACTGCGGAAGCATAAGGAAGATGGCATGCGTTTGTTTAACTCTAAGAACAAGTCTCGAGGGTTCCCGTCCTTCGACTACCATCTCTTCTCGTAAGGATGCGAAGCCGCTCCTTAAACCTCGTGTGAACGAAAAGAGATGGAACGCGCGATACCGCACAGTGAGGAACACGTTGTGCGGAGGGTTTCTCTCCATTACGTCCTGTGTCATGGAGGTGGATGGGTCTTGCAATGTACGTGGGCTAGGCTCAGTAGCAGTAGTAGCCTGACACTGAATTCTGAGAAACAAGGCCATGTCAAACAGGCTTTCGCGCTAACATCGTGGTGCTTGAAGAAAGAAGCCTTTGGAGACATGTGCGTTGCTATATAAGGTAGGCGTCTTACACTCACCTCTCACGAAACCAAACTGTAGGGAACTAGTCTTTCCACTACCGCCTCCGGGGAAGAAGTTGGAAGAACTTTCCGACGTTCAAAGTGAAGGCACAAATGCTGGGCCGTCTACCACTGTTTGAGAGAGGAGTTGTGTCTCAAGCTCCTGTCAACCCAGATCTTGCTTCGGGAAGGGAGAAGCGTTTTCAGGACTTCGTGTGAAAGCGTAAGGACAATGCCATAGGCTGAATGGTGAAGGAAAATGTGGGTCGAATGCGACCACCAACTAACAAGTTGTCCCCTAGGGAGGTGTGTGTCTGGAAATGGGAGGAAGCGTAAGGAACGAGCTGTACACTTAAGTCGAAGAGACAATGCTGTGGAGGAGCGGTCCTTCGACTCCCCGCCTCCTTTCCTAAGGATCGAAGCAGCTTGACGCCGAGTGTGAACGGAAGCAGAGGAAAAGCCTGCTATACCTTACTCGTGGAACCACTTTGTATGGAGGGCTTCTCTCAATGAACACCACGGCTCACGACGCTAGAAGGGTTTTCAAACGTACGTGAGTTCGCCAAAGGAAAGCCACAGACTACACTGTGCGAAACAAGTCTGTGTCAAACCGCGCCTTCGAGCTTCCATCTGGCTTCACGGGGAAAACCTAGTCACAACATGAACGTGTGGAACCCTAAACAGGCGGCGTGCACGTCGGTCTGAAGAAACACCACTGCAGAGAAACCGTGTTTCTCCCAACCTCTTCCCTGAAAATGGTAGTCTATTCCAAGGTAAGTGTGACAGCGCAAGGCATGTGCCCCATGCCTGCGCCACGGAAATAAGGAGTGGAGATTGTCTCTCCCGGTTCAAACCTTGTTCCGTGAGAAATGTTTTCAAGAGTGCGAGAGAGAGCAGAGGGAAAAGGTCACGCCTTTAAGTCTGAGAAGGAAACCCTGGAAAGCCGTACGCCTACGTATGAGCGGCATTCTGGCGCGAACGTGTGAAGGCATAAAGAATGTGTCCTGGGACGGTGCTTGACAAACCCCTTGTGAAGAAGTCTTCCCTCAGCTATCATATGGTTTCAGGAAGATAAAAGTGTTTTCCGCCGTGGGCGTGAAGGCACGAGGGACGTGCCCTAGAGTGAGCTGTCCGTTTCGAATGTGCCGCCCGTCGTTCCACGAAGAAGGGTGAGTATGGAAATGTATGATGTGAGGAAGCATAGGGAAGATTGCCTACGGGTGTTTAACTCTAAGGACAAATCTAGAGGGTTGCCGTCCGTCGACGACCAGCTCTTTCCCTACGGATGGAAGCGCCGTGTTAAAGCTTAGGGAGAGAGAAAAGAGACGGAATGCGAGATACACCACAGTGGGGAACACGTTGTGTGGAGGGCTTCTCTCCACCAAAGTCTCGGGTCACGAATTTGGAAGGGCCTTCAAATGTACGTGAGCTAGCGTCAGCAGAGCCTTCCACTGAACTCAGAGAAACGAGGCCGCGTCAAACATGATTTCGTGCTAACCCCTTGGTTCGCGAAGCGCGAAGCCTTTTGAGATATGTGTGTGAGGGTCTTGCACTCACCTCTCAAGAAACAAAACGGTAGAGCAATAGTCTTCCCACTACCATCTACAGGGAAGAAGACGGAGGAAATGTCCCACGTTAAACGTGAAGGCGCAAGTTACTGTGCCATAGAGCCCTGCTTGGGAAAGAACTTGTGTCGAAAGCTTCTCCCAACTCAGATCTTGTTTCGGGAAGATAGAAGCGCTGTCGGTACTTTGTGTGGAAACACAAGGAAAATGCCACACGCTGAATTGTGAAGAGAAATGTGGGTCGAACGTGACCACCAACACACTCGTTGTCCCCTAGAGAGGTGTGTGTCTGGAAGTGGGAGGAAGCGTAACGGACGTGCTATACACTTAACTCCAAGAAACAACGCTGTGGAGGTGCGGTCCTTCGACTGCCCTTCTTCTTTGCTAAGGAACGAAGCGGCTTGAAGCCAAGTGTGAAAGGAAACGGAGGGCAAGGAAGGGTGATATACCTCACTCGCGGCACAACTTCTGATGGAGGGCTTTTCTCAACGAACAGCATGTGTCACGAAGATAGAAGGGTTTGCGAAAGTATGTGACTTCGCCAAAGGAAAGGCATACACGAATCTCGGCGAACCACGTCTGTGCCGATCGCGACTTCGAGCTTACATCTGGGTTCCCGAGGAATCCATAGTCACATAATGTCTGTGTGGTATCCTACTGCAGAAACACCACTGCAGAGAAACCGTGCGTCTACTATCACCTTCCCTGAAACTGGTAGACTTTTGCAATGGAAGTGGGAAATCGCAAGGAATGTGCCCCGTGCCTGTGCCACGGAAGTAACTAGTGTAAATGTCTGTCGCGACTCGAATCCTGTTCCGTGAGAAGCGTTTCCAAGAGTATGAGAGAGAACAGATGGAAAAGGTCATGGTTTGAAGCGTGAGAAGGAGACCCGTCAGGAAAGCCATACACGTAAGTCGGGGAAGCACTTTCGCGTGACATGGTGAAGGCATCTAGAATGTGCCCTGTGACGGTGCTCGAGAAACCACTTGTGAAGAAGGCTTCCCTCAACTGCCGTATCGTTTCCGCAGGAGGAAACTGTTTTCCGTAGTGGGTGTGAAGGCATAAGGGACGTAGACGAGACTTCGCTCTCCGCTTCGAAGGTGCCTGCCGTCGTTACACGAAGAAGGATGTGTATGGAAATGGATGACTGCGGAAGCATAAGGAAGATGGCATGCGTTTGTTTAACTCTAAGAACAAGTCTCGAGGGTTCCCGTCCTTCGACTACCATCTCTTCTCGTAAGGATGCGAAGCCGCTCCTTAAACCTCGTGTGAACGAAAAGAGATGGAACGCGCGATACCGCACAGTGAGGAACACGTTGTGCGGAGGGTTTCTCTCCATTACGTCCTGTGTCATGGAGGTGGATGGGTCTTGCAATGTACGTGGGCTAGGCTCAGTAGCAGTAGTAGCCTGACACTGAATTCTGAGAAACAAGGCCATGTCAAACAGGCTTTCGCGCTAACATCGTGGTGCTTGAAGAAAGAAGCCTTTGGAGACATGTGCGTTGCTATATAAGGTAGGCGTCTTACACTCACCTCTCACGAAACCAAACTGTAGGGAACTAGTCTTTCCACTACCGCCTCCGGGGAAGAAGTTGGAAGAACTTTCCGACGTTCAAAGTGAAGGCACAAATGCTGGGCCGTCTACCACTGTTTGAGAGAGGAGTTGTGTCTCAAGCTCCTGTCAACCCAGATCTTGCTTCGGGAAGGGAGAAGCGTTTTCAGGACTTCGTGTGAAAGCGTAAGGACAATGCCATAGGCTGAATGGTGAAGGAAAATGTGGGTCGAATGCGACCACCAACTAACAAGTTGTCCCCTAGGGAGGTGTGTGTCTGGAAATGGGAGGAAGCGTAAGGAACGAGCTGTACACTTAAGTCGAAGAGACAATGCTGTGGAGGAGCGGTCCTTCGACTCCCCGCCTCCTTTCCTAAGGATCGAAGCAGCTTGACGCCGAGTGTGAACGGAAGCAGAGGAAAAGCCTGCTATACCTTACTCGTGGAACCACTTTGTATGGAGGGCTTCTCTCAATGAACACCACGGCTCACGACGCTAGAAGGGTTTTCAAACGTACGTGAGTTCGCCAAAGGAAAGCCACAGACTACACTGTGCGAAACAAGTCTGTGTCAAACCGCGCCTTCGAGCTTCCATCTGGCTTCACGGGGAAAACCTAGTCACAACATGAACGTGTGGAACCCTAAACAGGCGGCGTGCACGTCGGTCTGAAGAAACACCACTGCAGAGAAACCGTGTTTCTACCAACCTCTTCCCTGAAAATGGTAGTCTATTCCAAGGTAAGTGTGACAGCGCAAGGCATGTGCCCCATGCCTGCGCCACGGAAATAAGGAGTGGAGATTGTCTCTCCCGGTTCAAACCTTGTTCCGTGAGAAATGTTTTCAAGAGTGCGAGAGAGAGCAGAGGGAAAAGGTCATGCCTTTAAGTCTGAGAAGGAAACCCTGGAAAGCCGTACGCCTACGTATGAGCGGCATTCTGGCGCGAACGTGTGAAGGCATAAAGAATGTGTCCTGGGACGGTGCTTGACAAACCCCTTGTGAAGAAGTCTTCCCTCAGCTATCATATGGTTTCAGGAAGATAAAAGTGTTTTCCGCCGTGGGCGTGAAGGCACGAGGGACGTGCCCTAGAGTGAGCTGTCCGTTTCGAATGTGCCGCCCGTCGTTCCACGAAGAAGGGTGAGTATGGAAATGTATGATGTGAGGAAGCATAGGGAAGATTGCCTACGGGTGTTTAACTCTAAGGACAAATCTAGAGGGTTGCCGTCCGTCGACGACCAGCTCTTTCCCTACGGATGGAAGCGCCGTGTTAAAGCTTAGGGCGAGAGAAAAGAGACGGAATGCGAGATACACCACAGTGGGGAACACGTTGTGTGGAGGGCTTCTCTCCACCAAAGTCTCGGGTCACGAATTTGGAAGGGCCTTCAAATGTACGTGAGCTAGCGTCAGCAGAGCCTTCCACTGAACTCAGAGAAACGAGGCCGCGTCAAACATGATTTCGTGCTAACCCCTTGGTTCGCGAAGCGCGAAGCCTTTTGAGATATGTGTGTGAGGGTCTTGCACTCACCTCTCAAGAAACAAAACGGTAGAGCAATAGTCTTCCCACTACCATCTACAGGGAAGAAGACGGAGGAAATGTCCAACGTTAAACGTGAAGGCGCAAGTTACTGTGCCATAGAGCCCTGCTTGGGAAAGAACTTGTGTCGAAAGCTTCTCCCAACTCAGATCTTGTTTCGGGAAGATAGAAGCGCTGTCGGTACTTTGTGTGGAAACACAAGGAAAATGCCACACGCTGAATTGTGAAGAGAAATGTGGGTCGAACGTGACCACCAACACACTCGTTGTCCCCTAGAGAGGTGTGTGTCTGGAAGTGGGAGGAAGCGTAACGGACGTGCTATACACTTAACTCCAAGAAACAACGCTGTGGAGGTGCGGTCCTTCGACTGCCCTTCTTCTTTGCTAAGGAACGAAGCGGCTTGAAGCCAAGTGTGAAAGGAAACGGAGGGCAAGGAAGGGTGATATACCTCACTCGCGGCACAACTTCTGATGGAGGGCTTTTCTCAACGAACACCATGTGTCACGAAGATAGAAGGGTTTGCGAAAGTATGTGACTTCGCCAAAGGAAAGGCATACACGAATCTCGGCGAACCACGTCTGTGTCGATCGCGACTTCGAGCTTACATCTGGGTTCCCGAGGAATCCATAGTCACATAATGTCTGTGTGGTATCCTACTGCAGAAACACCACTGCAGAGAAACCGTGCGTCTACTATCACCTTCCCTGAAACTGGTAGACTTTTGCAATGGAAGTGGGAAATCGCAAGGAATGTGCCCCGTGCCTGTGCCACGGAAGTAACTAGTGTAAATGTCTGTCGCGATTGGAATCCTGTTCCGTGAGAAGCGTTTCCAAGAGTATGAGAGAGAGCAGATGGAAAAGGTCATGGTTTGAAGCGTGAGAAGGAGACCCGTCAGGAAAGCCATACACGTAAGTCGGGGAAGCACTTTCGCGTGACATGGTGAAGGCATCTAGAATGTGCCCTGTGACGGTGCTCGAGAAACCACTTGTGAAGAAGGCTTCCCTCAACTGCCGTATCGTTTCCGTAGGAGGAAACTGTTTTCCGTAGTGGGTGTGAAGGCATAAGGGACGTAGACGAGACTTCGCTCTCCGCTTCGAAGGTGCCTGCCGTCGTTACACGAAGAAGGATGTGTATGGAAATGGATGACTGCGGAAGCATAAGGAAGATGGCATGCGTTTGTTTAACTCTAAGAACAAGTCTCGAGGGTTCCCGTCCTTCGACTACCATCTCTTCTCGTAAGGATGCGAAGCCGCTCCTTAAACCTCGTGTGAACGAAAAGAGATGGAACGCGCGATACCGCACAGTGAGGAACACGTTGTGCGGAGGGTTTCTCTCCATTACGTCCTGTGTCATGGAGGTGGATGGGTCTTGCAATGTACGTGGGCTAGGCTCAGTAGCAGTAGTAGCCTGACACTGAATTCTGAGAAACAAGGCCATGTCAAACAGGCTTTCGCGCTAACATCGTGGTGCTTGAAGAAAGAAGCCTTTGGAGACATGTGCGTTGCTATATAAGGTAGGCGTCTTACACTCACCTCTCACGAAACCAAACTGTAGGGAACTAGTCTTTCCACTACCGCCTCCGGGGAAGAAGTTGGAAGAACTTTCCGACGTTCAAAGTGAAGGCACAAATGCTGGGCCGTCTACCACTGTTTGAGAGAGGAGTTGTGTCTCAAGCTCCTGTCAACCCAGATCTTGCTTCGGGAAGGGAGAAGCGTTTTCAGGACTTCGTGTGAAAGCGTAAGGACAATGCCATAGGCTGAATGGTGAAGGAAAATGTGGGTCGAATGCGACCACCAACTAACAAGTTGTCCCCTAGGGAGGTGTGTGTCTGGAAATGGGAGGAAGCGTAAGGAACGAGCTGTACACTTAAGTCTAAGAGACAATGCTGTGGAGGAGCGGTCCTTCGACTCCCCGCCTCCTTTCCTAAGGATCGAAGCAGCTTGACGCCGAGTGTGAACGGAAGCAGAGGAAAAGCCTGCTATACCTTACTCGTGGAACCACTTTGTATGGAGGGCTTCTCTCAATGAACACCACGGCTCACGACGCTAGAAGGGTTTTCAAACGTACGTGAGTTCGCCAAAGGAAAGCCACAGACTACACTGTGCGAAACAAGTCTGTGTCAAACCGCGCCTTCGAGCTTCCATCTGGCTTCACGGGGAAAACCTAGTCACAACATGAACGTGTGGAACCCTAAACAGGCGGCGTGCACGTCGGTCTGAAGAAACACCACTGCAGAGAAACCGTGTTTCTCCCAACCTCTTCCCTGAAAATGGTAGTCTATTCCAAGGTAAGTGTGACAGCGCAAGGCATGTGCCCCATGCCTGCGCCACGGAAATAAGGAGTGGAGATTGTCTCTCCCGGTTCAAACCTTGTTCCGTGAGAAATGTTTTCAAGAGTGCGAGAGAGAGCAGAGGGAAAAGGTCACGCCTTTAAGTCTGAGAAGGAAACCCTGGAAAGCCGTACGCCTACGTATGAGCGGCATTCTGGCGCGAACGTGTGAAGGCATAAAGAATGTGTCCTGGGACGGTGCTTGACAAACCCCTTGTGAAGAAGTCTTCCCTCAGCTATCATATGGTTTCAGGAAGATAAAAGTGTTTTCCGCCGTGGGCGTGAAGGCACGAGGGACGTGCCCTAGAGTGAGCTGTCCGTTTCGAATGTGCCGCCCGTCGTTCCACGAAGAAGGGTGAGTATGGAAATGTATGATGTGAGGAAGCATAGGGAAGATTGCCTACGGGTGTTTAACTCTAAGGACAAATCTAGAGGGTTGCCGTCCGTCGACGACCAGCTCTTTCCCTACGGATGGAAGCGCCGTGTTAAAGCTTAGGGCGAGAGAAAAGAGACGGAATGCGAGATACACCACAGTGGGGAACACGTTGTGTGGAGGGCTTCTCTCCACCAAAGTCTCGGGTCACGAATTTGGAAGGGCCTTCAAATGTACGTGAGCTAGCGTCAGCAGAGCCTTCCACTGAACTCAGAGAAACGAGGCCGCGTCAAACATGATTTCGTGCTAACCCCTTGGTTCGCGAAGCGCGAAGCCTTTTGAGATATGTGTGTGAGGGTCTTGCACTCACCTCTCAAGAAACAAAACGGTAGAGCAATAGTCTTCCCACTACCATCTACAGGGAAGAAGACGGAGGAAATGTCCCACGTTAAACGTGAAGGCGCAAGTTACTGTGCCATAGAGCCCTGCTTGGGAAAGAACTTGTGTCGAAAGCTTCTCCCAACTCAGATCTTGTTTCGGGAAGATAGAAGCGCTGTCGGTACTTTGTGTGGAAACACAAGGAAAATGCCACACGCTGAATTGTGAAGAGAAATGTGGGTCGAACGTGACCACCAACACACTCGTTGTCCCCTAGAGAGGTGTGTGTCTGGAAGTGGGAGGAAGCGTAACGGACGTGCTATACACTTAACTCCAAGAAACAACGCTGTGGAGGTGCGGTCCTTCGACTGCCCTTCTTCTTTGCTAAGGAACGAAGCGGCTTGAAGCCAAGTGTGAAAGGAAACGGAGGGCAAGGAAGGGTGATATACCTCACTCGCGGCACAACTTCTGATGGAGGGCTTTTCTCAACGAACAGCATGTGTCACGAAGATAGAAGGGTTTGCGAAAGTATGTGACTTCGCCAAAGGAAAGGCATACACGAATCTCGGCGAACCACGTCTGTGCCGATCGCGACTTCGAGCTTACATCTGGGTTCCCGAGGAATCCATAGTCACATAATGTCTGTGTGGTATCCTACTGCAGAAACACCACTGCAGAGAAACCGTGCGTCTACTATCACCTTCCCTGAAACTGGTAGACTTTTGCAATGGAAGTGGGAAATCGCAAGGAATGTGCCCCGTGCCTGTGCCACGGAAGTAACTAGTGTAAATGTCTGTCGCGACTCGAATCCTGTTCCGTGAGAAGCGTTTCCAAGAGTATGAGAGAGAACAGATGGAAAAGGTCATGGTTTGAAGCGTGAGAAGGAGACCCGTCAGGAAAGCCATACACGTAAGTCGGGGAAGCACTTTCGCGTGACATGGTGAAGGCATCTAGAATGTGCCCTGTGACGGTGCTCGAGAAACCACTTGTGAAGAAGGCTTCCCTCAACTGCCGTATCGTTTCCGCAGGAGGAAACTGTTTTCCGTAGTGGGTGTGAAGGCATAAGGGACGTAGACGAGACTTCGCTCTCCGCTTCGAAGGTGCCTGCCGTCGTTACACGAAGAAGGATGTGTATGGAAATGGATGACTGCGGAAGCATAAGGAAGATGGCATGCGTTTGTTTAACTCTAAGAACAAGTCTCGAGGGTTCCCGTCCTTCGACTACCATCTCTTCTCGTAAGGATGCGAAGCCGCTCCTTAAACCTCGTGTGAACGAAAAGAGATGGAACGCGCGATACCGCACAGTGAGGAACACGTTGTGCGGAGGGTTTCTCTCCATTACGTCCTGTGTCATGGAGGTGGATGGGTCTTGCAATGTACGTGGGCTAGGCTCAGTAGCAGTAGTAGCCTGACACTGAATTCTGAGAAACAAGGCCATGTCAAACAGGCTTTCGCGCTAACATCGTGGTGCTTGAAGAAAGAAGCCTTTGGAGACATGTGCGTTGCTATATAAGGTAGGCGTCTTACACTCACCTCTCACGAAACCAAACTGTAGGGAACTAGTCTTTCCACTACCGCCTCCGGGGAAGAAGTTGGAAGAACTTTCCGACGTTCAAAGTGAAGGCACAAATGCTGGGCCGTCTACCACTGTTTGAGAGAGGAGTTGTGTCTCAAGCTCCTGTCAACCCAGATCTTGCTTCGGGAAGGGAGAAGCGTTTTCAGGACTTCGTGTGAAAGCGTAAGGACAATGCCATAGGCTGAATGGTGAAGGAAAATGTGGGTCGAATGCGACCACCAACTAACAAGTTGTCCCCTAGGGAGGTGTGTGTCTGGAAATGGGAGGAAGCGTAAGGAACGAGCTGTACACTTAAGTCGAAGAGACAATGCTGTGGAGGAGCGGTCCTTCGACTCCCCGCCTCCTTTCCTAAGGATCGAAGCAGCTTGACGCCGAGTGTGAACGGAAGCAGAGGAAAAGCCTGCTATACCTTACTCGTGGAACCACTTTGTATGGAGGGCTTCTCTCAATGAACACCACGGCTCACGACGCTAGAAGGGTTTTCAAACGTACGTGAGTTCGCCAAAGGAAAGCCACAGACTACACTGTGCGAAACAAGTCTGTGTCAAACCGCGCCTTCGAGCTTCCATCTGGCTTCACGGGGAAAACCTAGTCACAACATGAACGTGTGGAACCCTAAACAGGCGGCGTGCACGTCGGTCTGAAGAAACACCACTGCAGAGAAACCGTGTTTCTACCAACCTCTTCCCTGAAAATGGTAGTCTATTCCAAGGTAAGTGTGACAGCGCAAGGCATGTGCCCCATGCCTGCGCCACGGAAATAAGGAGTGGAGATTGTCTCTCCCGGTTCAAACCTTGTTCCGTGAGAAATGTTTTCAAGAGTGCGAGAGAGAGCAGAGGGAAAAGGTCATGCCTTTAAGTCTGAGAAGGAAACCCTGGAAAGCCGTACGCCTACGTATGAGCGGCATTCTGGCGCGAACGTGTGAAGGCATAAAGAATGTGTCCTGGGACGGTGCTTGACAAACCCCTTGTGAAGAAGTCTTCCCTCAGCTATCATATGGTTTCAGGAAGATAAAAGTGTTTTCCGCCGTGGGCGTGAAGGCATGAGGGACGTGCCCTAGAGTGAGCTGTCCGTTTCGAATGTGCCGCCCGTCGTTCCACGAAGAAGGGTGAGTATGGAAATGTATGATGTGAGGAAGCATAGGGAAGATTGCCTACGGGTGTTTAACTCTAAGGACAAATCTAGAGGGTTGCCGTCCGTCGACGACCAGCTCTTTCCCTACGGATGGAAGCGCCGTGTTAAAGCTTAGGGCGAGAGAAAAGAGACGGAATGCGAGATACACCACAGTGGGGAACACGTTGTGTGGAGGGCTTCTCTCCACCAAAGTCTCGGGTCACGAATTTGGAAGGGCCTTCAAATGTACGTGAGCTAGCGTCAGCAGAGCCTTCCACTGAACTCAGAGAAACGAGGCCGCGTCAAACATGATTTCGTGCTAACACCTTGGTTCGCGAAGCGCGAAGCCTTTTGAGATATGTGTGTGAGGGTCTTGCACTCACCTCTCAAGAAACAAAACGGTAGAGCAATAGTCTTCCCACTACCATCTACAGGGAAGAAGACGGAGGAAATGTCCCACGTTAAACGTGAAGGCGCAAGTTACTGTGCCATAGAGCCCTGCTTGGGAAAGAACTTGTGTCGAAAGCTTCTCCCAACTCAGATCTTGTTTCGGGAAGATAGAAGCGCTGTCGGTACTTTGTGTGGAAACACAAGGAAAATGCCACACGCTGAATTGTGAAGAGAAATGTGGGTCGAACGTGACCACCAACACACTCGTTGTCCCCTAGAGAGGTGTGTGTCTGGAAGTGGGAGGAAGCGTAACGGACGTGCTATACACTTAACTCCAAGAAACAACGCTGTGGAGGTGCGGTCCTTCGACTGCCCTTCTTCTTTGCTAAGGAACGAAGCGGCTTGAAGCCAAGTGTGAAAGGAAACGGAGGGCAAGGAAGGGTGATATACCTCACTCGCGGCACAACTTCTGATGGAGGGCTTTTCTCAACGAACAGCATGTGTCACGAAGATAGAAGGGTTTGCGAAAGTATGTGACTTCGCCAAAGGAAAGGCATACACGAATCTCGGCGAACCACGTCTGTGCCGATCGCGACTTCGAGCTTACATCTGGGTTCCCGAGGAATCCATAGTCACATAATGTCTGTGTGGTATCCTACTGCAGAAACACCACTGCAGAGAAACCGTGCGTCTACTATCACCTTCCCTGAAACTGGTAGACTTTTGCAATGGAAGTGGGAAATCGCAAGGAATGTGCCCCGTGCCTGTGCCACGGAAGTAACTAGTGTAAATGTCTGTCGCGACTCGAATCCTGTTCCGTGAGAAGCGTTTCCAAGAGTATGAGAGAGAACAGATGGAAAAGGTCATGGTTTGAAGCGTGAGAAGGAGACCCGTCAGGAAAGCCATACACGTAAGTCGGGGAAGCACTTTCGCGTGACATGGTGAAGGCATCTAGAATGTGCCCTGTGACGGTGCTCGAGAAACCACTTGTGAAGAAGGCTTCCCTCAACTGCCGTATCGTTTCCGCAGGAGGAAACTGTTTTCCGTAGTGGGTGTGAAGGCATAAGGGACGTAGACGAGACTTCGCTCTCCGCTTCGAAGGTGCCTGCCGTCGTTACACGAAGAAGGATGTGTATGGAAATGGTTGACTGCGGAAGCATAAGGAAGATGGCATGCGTTTGTTTAACTCTAAGAACAAGTCTCGAGGGTTCCCGTCCTTCGACTACCATCTCTTCTCGTAAGGATGCGAAGCCGCTCCTTAAACCTCGTGTGAACGAAAAGAGATGGAACGCGCGATACCGCACAGTGAGGAACACGTTGTGCGGAGGGTTTCTCTCCATTACGTCCTGTGTCATGGAGGTGGATGGGTCTTGCAATGTACGTGGGCTAGCCTCAGTAGCAGTAGTAGCCTGACACTGAATTCTGAGAAACAAGGCCATGTCAAACAGGCTTTCGCGCTAACATCGTGGTGCTTGAAGAAAGAAGCCTTTGGAGACATGTGCGTTGCTATATAAGGTAGGCGTCTTACACTCACCTCTCACGAAACCAAACTGTAGGGAACTAGTCTTTCCACTACCGCCTCCGGGGAAGAAGTTGGAAGAACTTTCCGACGTTCAAAGTGAAGGCACAAATGCTGGGCCGTCTACCACTGTTTGAGAGAGGAGTTGTGTCTCAAGCTCCTGTCAACCCAGATCTTGCTTCGGGAAGGGAGAAGCGTTTTCAGGACTTCGTGTGAAAGCGTAAGGACAATGCCATAGGCTGAATGGTGAAGGAAAATGTGGGTCGAATGCGACCACCAACTAACAAGTTGTCCCCTAGGGAGGTGTGTGTCTGGAAATGGGAGGAAGCGTAAGGAACGAGCTGTACACTTAAGTCGAAGAGACAATGCTGTGGAGGAGCGGTCCTTCGACTCCCCGCCTCCTTTCCTAAGGATCGAAGCAGCTTGACGCCGAGTGTGAACGGAAGCAGAGGAAAAGCCTGCTATACCTTACTCGTGGAACCACTTTGTATGGAGGGCTTCTCTCAATGAACACCACGGCTCACGACGCTAGAAGGGTTTTCAAACGTACGTGAGTTCGCCAAAGGAAAGCCACAGACTACACTGTGCGAAACAAGTCTGTGTCAAACCGCGCCTTCGAGCTTCCATCTGGCTTCACGGGGAAAACCTAGTCACAACATGAACGTGTGGAACCCTAAACAGGCGGCGTGCACGTCGGTCTGAAGAAACACCACTGCAGAGAAACCGTGTTTCTACCAACCTCTTCCCTGAAAATGGTAGTCTATTCCAAGGTAAGTGTGACAGCGCAAGGCATGTGCCCCATGCCTGCGCCACGGAAATAAGGAGTGGAGATTGTCTCTCCCGGTTCAAACCTTGTTCCGTGAGAAATGTTTTCAAGAGTGCGAGAGAGAGCAGAGGGAAAAGGTCATGCCTTTAAGTCTGAGAAGGAAACCCTGGAAAGCCGTACGCCTACGTATGAGCGGCATTCTGGCGCGAACGTGTGAAGGCATAAAGAATGTGTCCTGGGACGGTGCTTGACAAACCCCTTGTGAAGAAGTCTTCCCTCAGCTATCATATGGTTTCAGGAAGATAAAAGTGTTTTCCGCCGTGGGCGTGAAGGCATGAGGGACGTGCCCTAGAGTGAGCTGTCCGTTTCGAATGTGCCGCCCGTCGTTCCACGAAGAAGGGTGAGTATGGAAATGTATGATGTGAGGAAGCATAGGGAAGATTGCCTACGGGTGTTTAACTCTAAGGACAAATCTAGAGGGTTGCCGTCCGTCGACGACCAGCTCTTTCCCTACGGATGGAAGCGCCGTGTTAAAGCTTAGGGCGAGAGAAAAGAGACGGAATGCGAGATACACCACAGTGGGGAACACGTTGTGTGGAGGGCTTCTCTCCACCAAAGTCTCGGGTCACGAATTTGGAAGGGCCTTCAAATGTACGTGAGCTAGCGTCAGCAGAGCCTTCCACTGAACTCAGAGAAACGAGGCCGCGTCAAACATGATTTCGTGCTAACACCTTGGTTCGCGAAGCGCGAAGCCTTTTGAGATATGTGTGTGAGGGTCTTGCACTCACCTCTCAAGAAACAAAACGGTAGAGCAATAGTCTTCCCACTACCATCTACAGGGAAGAAGACGGAGGAAATGTCCCACGTTAAACGTGAAGGCGCAAGTTACTGTGCCATAGAGCCCTGCTTGGGAAAGAACTTGTGTCGAAAGCTTCTCCCAACTCAGATCTTGTTTCGGGAAGATAGAAGCGCTGTCGGTACTTTGTGTGGAAACACAAGGAAAATGCCACACGCTGAATTGTGAAGAGAAATGTGGGTCGAACGTGACCACCAACACACTCGTTGTCCCCTAGAGAGGTGTGTGTCTGGAAGTGGGAGGAAGCGTAACGGACGTGCTATACACTTAACTCCAAGAAACAACGCTGTGGAGGTGCGGTCCTTCGACTGCCCTTCTTCTTTGCTAAGGAACGAAGCGGCTTGAAGCCAAGTGTGAAAGGAAACGGAGGGCAAGGAAGGGTGATATACCTCACTCGCGGCACAACTTCTGATGGAGGGCTTTTCTCAACGAACAGCATGTGTCACGAAGATAGAAGGGTTTGCGAAAGTATGTGACTTCGCCAAAGGAAAGGCATACACGAATCTCGGCGAACCACGTCTGTGCCGATCGCGACTTCGAGCTTACATCTGGGTTCCCGAGGAATCCATAGTCACATAATGTCTGTGTGGTATCCTACTGCAGAAACACCACTGCAGAGAAACCGTGCGTCTACTATCACCTTCCCTGAAACTGGTAGACTTTTGCAATGGAAGTGGGAAATCGCAAGGAATGTGCCCCGTGCCTGTGCCACGGAAGTAACTAGTGTAAATGTCTGTCGCGACTCGAATCCTGTTCCGTGAGAAGCGTTTCCAAGAGTATGAGAGAGAACAGATGGAAAAGGTCATGGTTTGAAGCGTGAGAAGGAGACCCGTCAGGAAAGCCATACACGTAAGTCGGGGAAGCACTTTCGCGTGACATGGTGAAGGCATCTAGAATGTGCCCTGTGACGGTGCTCGAGAAACCACTTGTGAAGAAGGCTTCCCTCAACTGCCGTATCGTTTCCGCAGGAGGAAACTGTTTTCCGTAGTGGGTGTGAAGGCATAAGGGACGTAGACGAGACTTCGCTCTCCGCTTCGAAGGTGCCTGCCGTCGTTACACGAAGAAGGATGTGTATGGAAATGGATGACTGCGGAAGCATAAGGAAGATGGCATGCGTTTGTTTAACTCTAAGAACAAGTCTCGAGGGTTCCCGTCCTTCGACTACCATCTCTTCTCGTAAGGATGCGAAGCCGCTCCTTAAACCTCGTGTGAACGAAAAGAGATGGAACGCGCGATACCGCACAGTGAGGAACACGTTGTGCGGAGGGTTTCTCTCCATTACGTCCTGTGTCATGGAGGTGGATGGGTCTTGCAATGTACGTGGGCTAGCCTCAGTAGCAGTAGTAGCCTGACACTGAATTCTGAGAAACAAGGCCATGTCAAACAGGCTTTCGCGCTAACATCGTGGTGCTTGAAGAAAGAAGCCTTTGGAGACATGTGCGTTGCTATATAAGGTAGGCGTCTTACACTCACCTCTCACGAAACCAAACTGTAGGGAACTAGTCTTTCCACTACCGCCTCCGGGGAAGAAGTTGGAAGAACTTTCCGACGTTCAAAGTGAAGGCACAAATGCTGGGCCGTCTACCACTGTTTGAGAGAGGAGTTGTGTCTCAAGCTCCTGTCAACCCAGATCTTGCTTCGGGAAGGGAGAAGCGTTTTCAGGACTTCGTGTGAAAGCGTAAGGACAATGCCATAGGCTGAATGGTGAAGGAAAATGTGGGTCGAATGCGACCACCAACTAACAAGTTGTCCCCTAGGGAGGTGTGTGTCTGGAAATGGGAGGAAGCGTAAGGAACGAGCTGTACACTTAAGTCGAAGAGACAATGCTGTGGAGGAGCGGTCCTTCGACTCCCCGCCTCCTTTCCTAAGGATCGAAGCAGCTTGACGCCGAGTGTGAACGGAAGCAGAGGAAAAGCCTGCTATACCTTACTCGTGGAACCACTTTGTATGGAGGGCTTCTCTCAATGAACACCACGGCTCACGACGCTAGAAGGGTTTTCAAACGTACGTGAGTTCGCCAAAGGAAAGCCACAGACTACACTGTGCGAAACAAGTCTGTGTCAAACCGCGCCTTCGAGCTTCCATCTGGCTTCACGGGGAAAACCTAGTCACAACATGAACGTGTGGAACCCTAAACAGGCGGCGTGCACGTCGGTCTGAAGAAACACCACTGCAGAGAAACCGTGTTTCTACCAACCTCTTCCCTGAAAATGGTAGTCTATTCCAAGGTAAGTGTGACAGCGCAAGGCATGTGCCCCATGCCTGCGCCACGGAAATAAGGAGTGGAGATTGTCTCTCCCGGTTCAAACCTTGTTCCGTGAGAAATGTTTTCAAGAGTGCGAGAGAGAGCAGAGGGAAAAGGTCATGCCTTTAAGTCTGAGAAGGAAACCCTGGAAAGCCGTACGCCTACGTATGAGCGGCATTCTGGCGCGAACGTGTGAAGGCATAAAGAATGTGTCCTGGGACGGTGCTTGACAAACCCCTTGTGAAGAAGTCTTCCCTCAGCTATCATATGGTTTCAGGAAGATAAAAGTGTTTTCCGCCGTGGGCGTGAAGGCACGAGGGACGTGCCCTAGAGTGAGCTGTCCGTTTCGAATGTGCCGCCCGTCGTTCCACGAAGAAGGGTGAGTATGGAAATGTATGATGTGAGGAAGCATAGGGAAGATTGCCTACGGGTGTTTAACTCTAAGGACAAATCTAGAGGGTTGCCGTCCGTCGACGACCAGCTCTTTCCCTACGGATGGAAGCGCCGTGTTAAAGCTTAGGGCGAGAGAAAAGAGACGGAATGCGAGATACACCACAGTGGGGAACACGTTGTGTGGAGGGCTTCTCTCCACCAAAGTCTCGGGTCACGAATTTGGAAGGGCCTTCAAATGTACGTGAGCTAGCGTCAGCAGAGCCTTCCACTGAACTCAGAGAAACGAGGCCGCGTCAAACATGATTTCGTGCTAACCCCTTGGTTCGCGAAGCGCGAAGCCTTTTGAGATATGTGTGTGAGGGTCTTGCACTCACCTCTCAAGAAACAAAACGGTAGAGCAATAGTCTTCCCACTACCATCTACAGGGAAGAAGACGGAGGAAATGTCCCACGTTAAACGTGAAGGCGCAAGTTACTGTGCCATAGAGCCCTGCTTGGGAAAGAACTTGTGTCGAAAGCTTCTCCCAACTCAGATCTTGTTTCGGGAAGATAGAAGCGCTGTCGGTACTTTGTGTGGAAACACAAGGAAAATGCCACACGCTGAATTGTGAAGAGAAATGTGGGTCGAACGTGACCACCAACACACTCGTTGTCCCCTAGAGAGGTGTGTGTCTGGAAGTGGGAGGAAGCGTAACGGACGTGCTATACACTTAACTCCAAGAAACAACGCTGTGGAGGTGCGGTCCTTCGACTGCCCTTCTTCTTTGCTAAGGAACGAAGCGGCTTGAAGCCAAGTGTGAAAGGAAACGGAGGGCAAGGAAGGGTGATATACCTCACTCGCGGCACAACTTCTGATGGAGGGCTTTTCTCAACGAACAGCATGTGTCACGAAGATAGAAGGGTTTGCGAAAGTATGTGACTTCGCCAAAGGAAAGGCATACACGAATCTCGGCGAACCACGTCTGTGCCGATCGCGACTTCGAGCTTACATCTGGGTTCCCGAGGAATCCATAGTCACATAATGTCTGTGTGGTATCCTACTGCAGAAACACCACTGCAGAGAAACCGTGCGTCTACTATCACCTTCCCTGAAACTGGTAGACTTTTGCAATGGAAGTGGGAAATCGCAAGGAATGTGCCCCGTGCCTGTGCCACGGAAGTAACTAGTGTAAATGTCTGTCGCGACTCGAATCCTGTTCCGTGAGAAGCGTTTCCAAGAGTATGAGAGAGAACAGATGGAAAAGGTCATGGTTTGAAGCGTGAGAAGGAGACCCGTCAGGAAAGCCATACACGTAAGTCGGGGAAGCACTTTCGCGTGACATGGTGAAGGCATCTAGAATGTGCCCTGTGACGGTGCTCGAGAAACCACTTGTGAAGAAGGCTTCCCTCAACTGCCGTATCGTTTCCGCAGGAGGAAACTGTTTTCCGTAGTGGGTGTGAAGGCATAAGGGACGTAGACGAGACTTCGCTCTCCGCTTCGAAGGTGCCTGCCGTCGTTACACGAAGAAGGATGTGTATGGAAATGGATGACTGCGGAAGCATAAGGAAGATGGCATGCGTTTGTTTAACTCTAAGAACAAGTCTCGAGGGTTCCCGTCCTTCGACTACCATCTCTTCTCGTAAGGATGCGAAGCCGCTCCTTAAACCTCGTGTGAACGAAAAGAGATGGAACGCGCGATACCGCACAGTGAGGAACACGTTGTGCGGAGGGTTTCTCTCCATTACGTCCTGTGTCATGGAGGTGGATGGGTCTTGCAATGTACGTGGGCTAGGCTCAGTAGCAGTAGTAGCCTGACACTGAATTCTGAGAAACAAGGCCATGTCAAACAGGCTTTCGCGCTAACATCGTGGTGCTTGAAGAAAGAAGCCTTTGGAGACATGTGCGTTGCTATATAAGGTAGGCGTCTTACACTCACCTCTCACGAAACCAAACTGTAGGGAACTAGTCTTTCCACTACCGCCTCCGGGGAAGAAGTTGGAAGAACTTTCCGACGTTCAAAGTGAAGGCACAAATGCTGGGCCGTCTACCACTGTTTGAGAGAGGAGTTGTGTCTCAAGCTCCTGTCAACCCAGATCTTGCTTCGGGAAGGGAGAAGCGTTTTCAGGACTTCGTGTGAAAGCGTAAGGACAATGCCATAGGCTGAATGGTGAAGGAAAATGTGGGTCGAATGCGACCACCAACTAACAAGTTGTCCCCTAGGGAGGTGTGTGTCTGGAAATGGGAGGAAGCGTAAGGAACGAGCTGTACACTTAAGTCGAAGAGACAATGCTGTGGAGGAGCGGTCCTTCGACTCCCCGCCTCCTTTCCTAAGGATCGAAGCAGCTTGACGCCGAGTGTGAACGGAAGCAGAGGAAAAGCCTGCTATACCTTACTCGTGGAACCACTTTGTATGGAGGGCTTCTCTCAATGAACACCACGGCTCACGACGCTAGAAGGGTTTTCAAACGTACGTGAGTTCGCCAAAGGAAAGCCACAGACTACACTGTGCGAAACAAGTCTGTGTCAAACCGCGCCTTCGAGCTTCCATCTGGCTTCACGGGGAAAACCTAGTCACAACATGAACGTGTGGAACCCTAAACAGGCGGCGTGCACGTCGGTCTGAAGAAACACCACTGCAGAGAAACCGTGTTTCTCCCAACCTCTTCCCTGAAAATGGTAGTCTATTCCAAGGTAAGTGTGACAGCGCAAGGCATGTGCCCCATGCCTGCGCCACGGAAATAAGGAGTGGAGATTGTCTCTCCCGGTTCAAACCTTGTTCCGTGAGAAATGTTTTCAAGAGTGCGAGAGAGAGCAGAGGGAAAAGGTCATGCCTTTAAGTCTGAGAAGGAAACCCTGGAAAGCCGTACGCCTACGTATGAGCGGCATTCTGGCGCGAACGTGTGAAGGCATAAAGAATGTGTCCTGGGACGGTGCTTGACAAACCCCTTGTGAAGAAGTCTTCCCTCAGCTATCATATGGTTTCAGGAAGATAAAAGTGTTTTCCGCCGTGGGCGTGAAGGCACGAGGGACGTGCCCTAGAGTGAGCTGTCCGTTTCGAATGTGCCGCCCGTCGTTCCACGAAGAAGGGTGAGTATGGAAATGTATGATGTGAGGAAGCATAGGGAAGATTGCCTACGGGTGTTTAACTCTAAGGACAAATCTAGAGGGTTGCCGTCCGTCGACGACCAGCTCTTTCCCTACGGATGGAAGCGCCGTGTTAAAGCTTAGGGCGAGAGAAAAGAGACGGAATGCGAGATACACCACAGTGGGGAACACGTTGTGTGGAGGGCTTCTCTCCACCAAAGTCTCGGGTCACGAATTTGGAAGGGCCTTCAAATGTACGTGAGCTAGCGTCAGCAGAGCCTTCCACTGAACTCAGAGAAACGAGGCCGCGTCAAACATGATTTCGTGCTAACCCCTTGGTTCGCGAAGCGCGAAGCCTTTTGAGATATGTGTGTGAGGGTCTTGCACTCACCTCTCAAGAAACAAAACGGTAGAGCAATAGTCTTCCCACTACCATCTACAGGGAAGAAGACGGAGGAAATGTCCCACGTTAAACGTGAAGGCGCAAGTTACTGTGCCATAGAGCCCTGCTTGGGAAAGAACTTGTGTCGAAAGCTTCTCCCAACTCAGATCTTGTTTCGGGAAGATAGAAGCGCTGTCGGTACTTTGTGTGGAAACACAAGGAAAATGCCACACGCTGAATTGTGAAGAGAAATGTGGGTCGAACGTGACCACCAACACACTCGTTGTCCCCTAGAGAGGTGTGTGTCTGGAAGTGGGAGGAAGCGTAACGGACGTGCTATACACTTAACTCCAAGAAACAACGCTGTGGAGGTGCGGTCCTTCGACTGCCCTTCTTCTTTGCTAAGGAACGAAGCGGCTTGAAGCCAAGTGTGAAAGGAAACGGAGGGCAAGGAAGGGTGATATACCTCACTCGCGGCACAACTTCTGATGGAGGGCTTTTCTCAACGAACAGCATGTGTCACGAAGATAGAAGGGTTTGCGAAAGTATGTGACTTCGCCAAAGGAAAGGCATACACGAATCTCGGCGAACCACGTCTGTGCCGATCGCGACTTCGAGCTTACATCTGGGTTCCCGAGGAATCCATAGTCACATAATGTCTGTGTGGTATCCTACTGCAGAAACACCACTGCAGAGAAACCGTGCGTCTACTATCACCTTCCCTGAAACTGGTAGACTTTTGCAATGGAAGTGGGAAATCGCAAGGAATGTGCCCCGTGCCTGTGCCACGGAAGTAACTAGTGTAAATGTCTGTCGCGACTCGAATCCTGTTCCGTGAGAAGCGTTTCCAAGAGTATGAGAGAGAACAGATGGAAAAGGTCATGGTTTGAAGCGTGAGAAGGAGACCCGTCAGGAAAGCCATACACGTAAGTCGGGGAAGCACTTTCGCGTGACATGGTGAAGGCATCTAGAATGTGCCCTGTGACGGTGCTCGAGAAACCACTTGTGAAGAAGGCTTCCCTCAACTGCCGTATCGTTTCCGCAGGAGGAAACTGTTTTCCGTAGTGGGTGTGAAGGCATAAGGGACGTAGACGAGACTTCGCTCTCCGCTTCGAAGGTGCCTGCCGTCGTTACACGAAGAAGGATGTGTATGGAAATGGATGACTGCGGAAGCATAAGGAAGATGGCATGCGTTTGTTTAACTCTAAGAACAAGTCTCGAGGGTTCCCGTCCTTCGACTACCATCTCTTCTCGTAAGGATGCGAAGCCGCTCCTTAAACCTCGTGTGAACGAAAAGAGATGGAACGCGCGATACCGCACAGTGAGGAACACGTTGTGCGGAGGGTTTCTCTCCATTACGTCCTGTGTCATGGAGGTGGATGGGTCTTGCAATGTACGTGGGCTAGGCTCAGTAGCAGTAGTAGCCTGACACTGAATTCTGAGAAACAAGGCCATGTCAAACAGGCTTTCGCGCTAACATCGTGGTGCTTGAAGAAAGAAGCCTTTGGAGACATGTGCGTTGCTATATAAGGTAGGCGTCTTACACTCACCTCTCACGAAACCAAACTGTAGGGAACTAGTCTTTCCACTACCGCCTCCGGGGAAGAAGTTGGAAGAACTTTCCGACGTTCAAAGTGAAGGCACAAATGCTGGGCCGTCTACCACTGTTTGAGAGAGGAGTTGTGTCTCAAGCTCCTGTCAACCCAGATCTTGCTTCGGGAAGGGAGAAGCGTTTTCAGGACTTCGTGTGAAAGCGTAAGGACAATGCCATAGGCTGAATGGTGAAGGAAAATGTGGGTCGAATGCGACCACCAACTAACAAGTTGTCCCCTAGGGAGGTGTGTGTCTGGAAATGGGAGGAAGCGTAAGGAACGAGCTGTACACTTAAGTCGAAGAGACAATGCTGTGGAGGAGCGGTCCTTCGACTCCCCGCCTCCTTTCCTAAGGATCGAAGCAGCTTGACGCCGAGTGTGAACGGAAGCAGAGGAAAAGCCTGCTATACCTTACTCGTGGAACCACTTTGTATGGAGGGCTTCTCTCAATGAACACCACGGCTCACGACGCTAGAAGGGTTTTCAAACGTACGTGAGTTCGCCAAAGGAAAGCCACAGACTACACTGTGCGAAACAAGTCTGTGTCAAACCGCGCCTTCGAGCTTCCATCTGGCTTCACGGGGAAAACCTAGTCACAACATGAACGTGTGGAACCCTAAACAGGCGGCGTGCACGTCGGTCTGAAGAAACACCACTGCAGAGAAACCGTGTTTCTACCAACCTCTTCCCTGAAAATGGTAGTCTATTCCAAGGTAAGTGTGACAGCGCAAGGCATGTGCCCCATGCCTGCGCCACGGAAATAAGGAGTGGAGATTGTCTCTCCCGGTTCAAACCTTGTTCCGTGAGAAATGTTTTCAAGAGTGCGAGAGAGAGCAGAGGGAAAAGGTCATGCCTTTAAGTCTGAGAAGGAAACCCTGGAAAGCCGTACGCCTACGTATGAGCGGCATTCTGGCGCGAACGTGTGAAGGCATAAAGAATGTGTCCTGGGACGGTGCTTGACAAACCCCTTGTGAAGAAGTCTTCCCTCAGCTATCATATGGTTTCAGGAAGATAAAAGTGTTTTCCGCCGTGGGCGTGAAGGCACGAGGGACGTGCCCTAGAGTGAGCTGTCCGTTTCGAATGTGCCGCCCGTCGTTCCACGAAGAAGGGTGAGTATGGAAATGTATGATGTGAGGAAGCATAGGGAAGATTGCCTACGGGTGTTTAACTCTAAGGACAAATCTAGAGGGTTGCCGTCCGTCGACGACCAGCTCTTTCCCTACGGATGGAAGCGCCGTGTTAAAGCTTAGGGCGAGAGAAAAGAGACGGAATGCGAGATACACCACAGTGGGGAACACGTTGTGTGGAGGGCTTCTCTCCACCAAAGTCTCGGGTCACGAATTTGGAAGGGCCTTCAAATGTACGTGAGCTAGCGTCAGCAGAGCCTTCCACTGAACTCAGAGAAACGAGGCCGCGTCAAACATGATTTCGTGCTAACCCCTTGGTTCGCGAAGCGCGAAGCCTTTTGAGATATGTGTGTGAGGGTCTTGCACTCACCTCTCAAGAAACAAAACGGTAGAGCAATAGTCTTCCCACTACCATCTACAGGGAAGAAGACGGAGGAAATGTCCCACGTTAAACGTGAAGGCGCAAGTTACTGTGCCATAGAGCCCTGCTTGGGAAAGAACTTGTGTCGAAAGCTTCTCCCAACTCAGATCTTGTTTCGGGAAGATAGAAGCGCTGTCGGTACTTTGTGTGGAAACACAAGGAAAATGCCACACGCTGAATTGTGAAGAGAAATGTGGGTCGAACGTGACCACCAACACACTCGTTGTCCCCTAGAGAGGTGTGTGTCTGGAAGTGGGAGGAAGCGTAACGGACGTGCTATACACTTAACTCCAAGAAACAACGCTGTGGAGGTGCGGTCCTTCGACTGCCCTTCTTCTTTGCTAAGGAACGAAGCGGCTTGAAGCCAAGTGTGAAAGGAAACGGAGGGCAAGGAAGGGTGATATACCTCACTCGCGGCACAACTTCTGATGGAGGGCTTTTCTCAACGAACAGCATGTGTCACGAAGATAGAAGGGTTTGCGAAAGTATGTGACTTCGCCAAAGGAAAGGCATACACGAATCTCGGCGAACCACGTCTGTGTCGATCGCGACTTCGAGCTTACATCTGGGTTCCCGAGGAATCCATAGTCACATAATGTCTGTGTGGTATCCTACTGCAGAAACACCACTGCAGAGAAACCGTGCGTCTACTATCACCTTCCCTGAAACTGGTAGACTTTTGCAATGGAAGTGGGAAATCGCAAGGAATGTGCCCCGTGCCTGTGCCACGGAAGTAACTAGTGTAAATGTCTGTCGCGATTGGAATCCTGTTCCGTGAGAAGCGTTTCCAAGAGTATGAGAGAGAGCAGATGGAAAAGGTCATGGTTTGAAGCGTGAGAAGGAGACCCGTCAGGAAAGCCATACACGTAAGTCGGGGAAGCACTTTCGCGTGACATGGTGAAGGCATCTAGAATGTGCCCTGTGACGGTGCTCGAGAAACCACTTGTGAAGAAGGCTTCCCTCAACTGCCGTATCGTTTCCGTAGGAGGAAACTGTTTTCCGTAGTGGGTGTGAAGGCATAAGGGACGTAGACGAGACTTCGCTCTCCGCTTCGAAGGTGCCTGCCGTCGTTACACGAAGAAGGATGTGTATGGAAATGGATGACTGCGGAAGCATAAGGAAGATGGCATGCGTTTGTTTAACTCTAAGAACAAGTCTCGAGGGTTCCCGTCCTTCGACTACCATCTCTTCTCGTAAGGATGCGAAGCCGCTCCTTAAACCTCGTGTGAACGAAAAGAGATGGAACGCGCGATACCGCACAGTGAGGAACACGTTGTGCGGAGGGTTTCTCTCCATTACGTCCTGTGTCATGGAGGTGGATGGGTCTTGCAATGTACGTGGGCTAGCCTCAGTAGCAGTAGTAGCCTGACACTGAATTCTGAGAAACAAGGCCATGTCAAACAGGCTTTCGCGCTAACATCGTGGTGCTTGAAGAAAGAAGCCTTTGGAGACATGTGCGTTGCTATATAAGGTAGGCGTCTTACACTCACCTCTCACGAAACCAAACTGTAGGGAACTGGTCTTTCCACTACCGCCTCCGGGGAAGAAGTTGGAAGAACTTTCCGACGTTCAAAGTGAAGGCACAAATGCTGGGCCGTCTACCACTGTTTGAGAGAGGAGTTGTGTCTCAAGCTCCTGTCAACCCAGATCTTGCTTCGGGAAGGGAGAAGCGTTTTCAGGACTTCGTGTGAAAGCGTAAGGACAATGCCATAGGCTGAATGGTGAAGGAAAATGTGGGTCGAATGCGACCACCAACTAACAAGTTGTCCCCTAGGGAGGTGTGTGTCTGGAAATGGGAGGAAGCGTAAGGAACGAGCTGTACACTTAAGTCGAAGAGACAATGCTGTGGAGGAGCGGTCCTTCGACTCCCCGCCTCCTTTCCTAAGGATCGAAGCAGCTTGACGCCGAGTGTGAACGGAAGCAGAGGAAAAGCCTGCTATACCTTACTCGTGGAACCACTTTGTATGGAGGGCTTCTCTCAATGAACACCACGGCTCACGACGCTAGAAGGGTTTTCAAACGTACGTGAGTTCGCCAAAGGAAAGCCACAGACTACACTGTGCGAAACAAGTCTGTGTCAAACCGCGCCTTCGAGCTTCCATCTGGCTTCACGGGGAAAACCTAGTCACAACATGAACGTGTGGAACCCTAAACAGGCGGCGTGCACGTCGGTCTGAAGAAACACCACTGCAGAGAAACCGTGTTTCTCCCAACCTCTTCCCTGAAAATGGTAGTCTATTCCAAGGTAAGTGTGACAGCGCAAGGCATGTGCCCCATGCCTGCGCCACGGAAATAAGGAGTGGAGATTGTCTCTCCCGGTTCAAACCTTGTTCCGTGAGAAATGTTTTCAAGTGTGCGAGAGAGAGCAGAGGGAAAAGGTCATGCCTTTAAGTCTGAGAAGGAAACCCTGGAAAGCCGTACGCCTACGTATGAGCGGCATTCTGGCGCGAACGTGTGAAGGCATAAAGAATGTGTCCTGGGACGGTGCTTGACAAACCCCTTGTGAAGAAGTCTTCCCTCAGCTATCATATGGTTTCAGGAAGATAAAAGTGTTTTCCGCCGTGGGCGTGAAGGCACGAGGGACGTGCCCTAGAGTGAGCTGTCCGTTTCGAATGTGCCGCCCGTCGTTCCACGAAGAAGGGTGAGTATGGAAATGTATGATGTGAGGAAGCATAGGGAAGATTGCCTACGGGTGTTTAACTCTAAGGACAAATCTAGAGGGTTGCCGTCCGTCGACGACCAGCTCTTTCCCTACGGATGGAAGCGCCGTGTTAAAGCTTAGGGCGAGAGAAAAGAGACGGAATGCGAGATACACCACAGTGGGGAACACGTTGTGTGGAGGGCTTCTCTCCACCAAAGTCTCGGGTCACGAATTTGGAAGGGCCTTCAAATGTACGTGAGCTAGCGTCAGCAGAGCCTTCCACTGAACTCAGAGAAACGAGGCCGCGTCAAACATGATTTCGTGCTAACCCCTTGGTTCGCGAAGCGCGAAGCCTTTTGAGATATGTGTGTGAGGGTCTTGCACTCACCTCTCAAGAAACAAAACGGTAGAGCAATAGTCTTCCCACTACCATCTACAGGGAAGAAGACGGAGGAAATGTCCCACGTTAAACGTGAAGGCGCAAGTTACTGTGCCATAGAGCCCTGCTTGGGAAAGAACTTGTGTCGAAAGCTTCTCCCAACTCAGATCTTGTTTCGGGAAGATAGAAGCGCTGTCGGTACTTTGTGTGGAAACACAAGGAAAATGCCACACGCTGAATTGTGAAGAGAAATGTGGGTCGAACGTGACCACCAACACACTCGTTGTCCCCTAGAGAGGTGTGTGTCTGGAAGTGGGAGGAAGCGTAACGGACGTGCTATACACTTAACTCCAAGAAACAACGCTGTGGAGGTGCGGTCCTTCGACTGCCCTTCTTCTTTGCTAAGGAACGAAGCGGCTTGAAGCCAAGTGTGAAAGGAAACGGAGGGCAAGGAAGGGTGATATACCTCACTCGCGGCACAACTTCTGATGGAGGGCTTTTCTCAACGAACAGCATGTGTCACGAAGATAGAAGGGTTTGCGAAAGTATGTGACTTCGCCAAAGGAAAGGCATACACGAATCTCGGCGAACCACGTCTGTGCCGATCGCGACTTCGAGCTTACATCTGGGTTCCCGAGGAATCCATAGTCACATAATGTCTGTGTGGTATCCTACTGCAGAAACACCACTGCAGAGAAACCGTGCGTCTACTATCACCTTCCCTGAAACTGGTAGACTTTTGCAATGGAAGTGGGAAATCGCAAGGAATGTGCCCCGTGCCTGTGCCACGGAAGTAACTAGTGTAAATGTCTGTCGCGATTCGAATCCTGTTCCGTGAGAAGCGTTTCCAAGAGTATGAGAGAGAGCAGATGGAAAAGGTCATGGTTTGAAGCGTGAGAAGGAGACCCGTCAGGAAAGCCATACACGTAAGTCGGGGAAGCACTTTTCGCGTGACATGGTGAAGGCATCTAGAATGTGCCCTGTGACGGTGCTCGAGAAACCACTTGTGAAGAAGGCTTCCCTCAACTGCCGTATCGTTTCCGTAGGAGGAAACTGTTTTCCGTAGTGGGTGTGAAGGCATAAGGGACGTAGACGAGACTTCGCTCTCCGCTTCGAAGGTGCCTGCCGTCGTTACACGAAGAAGGATGTGTATGGAAATGGATGACTGCGGAAGCATAAGGAAGATGGCATGCGTTTGTTTAACTCTAAGAACAAGTCTCGAGGGTTCCCGTCCTTCGACTACCATCTCTTCTCGTAAGGATGCGAAGCCGCTCCTTAAACCTCGTGTGAACGAAAAGAGATGGAACGCGCGATACCGCACAGTGAGGAACACGTTGTGCGGAGGGTTTCTCTCCATTACGTCCTGTGTCATGGAGGTGGATGGGTCTTGCAATGTACGTGGGCTAGCCTCAGTAGCAGTAGTAGCCTGACACTGAATTCTGAGAAACAAGGCCATGTCAAACAGGCTTTCGCGCTAACATCGTGGTGCTTGAAGAAAGAAGCCTTTGGAGACATGTGCGTTGCTATATAAGGTAGGCGTCTTACACTCACCTCTCACGAAACCAAACTGTAGGGAACTAGTCTTTCCACTACCGCCTCCGGGGAAGAAGTTGGAAGAACTTTCCGACGTTCAAAGTGAAGGCACAAATGCTGGGCCGTCTACCACTGTTTGAGAGAGGAGTTGTGTCTCAAGCTCCTGTCAACCCAGATCTTGCTTCGGGAAGGGAGAAGCGTTTTCAGGACTTCGTGTGAAAGCGTAAGGACAATGCCATAGGCTGAATGGTGAAGGAAAATGTGGGTCGAATGCGACCACCAACTAACAAGTTGTCCCCTAGGGAGGTGTGTGTCTGGAAATGGGAGGAAGCGTAAGGAACGAGCTGTACACTTAAGTCTAAGAGACAATGCTGTGGAGGAGCGGTCCTTCGACTCCCCGCCTCCTTTCCTAAGGATCGAAGCAGCTTGACGCCGAGTGTGAACGGAAGCAGAGGAAAAGCCTGCTATACCTTACTCGTGGAACCACTTTGTATGGAGGGCTTCTCTCAATGAACACCACGGCTCACGACGCTAGAAGGGTTTTCAAACGTACGTGAGTTCGCCAAAGGAAAGCCACAGACTACACTGTGCGAAACAAGTCTGTGTCAAACCGCGCCTTCGAGCTTCCATCTGGCTTCACGGGGAAAACCTAGTCACAACATGAACGTGTGGAACCCTAAACAGGCGGCGTGCACGTCGGTCTGAAGAAACACCACTGCAGAGAAACCGTGTTTCTACCAACCTCTTCCCTGAAAATGGTAGTCTATTCCAAGGTAAGTGTGACAGCGCAAGGCATGTGCCCCATGCCTGCGCCACGGAAATAAGGAGTGGAGATTGTCTCTCCCGGTTCAAACCTTGTTCCGTGAGAAATGTTTTCAAGAGTGCGAGAGAGAGCAGAGGGAAAAGGTCATGCCTTTAAGTCTGAGAAGGAAACCCTGGAAAGCCGTACGCCTACGTATGAGCGGCATTCTGGCGCGAACGTGTGAAGGCATAAAGAATGTGTCCTGGGACGGTGCTTGACAAACCCCTTGTGAAGAAGTCTTCCCTCAGCTATCATATGGTTTCAGGAAGATAAAAGTGTTTTCCGCCGTGGGCGTGAAGGCACGAGGGACGTGCCCTAGAGTGAGCTGTCCGTTTCGAATGTGCCGCCCGTCGTTCCACAAAGAAGGGTGAGTATGGAAATGTATGATGTGAGGAAGCATAGGGAAGATTGCCTACGGGTGTTTAACTCTAAGGACAAATCTAGAGGGTTGCCGTCCGTCGACGACCAGCTCTTTCCCTACGGATGGAAGCGCCGTGTTAAAGCTTAGGGCGAGAGAAAAGAGACGGAATGCGAGATACACCACAGTGGGGAACACGTTGTGTGGAGGGCTTCTCTCCACCAAAGTCTCGGGTCACGAATTTGGAAGGGCCTTCAAATGTACGTGAGCTAGCGTCAGCAGAGCCTTCCACTGAACTCAGAGAAACGAGGCCGCGTCAAACATGATTTCGTGCTAACACCTTGGTTCGCGAAGCGCGAAGCCTTTTGAGATATGTGTGTGAGGGTCTTGCACTCACCTCTCAAGAAACAAAACGGTAGAGCAATAGTCTTCCCACTACCATCTACAGGGAAGAAGACGGAGGAAATGTCCCACGTTAAACGTGAAGGCGCAAGTTACTGTGCCATAGAGCCCTGCTTGGGAAAGAACTTGTGTCGAAAGCTTCTCCCAACTCAGATCTTGTTTCGGGAAGATAGAAGCGCTGTCGGTACTTTGTGTGGAAACACAAGGAAAATGCCACACGCTGAATTGTGAAGAGAAATGTGGGTCGAACGTGACCACCAACACACTCGTTGTCCCCTAGAGAGGTGTGTGTCTGGAAGTGGGAGGAAGCGTAACGGACGTGCTATACACTTAACTCCAAGAAACAACGCTGTGGAGGTGCGGTCCTTCGACTGCCCTTCCTCTTTGCTAAGGAACGAAGCGGCTTGAAGCCAAGTGTGAAAGGAAACGGAGGGCAAGGAAGGGTGATATACCTCACTCGCGGCACAACTTCTGATGGAGGGCTTTTCTCAACGAACAGCATGTGTCACGAAGATAGAAGGGTTTGCGAAAGTATGTGACTTCGCCAAAGGAAAGGCATACACGAATCTCGGCGAACCACGTCTGTGCCGATCGCGACTTCGAGCTTACATCTGGGTTCCCGAGGAATCCATAGTCACATAATGTCTGTGTGGTATCCTACTGCAGAAACACCACTGCAGAGAAACCGTGCGTCTACTATCACCTTCCCTGAAACTGGTAGACTTTTGCAATGGAAGTGGGAAATCGCAAGGAATGTGCCCCGTGCCTGTGCCACGGAAGTAACTAGTGTAAATGTCTGTCGCGATTCGAATCCTGTTCCGTGAGAAGCGTTTCCAAGAGTATGAGAGAGAGCAGATGGAAAAGGTCATGGTTTGAAGCGTGAGAAGGAGACCCGTCAGGAAAGCCATACACGTAAGTCGGGGAAGCACTTTTCGCGTGACATGGTGAAGGCATCTAGAATGTGCCCTGTGACGGTGCTCGAGAAACCACTTGTGAAGAAGGCTTCCCTCAACTGCCGTATCGTTTCCGTAGGAGGAAACTGTTTTCCGTAGTGGGTGTGAAGGCATAAGGGACGTAGACGAGACTTCGCTCTCCGCTTCGAAGGTGCCTGCCGTCGTTACACGAAGAAGGATGTGTAAGGAAATGGATGACTGCGGAAGCATAAGGAAGATGGCATGCGTTTGTTTAACTCTAAGAACAAGTCTCGAGGGTTCCCGTCCTTCGACTACCATCTCTTCTCGTAAGGATGCGAAGCCGCTCCTTAAACCTCGTGTGAACGAAAAGAGATGGAACGCGCGATACCGCACAGTGAGGAACACGTTGTGCGGAGGGTTTCTCTCCATTACGTCCTGTGTCATGGAGGTGGATGGGTCTTGCAATGTACGTGGGCTAGCCTCAGTAGCAGTAGTAGCCTGACACTGAATTCTGAGAAACAAGGCCATGTCAAACAGGCTTTCGCCCTAACATCGTGGTGCTTGAAGAAAGAAGCCTTTGGAGACATGTGCGTTGCTATATAAGGTAGGCGTCTTACACTCACCTCTCACGAAACCAAACTGTAGGGAACTAGTCTTTCCACTACCGCCTCCGGGGAAGAAGTTGGAAGAACTTTCCGACGTTCAAAGTGAAGGCACAAATGCTGGGCCGTCTACCACTGTTTGAGAGAGGAGTTGTGTCTCAAGCTCCTGTCAACCCAGATCTTGCTTCGGGAAGGGAGAAGCGTTTTCAGGACTTCGTGTGAAAGCGTAAGGACAATGCCATAGGCTGAATGGTGAAGGAAAATGTGGGTCGAATGCGACCACCAACTAACAAGTTGTCCCCTAGGGAGGTGTGTGTCTGGAAATGGGAGGAAGCGTAAGGAACGAGCTGTACACTTAAGTCTAAGAGACAATGCTGTGGAGGAGCGGTCCTTCGACTCCCCGCCTCCTTTCCTAAGGATCGAAGCAGCTTGACGCCGAGTGTGAACGGAAGCAGAGGAAAAGCCTGCTATACCTTACTCGTGGAACCACTTTGTATGGAGGGCTTCTCTCAATGAACACCACGGCTCACGACGCTAGAAGGGTTTTCAAACGTACGTGAGTTCGCCAAAGGAAAGCCACAGACTACACTGTGCGAAACAAGTCTGTGTCAAACCGCGCCTTCGAGCTTCCATCTGGCTTCACGGGGAAAACCTAGTCACAACATGAACGTGTGGAACCCTAAACAGGCGGCGTGCACGTCGGTCTGAAGAAACACCACTGCAGAGAAACCGTGTTTCTACCAACCTCTTCCCTGAAAATGGTAGTCTATTCCAAGGTAAGTGTGACAGCGCAAGGCATGTGCCCCATGCCTGCGCCACGGAAATAAGGAGTGGAGATTGTCTCTCCCGGTTCAAACCTTGTTCCGTGAGAAATGTTTTCAAGAGTGCGAGAGAGAGCAGAGGGAAAAGGTCACGCCTTTAAGTCTGAGAAGGAAACCCTGGAAAGCCGTACGCCTACGTATGAGCGGCATTCTGGCGCGAACGTGTGAAGGCATAAAGAATGTGTCCTGGGACGGTGCTTGACAAACCCCTTGTGAAGAAGTCTTCCCTCAGCTATCATATGGTTTCAGGAAGATAAAAGTGTTTTCCGCCGTGGGCGTGAAGGCACGAGGGACGTGCCCTAGAGTGAGCTGTCCGTTTCGAATGTGCCGCCCGTCGTTCCACGAAGAAGGGTGAGTATGGAAATGTATGATGTGAGGAAGCATAGGGAAGATTGCCTACGGGTGTTTAACTCTAAGGACAAATCTAGAGGGTTGCCGTCCGTCGACGACCAGCTCTTTCCCTACGGATGGAAGCGCCGTGTTAAAGCTTAGGGCGAGAGAAAAGAGACGGAATGCGAGATACACCACAGTGGGGAACACGTTGTGTGGAGGGCTTCTCTCCACCAAAGTCTCGGGTCACGAATTTGGAAGGGCCTTCAAATGTACGTGAGCTAGCGTCAGCAGAGCCTTCCACTGAACTCAGAGAAACGAGGCCGCGTCAAACATGATTTCGTGCTAACCCCTTGGTTCGCGAAGCGCGAAGCCTTTTGAGATATGTGTGTGAGGGTCTTGCACTCACCTCTCAAGAAACAAAACGGTAGAGCAATAGTCTTCCCACTACCATCTACAGGGAAGAAGACGGAGGAAATGTCCCACGTTAAACGTGAAGGCGCAAGTTACTGTGCCATAGAGCCCTGCTTGGGAAAGAACTTGTGTCGAAAGCTTCTCCCAACTCAGATCTTGTTTCGGGAAGATAGAAGCGCTGTCGGTACTTTGTGTGGAAACACAAGGAAAATGCCACACGCTGAATTGTGAAGAGAAATGTGGGTCGAACGTGACCACCAACACACTCGTTGTCCCCTAGAGAGGTGTGTGTCTGGAAGTGGGAGGAAGCGTAACGGACGTGCTATACACTTAACTCCAAGAAACAACGCTGTGGAGGTGCGGTCCTTCGACTGCCCTTCTTCTTTGCTAAGGAACGAAGCGGCTTGAAGCCAAGTGTGAAAGGAAACGGAGGGCAAGGAAGGGTGATATACCTCACTCGCGGCACAACTTCTGATGGAGGGCTTTTCTCAACGAACAGCATGTGTCACGAAGATAGAAGGGTTTGCGAAAGTATGTGACTTCGCCAAAGGAAAGGCATACACGAATCTCGGCGAACCACGTCTGTGCCGATCGCGACTTCGAGCTTACATCTGGGTTCCCGAGGAATCCATAGTCACATAATGTCTGTGTGGTATCCTACTGCAGAAACACCACTGCAGAGAAACCGTGCGTCTACTATCACCTTCCCTGAAACTGGTAGACTTTTGCAATGGAAGTGGGAAATCGCAAGGAATGTGCCCCGTGCCTGTGCCACGGAAGTAACTAGTGTAAATGTCTGTCGCGACTCGAATCCTGTTCCGTGAGAAGCGTTTCCAAGAGTATGAGAGAGAACAGATGGAAAAGGTCATGGTTTGAAGCGTGAGAAGGAGACCCGTCAGGAAAGCCATACACGTAAGTCGGGGAAGCACTTTCGCGTGACATGGTGAAGGCATCTAGAATGTGCCCTGTGACGGTGCTCGAGAAACCACTTGTGAAGAAGGCTTCCCTCAACTGCCGTATCGTTTCCGCAGGAGGAAACTGTTTTCCGTAGTGGGTGTGAAGGCATAAGGGACGTAGACGAGACTTCGCTCTCCGCTTCGAAGGTGCCTGCCGTCGTTACACGAAGAAGGATGTGTATGGAAATGGATGACTGCGGAAGCATAAGGAAGATGGCATGCGTTTGTTTAACTCTAAGAACAAGTCTCGAGGGTTCCCGTCCTTCGACTACCATCTCTTCTCGTAAGGATGCGAAGCCGCTCCTTAAACCTCGTGTGAACGAAAAGAGATGGAACGCGCGATACCGCACAGTGAGGAACACGTTGTGCGGAGGGTTTCTCTCCATTACGTCCTGTGTCATGGAGGTGGATGGGTCTTGCAATGTACGTGGGCTAGGCTCAGTAGCAGTAGTAGCCTGACACTGAATTCTGAGAAACAAGGCCATGTCAAACAGGCTTTCGCGCTAACATCGTGGTGCTTGAAGAAAGAAGCCTTTGGAGACATGTGCGTTGCTATATAAGGTAGGCGTCTTACACTCACCTCTCACGAAACCAAACTGTAGGGAACTAGTCTTTCCACTACCGCCTCCGGGGAAGAAGTTGGAAGAACTTTCCGACGTTCAAAGTGAAGGCACAAATGCTGGGCCGTCTACCACTGTTTGAGAGAGGAGTTGTGTCTCAAGCTCCTGTCAACCCAGATCTTGCTTCGGGAAGGGAGAAGCGTTTTCAGGACTTCGTGTGAAAGCGTAAGGACAATGCCATAGGCTGAATGGTGAAGGAAAATGTGGGTCGAATGCGACCACCAACTAACAAGTTGTCCCCTAGGGAGGTGTGTGTCTGGAAATGGGAGGAAGCGTAAGGAACGAGCTGTACACTTAAGTCGAAGAGACAATGCTGTGGAGGAGCGGTCCTTCGACTCCCCGCCTCCTTTCCTAAGGATCGAAGCAGCTTGACGCCGAGTGTGAACGGAAGCAGAGGAAAAGCCTGCTATACCTTACTCGTGGAACCACTTTGTATGGAGGGCTTCTCTCAATGAACACCACGGCTCACGACGCTAGAAGGGTTTTCAAACGTACGTGAGTTCGCCAAAGGAAAGCCACAGACTACACTGTGCGAAACAAGTCTGTGTCAAACCGCGCCTTCGAGCTTCCATCTGGCTTCACGGGGAAAACCTAGTCACAACATGAACGTGTGGAACCCTAAACAGGCGGCGTGCACGTCGGTCTGAAGAAACACCACTGCAGAGAAACCGTGTTTCTACCAACCTCTTCCCTGAAAATGGTAGTCTATTCCAAGGTAAGTGTGACAGCGCAAGGCATGTGCCCCATGCCTGCGCCACGGAAATAAGGAGTGGAGATTGTCTCTCCCGGTTCAAACCTTGTTCCGTGAGAAATGTTTTCAAGAGTGCGAGAGAGAGCAGAGGGAAAAGGTCATGCCTTTAAGTCTGAGAAGGAAACCCTGGAAAGCCGTACGCCTACGTATGAGCGGCATTCTGGCGCGAACGTGTGAAGGCATAAAGAATGTGTCCTGGGACGGTGCTTGACAAACCCCTTGTGAAGAAGTCTTCCCTCAGCTATCATATGGTTTCAGGAAGATAAAAGTGTTTTCCGCCGTGGGCGTGAAGGCATGAGGGACGTGCCCTAGAGTGAGCTGTCCGTTTCGAATGTGCCGCCCGTCGTTCCACGAAGAAGGGTGAGTATGGAAATGTATGATGTGAGGAAGCATAGGGAAGATTGCCTACGGGTGTTTAACTCTAAGGACAAATCTAGAGGGTTGCCGTCCGTCGACGACCAGCTCTTTCCCTACGGATGGAAGCGCCGTGTTAAAGCTTAGGGCGAGAGAAAAGAGACGGAATGCGAGATACACCACAGTGGGGAACACGTTGTGTGGAGGGCTTCTCTCCACCAAAGTCTCGGGTCACGAATTTGGAAGGGCCTTCAAATGTACGTGAGCTAGCGTCAGCAGAGCCTTCCACTGAACTCAGAGAAACGAGGCCGCGTCAAACATGATTTCGTGCTAACACCTTGGTTCGCGAAGCGCGAAGCCTTTTGAGATATGTGTGTGAGGGTCTTGCACTCACCTCTCAAGAAACAAAACGGTAGAGCAATAGTCTTCCCACTACCATCTACAGGGAAGAAGACGGAGGAAATGTCCCACGTTAAACGTGAAGGCGCAAGTTACTGTGCCATAGAGCCCTGCTTGGGAAAGAACTTGTGTCGAAAGCTTCTCCCAACTCAGATCTTGTTTCGGGAAGATAGAAGCGCTGTCGGTACTTTGTGTGGAAACACAAGGAAAATGCCACACGCTGAATTGTGAAGAGAAATGTGGGTCGAACGTGACCACCAACACACTCGTTGTCCCCTAGAGAGGTGTGTGTCTGGAAGTGGGAGGAAGCGTAACGGACGTGCTATACACTTAACTCCAAGAAACAACGCTGTGGAGGTGCGGTCCTTCGACTGCCCTTCTTCTTTGCTAAGGAACGAAGCGGCTTGAAGCCAAGTGTGAAAGGAAACGGAGGGCAAGGAAGGGTGATATACCTCACTCGCGGCACAACTTCTGATGGAGGGCTTTTCTCAACGAACAGCATGTGTCACGAAGATAGAAGGGTTTGCGAAAGTATGTGACTTCGCCAAAGGAAAGGCATACACGAATCTCGGCGAACCACGTCTGTGCCGATCGCGACTTCGAGCTTACATCTGGGTTCCCGAGGAATCCATAGTCACATAATGTCTGTGTGGTATCCTACTGCAGAAACACCACTGCAGAGAAACCGTGCGTCTACTATCACCTTCCCTGAAACTGGTAGACTTTTGCAATGGAAGTGGGAAATCGCAAGGAATGTGCCCCGTGCCTGTGCCACGGAAGTAACTAGTGTAAATGTCTGTCGCGACTCGAATCCTGTTCCGTGAGAAGCTTTTCCAAGAGTATGAGAGAGAACAGATGGAAAAGGTCATGGTTTGAAGCGTGAGAAGGAGACCCGTCAGGAAAGCCATACACGTAAGTCGGGGAAGCACTTTCGCGTGACATGGTGAAGGCATCTAGAATGTGCCCTGTGACGGTGCTCGAGAAACCACTTGTGAAGAAGGCTTCCCTCAACTGCCGTATCGTTTCCGCAGGAGGAAACTGTTTTCCGTAGTGGGTGTGAAGGCATAAGGGACGTAGACGAGACTTCGCTCTCCGCTTCGAAGGTGCCTGCCGTCGTTACACGAAGAAGGATGTGTATGGAAATGGATGACTGCGGAAGCATAAGGAAGATGGCATGCGTTTGTTTAACTCTAAGAACAAGTCTCGAGGGTTCCCGTCCTTCGACTACCATCTCTTCTCGTAAGGATGCGAAGCCGCTCCTTAAACCTCGTGTGAACGAAAAGAGATGGAACGCGCGATACCGCACAGTGAGGAACACGTTGTGCGGAGGGTTTCTCTCCATTACGTCCTGTGTCATGGAGGTGGATGGGTCTTGCAATGTACGTGGGCTAGCCTCAGTAGCAGTAGTAGCCTGACACTGAATTCTGAGAAACAAGGCCATGTCAAACAGGCTTTCGCGCTAACATCGTGGTGCTTGAAGAAAGAAGCCTTTGGAGACATGTGCGTTGCTATATAAGGTAGGCGTCTTACACTCACCTCTCACGAAACCAAACTGTAGGGAACTAGTCTTTCCACTACCGCCTCCGGGGAAGAAGTTGGAAGAACTTTCCGACGTTCAAAGTGAAGGCACAAATGCTGGGCCGTCTACCACTGTTTGAGAGAGGAGTTGTGTCTCAAGCTCCTGTCAACCCAGATCTTGCTTCGGGAAGGGAGAAGCGTTTTCAGGACTTCGTGTGAAAGCGTAAGGACAATGCCATAGGCTGAATGGTGAAGGAAAATGTGGGTCGAATGCGACCACCAACTAACAAGTTGTCCCCTAGGGAGGTGTGTGTCTGGAAATGGGAGGAAGCGTAAGGAACGAGCTGTACACTTAAGTCGAAGAGACAATGCTGTGGAGGAGCGGTCCTTCGACTCCCCGCCTCCTTTCCTAAGGATCGAAGCAGCTTGACGCCGAGTGTGAACGGAAGCAGAGGAAAAGCCTGCTATACCTTACTCGTGGAACCACTTTGTATGGAGGGCTTCTCTCAATGAACACCACGGCTCACGACGCTAGAAGGGTTTTCAAACGTACGTGAGTTCGCCAAAGGAAAGCCACAGACTACACTGTGCGAAACAAGTCTGTGTCAAACCGCGCCTTCGAGCTTCCATCTGGCTTCACGGGGAAAACCTAGTCACAACATGAACGTGTGGAACCCTAAACAGGCGGCGTGCACGTCGGTCTGAAGAAACACCACTGCAGAGAAACCGTGTTTCTACCAACCTCTTCCCTGAAAATGGTAGTCTATTCCAAGGTAAGTGTGACAGCGCAAGGCATGTGCCCCATGCCTGCGCCACGGAAATAAGGAGTGGAGATTGTCTCTCCCGGTTCAAACCTTGTTCCGTGAGAAATGTTTTCAAGAGTGCGAGAGAGAGCAGAGGGAAAAGGTCATGCCTTTAAGTCTGAGAAGGAAACCCTGGAAAGCCGTACGCCTACGTATGAGCGGCATTCTGGCGTGAACGTGTGAAGGCATAAAGAATGTGTCCTGGGACGGTGCTTGACAAACCCCTTGTGAAGAAGTCTTCCCTCAGCTATCATATGGTTTCAGGAAGATAAAAGTGTTTTCCGCCGTGGGCGTGAAGGCACGAGGGACGTGCCCTAGAGTGAGCTGTCCGTTTCGAATGTGCCGCCCGTCGTTCCACGAAGAAGGGTGAGTATGGAAATGTATGATGTGAGGAAGCATAGGGAAGATTGCCTACGGGTGTTTAACTCTACGGACAAATCTAGAGGGTTGCCGTCCGTCGACGACCAGCTCTTTCCCTACGGATGGAAGCGCCGTGTTAAAGCTTAGGGCGAGAGAAAAGAGACGGAATGCGAGATACACCACAGTGGGGAACACGTTGTGTGGAGGGCTTCTCTCCACCAAAGTCTCGGGTCACGAATTTGGAAGGGCCTTCAAATGTACGTGAGCAAGCGTCAGCAGAGCCTTCCACTGAACTCAGAGAAACGAGGCCGCGTCAAACATGATTTCGTGCTAACCCCTTGGTTCGCGAAGCGCGAAGCCTTTTGAGATATGTGTGTGAGGGTCTTGCACTCACCTCTCAAGAAACAAAACGGTAGAGCAATAGTCTTCCCACTACCATCTACAGGGAAGAAGACGGAGGAAATGTCCCACGTTAAACGTGAAGGCGCAAGTTACTGTGCCATAGAGCCCTGCTTGGGAAAGAACTTGTGTCGAAAGCTTCTCCCAACTCAGATCTTGTTTCGGGAAGATAGAAGCGCTGTCGGTACTTTGTGTGGAAACACAAGGAAAATGCCACACGCTGAATTGTGAAGAGAAATGTGGGTCGAACGTGACCACCAACACACTCGTTGTCCCCTAGAGAGGTGTGTGTCTGGAAGTGGGAGGAAGCGTAACGGACGTGCTATACACTTAACTCCAAGAAACAACGCTGTGGAGGTGCGGTCCTTCGACTGCCCTTCTTCTTTGCTAAGGAACGAAGCGGCTTGAAGCCAAGTGTGAAAGGAAACGGAGGGCAAGGAAGGGTGATATACCTCACTCGCGGCACAACTTCTGATGGAGGGCTTTTCTCAACGAACAGCATGTGTCACGAAGATAGAAGGGTTTGCGAAAGTATGTGACTTCGCCAAAGGAAAGGCATACACGAATCTCGGCGAACCACGTCTGTGTCGATCGCGACTTCGAGCTTACATCTGGGTTCCCGAGGAATCCATAGTCACATAATGTCTGTGTGGTATCCTACTGCAGAAACACCACTGCAGAGAAACCGTGCGTCTACTATCACCTTCCCTGAAACTGGTAGACTTTTGCAATGGAAGTGGGAAATCGCAAGGAATGTGCCCCGTGCCTGTGCCACGGAAGTAACTAGTGTAAATGTCTGTCGCGATTGGAATCCTGTTCCGTGAGAAGCGTTTCCAAGAGTATGAGAGAGAACAGATGGAAAAGGTCATGGTTTGAAGCGTGAGAAGGAGACCCGTCAGGAAAGCCATACACGTAAGTCGGGGAAGCACTTTCGCGTGACATGGTGAAGGCATCTAGAATGTGCCCTGTGACGGTGCTCGAGAAACCACTTGTGAAGAAGGCTTCCCTCAACTGCCGTATCGTTTCCGTAGGAGGAAACTGTTTTCCGTAGTGGGTGTGAAGGCATAAGGGACGTAGACGAGACTTCGCTCTCCGCTTCGAAGGTGCCTGCCGTCGTTACACGAAGAAGGATGTGTATGGAAATGGATGACTGCGGAAGCATAAGGAAGATGGCATGCGTTTGTTTAACTCTAAGAACAAGTCTCGAGGGTTCCCGTCCTTCGACTACCATCTCTTCTCGTAAGGATGCGAAGCCGCTCCTTAAACCTCGTGTGAACGAAAAGAGATGGAACGCGCGATACCGCACAGTGAGGAACACGTTGTGCGGAGGGTTTCTCTCCATTACGTCCTGTGTCATGGAGGTGGATGGGTCTTGCAATGTACGTGGGCTAGCCTCAGTAGCAGTAGTAGCCTGACACTGAATTCTGAGAAACAAGGCCATGTCAAACAGGCTTTCGCGCTAACATCGTGGTGCTTGAAGAAAGAAGCCTTTGGAGACATGTGCGTTGCTATATAAGGTAGGCGTCTTACACTCACCTCTCACGAAACCAAACTGTAGGGAACTAGTCTTTCCACTACCGCCTCCGGGGAAGAAGTTGGAAGAACTTTCCGACGTTCAAAGTGAAGGCACAAATGCTGGGCCGTCTACCACTGTTTGAGAGAGGAGTTGTGTCTCAAGCTCCTGTCAACCCAGATCTTGCTTCGGGAAGGGAGAAGCGTTTTCAGGACTTCGTGTGAAAGCGTAAGGACAATGCCATAGGCTGAATGGTGAAGGAAAATGTGGGTCGAATGCGACCACCAACTAACAAGTTGTCCCCTAGGGAGGTGTGTGTCTGGAAATGGGAGGAAGCGTAAGGAACGAGCTGTACACTTAAGTCTAAGAGACAATGCTGTGGAGGAGCGGTCCTTCGACTCCCCGCCTCCTTTCCTAAGGATCGAAGCAGCTTGACGCCGAGTGTGAACGGAAGCAGAGGAAAAGCCTGCTATACCTTACTCGTGGAACCACTTTGTATGGAGGGCTTCTCTCAATGAACACCACGGCTCACGACGCTAGAAGGGTTTTCAAACGTACGTGAGTTCGCCAAAGGAAAGCCACAGACTACACTGTGCGAAACAAGTCTGTGTCAAACCGCGCCTTCGAGCTTCCATCTGGCTTCACGGGGAAAACCTAGTCACAACATGAACGTGTGGAACCCTAAACAGGCGGCGTGCACGTCGGTCTGAAGAAACACCACTGCAGAGAAACCGTGTTTCTACCAACCTCTTCCCTGAAAATGGTAGTCTATTCCAAGGTAAGTGTGACAGCGCAAGGCATGTGCCCCATGCCTGCGCCACGGAAATAAGGAGTGGAGATTGTCTCTCCCGGTTCAAACCTTGTTCCGTGAGAAATGTTTTCAAGAGTGCGAGAGAGAGCAGAGGGAAAAGGTCACGCCTTTAAGTCTGAGAAGGAAACCCTGGAAAGCCGTACGCCTACGTATGAGCGGCATTCTGGCGCGAACGTGTGAAGGCATAAAGAATGTGTCCTGGGACGGTGCTTGACAAACCCCTTGTGAAGAAGTCTTCCCTCAGCTATCATATGGTTTCAGGAAGATAAAAGTGTTTTCCGCCGTGGGCGTGAAGGCACGAGGGACGTGCCCTAGAGTGAGCTGTCCGTTTCGAATGTGCCGCCCGTCGTTCCACGAAGAAGGGTGAGTATGGAAATGTATGATGTGAGGAAGCATAGGGAAGATTGCCTACGGGTGTTTAACTCTAAGGACAAATCTAGAGGGTTGCCGTCCGTCGACGACCAGCTCTTTCCCTACGGATGGAAGCGCCGTGTTAAAGCTTAGGGCGAGAGAAAAGAGACGGAATGCGAGATACACCACAGTGGGGAACACGTTGTGTGGAGGGCTTCTCTCCACCAAAGTCTCGGGTCACGAATTTGGAAGGGCCTTCAAATGTACGTGAGCTAGCGTCAGCAGAGCCTTCCACTGAACTCAGAGAAACGAGGCCGCGTCAAACATGATTTCGTGCTAACCCCTTGGTTCGCGAAGCGCGAAGCCTTTTGAGATATGTGTGTGAGGGTCTTGCACTCACCTCTCAAGAAACAAAACGGTAGAGCAATAGTCTTCCCACTACCATCTACAGGGAAGAAGACGGAGGAAATGTCCCACGTTAAACGTGAAGGCGCAAGTTACTGTGCCATAGAGCCCTGCTTGGGAAAGAACTTGTGTCGAAAGCTTCTCCCAACTCAGATCTTGTTTCGGGAAGATAGAAGCGCTGTCGGTACTTTGTGTGGAAACACAAGGAAAATGCCACACGCTGAATTGTGAAGAGAAATGTGGGTCGAACGTGACCACCAACACACTCGTTGTCCCCTAGAGAGGTGTGTGTCTGGAAGTGGGAGGAAGCGTAACGGACGTGCTATACACTTAACTCCAAGAAACAACGCTGTGGAGGTGCGGTCCTTCGACTGCCCTTCTTCTTTGCTAAGGAACGAAGCGGCTTGAAGCCAAGTGTGAAAGGAAACGGAGGGCAAGGAAGGGTGATATACCTCACTCGCGGCACAACTTCTGATGGAGGGCTTTTCTCAACGAACAGCATGTGTCACGAAGATAGAAGGGTTTGCGAAAGTATGTGACTTCGCCAAAGGAAAGGCATACACGAATCTCGGCGAACCACGTCTGTGTCGATCGCGACTTCGAGCTTCCATCTGGGTTCCCGAGGAATCCATAGTCACATAATGTCTGTGTGGTATCCTACTGCAGAAACACCACTGCAGAGAAACCGTGCGTCTACTATCACCTTCCCTGAAACTGGTAGACTTTTGCAATGGAAGTGGGAAATCGCAAGGAATGTGCCCCGTGCCTGTGCCACGGAAGTAACTAGTGTAAATGTCTGTCGCGATTGGAATCCTGTTCCGTGAGAAGCGTTTCCAAGAGTATGAGAGAGAGCAGATGGAAAAGGTCATGGTTTGAAGCGTGAGAAGGAGACCCGTCAGGAAAGCCATACACGTAAGTCGGGGAAGCACTTTCGCGTGACATGGTGAAGGCATCTAGAATGTGCCCTGTGACGGTGCTCGAGAAACCACTTGTGAAGAAGGCTTCCCTCAACTGCCGTATCGTTTCCGTAGGAGGAAACTGTTTTCCGTAGTGGGTGTGAAGGCATAAGGGACGTAGACGAGACTTCGCTCTCCGCTTCGAAGGTGCCTGCCGTCGTTACACGAAGAAGGATGTGTATGGAAATGGATGACTGCGGAAGCATAAGGAAGATGGCATGCGTTTGTTTAACTCTAAGAACAAGTCTCGAGGGTTCCCGTCCTTCGACTACCATCTCTTCTCGTAAGGATGCGAAGCCGCTCCTTAAACCTCGTGTGAACGAAAAGAGATGGAACGCGCGATACCGCACAGTGAGGAACACGTTGTGCGGAGGGTTTCTCTCCATTACGTCCTGTGTCATGGAGGTGGATGGGTCTTGCAATGTACGTGGGCTAGGCTCAGTAGCAGTAGTAGCCTGACACTGAATTCTGAGAAACAAGGCCATGTCAAACAGGCTTTCGCGCTAACATCGTGGTGCTTGAAGAAAGAAGCCTTTGGAGACATGTGCGTTGCTATATAAGGTAGGCGTCTTACACTCACCTCTCACGAAACCAAACTGTAGGGAACTAGTCTTTCCACTACCGCCTCCGGGGAAGAAGTTGGAAGAACTTTCCGACGTTCAAAGTGAAGGCACAAATGCTGGGCCGTCTACCACTGTTTGAGAGAGGAGTTGTGTCTCAAGCTCCTGTCAACCCAGATCTTGCTTCGGGAAGGGAGAAGCGTTTTCAGGACTTCGTGTGAAAGCGTAAGGACAATGCCATAGGCTGAATGGTGAAGGAAAATGTGGGTCGAATGCGACCACCAACTAACAAGTTGTCCCCTAGGGAGGTGTGTGTCTGGAAATGGGAGGAAGCGTAAGGAACGAGCTGTACACTTAAGTCTAAGAGACAATGCTGTGGAGGAGCGGTCCTTCGACTCCCCGCCTCCTTTCCTAAGGATCGAAGCAGCTTGACGCCGAGTGTGAACGGAAGCAGAGGAAAAGCCTGCTATACCTTACTCGTGGAACCACTTTGTATGGAGGGCTTCTCTCAATGAACACCACGGCTCACGACGCTAGAAGGGTTTTCAAACGTACGTGAGTTCGCCAAAGGAAAGCCACAGACTACACTGTGCGAAACAAGTCTGTGTCAAACCGCGCCTTCGAGCTTCCATCTGGCTTCACGGGGAAAACCTAGTCACAACATGAACGTGTGGAACCCTAAACAGGCGGCGTGCACGTCGGTCTGAAGAAACACCACTGCAGAGAAACCGTGTTTCTACCAACCTCTTCCCTGAAAATGGTAGTCTATTCCAAGGTAAGTGTGACAGCGCAAGGCATGTGCCCCATGCCTGCGCCACGGAAATAAGGAGTGGAGATTGTCTCTCCCGGTTCAAACCTTGTTCCGTTAGAAATGTTTTCAAGAGTGCGAGAGAGAGCAGAGGGAAAAGGTCACGCCTTTAAGTCTGAGAAGGAAACCCTGGAAAGCCGTACGCCTACGTATGAGCGGCATTCTGGCGTGAACGTGTGAAGGCATAAAGAATGTGTCCTGGGACGGTGCTTGACAAACCCCTTGTGAAGAAGTCTTCCCTCAGCTATCATATGGTTTCAGGAAGATAAAAGTGTTTTCCGCCGTGGGCGTGAAGGCACGAGGGACGTGCCCTAGAGTGAGCTGTCCGTTTCGAATGTGCCGCCCGTCGTTCCACGAAGAAGGGTGAGTATGGAAATGTATGATGTGAGGAAGCATAGGGAAGATTGCCTACGGGTGTTTAACTCTACGGACAAATCTAGAGGGTTGCCGTCCGTCGACGACCAGCTCTTTCCCTACGGATGGAAGCGCCGTGTTAAAGCTTAGGGCGAGAGAAAAGAGACGGAATGCGAGATACACCACAGTGGGGAACACGTTGTGTGGAGGGCTTCTCTCCACCAAAGTCTCGGGTCACGAATTTGGAAGGGCCTTCAAATGTACGTGAGCTAGCGTCAGCAGAGCCTTCCACTGAACTCAGAGAAACGAGGCCGCGTCAAACATGATTTCGTGCTAACCCCTTGGTTCGCGAAGCGCGAAGCCTTTTGAGATATGTGTGTGAGGGTCTTGCACTCACCTCTCAAGAAACAAAACGGTAGAGCAATAGTCTTCCCACTACCATCTACAGGGAAGAAGACGGAGGAAATGTCCAACGTTAAACGTGAAGGCGCAAGTTACTGTGCCATAGAGCCCTGCTTGGGAAAGAACTTGTGTCGAAAGCTTCTCCCAACTCAGATCTTGTTTCGGGAAGATAGAAGCGCTGTCGGTACTTTGTGTGGAAACACAAGGAAAATGCCACACGCTGAATTGTGAAGAGAAATGTGGGTCGAACGTGACCACCAACACACTCGTTGTCCCCTAGAGAGGTGTGTGTCTGGAAGTGGGAGGAAGCGTAACGGACGTGCTATACACTTAACTCCAAGAAACAACGCTGTGGAGGTGCGGTCCTTCGACTGCCCTTCTTCTTTGCTAAGGAACGAAGCGGCTTGAAGCCAAGTGTGAAAGGAAACGGAGGGCAAGGAAGGGTGATATACCTCACTCGCGGCACAACTTCTGATGGAGGGCTTTTCTCAACGAACAGCATGTGTCACGAAGATAGAAGGGTTTGCGAAAGTATGTGACTTCGCCAAAGGAAAGGCATACACGAATCTCGGCGAACCACGTCTGTGTCGATCGCGACTTCGAGCTTCCATCTGGGTTCCCGAGGAATCCATAGTCACATAATGTCTGTGTGGTATCCTACTGCAGAAACACCACTGCAGAGAAACCGTGCGTCTACTATCACCTTCCCTGAAACTGGTAGACTTTTGCAATGGAAGTGGGAAATCGCAAGGAATGTGCCCCGTGCCTGTGCCACGGAAGTAATTAGTGTAAATGTCTGTCGCGATTGGAATCCTGTTCCGTGAGAAGCGTTTCCAAGAGTATGAGAGAGAGCAGATGGAAAAGGTCATGGTTTGAAGCGTGAGAAGGAGACCCGTCAGGAAAGCCATACACGTAAGTCGGGGAAGCACTTTCGCGTGACATGGTGAAGGCATCTAGAATGTGCCCTGTGACGGTGCTCGAGAAACCACTTGTGAAGAAGGCTTCCCTCAACTGCCGTATCGTTTCCGTAGGAGGAAACTGTTTTCCGTAGTGGGTGTGAAGGCATAAGGGACGTAGACGAGACTTCGCTCTCCGCTTCGAAGGTGCCTGCCGTCGTTACACGAAGAAGGATGTGTATGGAAATGGATGACTGCGGAAGCATAAGGAAGATGGCATGCGTTTGTTTAACTCTAAGAACAAGTCTCGAGGGTTCCCGTCCTTCGACTACCATCTCTTCTCGTAAGGATGCGAAGCCGCTCCTTAAACCTCGTGTGAACGAAAAGAGATGGAACGCGCGATACCGCACAGTGAGGAACACGTTGTGCGGAGGGTTTCTCTCCATTACGTCCTGTGTCATGGAGGTGGATGGGTCTTGCAATGTACGTGGGCTAGGCTCAGTAGCAGTAGTAGCCTGACACTGAATTCTGAGAAACAAGGCCATGTCAAACAGGCTTTCGCGCTAACATCGTGGTGCTTGAAGAAAGAAGCCTTTGGAGACATGTGCGTTGCTATATAAGGTAGGCGTCTTACACTCACCTCTCACGAAACCAAACTGTAGGGAACTAGTCTTTCCACTACCGCCTCCGGGGAAGAAGTTGGAAGAACTTTCCGACGTTCAAAGTGAAGGCACAAATGCTGGGCCGTCTACCACTGTTTGAGAGAGGAGTTGTGTCTCAAGCTCCTGTCAACCCAGATCTTGCTTCGGGAAGGGAGAAGCGTTTTCAGGACTTCGTGTGAAAGCGTAAGGACAATGCCATAGGCTGAATGGTGAAGGAAAATGTGGGTCGAATGCGACCACCAACTAACAAGTTGTCCCCTAGGGAGGTGTGTGTCTGGAAATGGGAGGAAGCGTAAGGAACGAGCTGTACACTTAAGTCGAAGAGACAATGCTGTGGAGGAGCGGTCCTTCGACTCCCCGCCTCCTTTCCTAAGGATCGAAGCAGCTTGACGCCGAGTGTGAACGGAAGCAGAGGAAAAGCCTGCTATACCTTACTCGTGGAACCACTTTGTATGGAGGGCTTCTCTCAATGAACACCACGGCTCACGACGCTAGAAGGGTTTTCAAACGTACGTGAGTTCGCCAAAGGAAAGCCACAGACTACACTGTGCGAAACAAGTCTGTGTCAAACCGCGCCTTCGAGCTTCCATCTGGCTTCACGGGGAAAACCTAGTCACAACATGAACGTGTGGAACCCTAAACAGGCGGCGTGCACGTCGGTCTGAAGAAACACCACTGCAGAGAAACCGTGTTTCTCCCAACCTCTTCCCTGAAAATGGTAGTCTATTCCAAGGTAAGTGTGACAGCGCAAGGCATGTGCCCCATGCCTGCGCCACGGAAATAAGGAGTGGAGATTGTCTCTCCCGGTTCAAACCTTGTTCCGTGAGAAATGTTTTCAAGAGTGCGAGAGAGAGCAGAGGGAAAAGGTCATGCCTTTAAGTCTGAGAAGGAAACCCTGGAAAGCCGTACGCCTACGTATGAGCGGCATTCTGGCGCGAACGTGTGAAGGCATAAAGAATGTGTCCTGGGACGGTGCTTGACAAACCCCTTGTGAAGAAGTCTTCCCTCAGCTATCATATGGTTTCAGGAAGATAAAAGTGTTTTCCGCCGTGGGCGTGAAGGCACGAGGGACGTGCCCTAGAGTGAGCTGTCCGTTTCGAATGTGCCGCCCGTCGTTCCACGAAGAAGGGTGAGTATGGAAATGTATGATGTGAGGAAGCATAGGGAAGATTGCCTACGGGTGTTTAACTCTAAGGACAAATCTAGAGGGTTGCCGTCCGTCGACGACCAGCTCTTTCCCTACGGATGGAAGCGCCGTGTTAAAGCTTAGGGCGAGAGAAAAGAGACGGAATGCGAGATACACCACAGTGGGGAACACGTTGTGTGGAGGGCTTCTCTCCACCAAAGTCTCGGGTCACGAATTTGGAAGGGCCTTCAAATGTACGTGAGCTAGCGTCAGCAGAGCCTTCCACTGAACTCAGAGAAACGAGGCCGCGTCAAACATGATTTCGTGCTAACCCCTTGGTTCGCGAAGCGCGAAGCCTTTTGAGATATGTGTGTGAGGGTCTTGCACTCACCTCTCAAGAAACAAAACGGTAGAGCAATAGTCTTCCCACTACCATCTACAGGGAAGAAGACGGAGGAAATGTCCCACGTTAAACGTGAAGGCGCAAGTTACTGTGCCATAGAGCCCTGCTTGGGAAAGAACTTGTGTCGAAAGCTTCTCCCAACTCAGATCTTGTTTCGGGAAGATAGAAGCGCTGTCGGTACTTTGTGTGGAAACACAAGGAAAATGCCACACGCTGAATTGTGAAGAGAAATGTGGGTCGAACGTGACCACCAACACACTCGTTGTCCCCTAGAGAGGTGTGTGTCTGGAAGTGGGAGGAAGCGTAACGGACGTGCTATACACTTAACTCCAAGAAACAACGCTGTGGAGGTGCGGTCCTTCGACTGCCCTTCTTCTTTGCTAAGGAACGAAGCGGCTTGAAGCCAAGTGTGAAAGGAAACGGAGGGCAAGGAAGGGTGATATACCTCACTCGCGGCACAACTTCTGATGGAGGGCTTTTCTCAACGAACAGCATGTGTCACGAAGATAGAAGGGTTTGCGAAAGTATGTGACTTCGCCAAAGGAAAGGCATACACGAATCTCGGCGAACCACGTCTGTGCCGATCGCGACTTCGAGCTTACATCTGGGTTCCCGAGGAATCCATAGTCACATAATGTCTGTGTGGTATCCTACTGCAGAAACACCACTGCAGAGAAACCGTGCGTCTACTATCACCTTCCCTGAAACTGGTAGACTTTTGCAATGGAAGTGGGAAATCGCAAGGAATGTGCCCCGTGCCTGTGCCACGGAAGTAACTAGTGTAAATGTCTGTCGCGACTCGAATCCTGTTCCGTGAGAAGCGTTTCCAAGAGTATGAGAGAGAACAGATGGAAAAGGTCATGGTTTGAAGCGTGAGAAGGAGACCCGTCAGGAAAGCCATACACGTAAGTCGGGGAAGCACTTTCGCGTGACATGGTGAAGGCATCTAGAATGTGCCCTGTGACGGTGCTCGAGAAACCACTTGTGAAGAAGGCTTCCCTCAACTGCCGTATCGTTTCCGCAGGAGGAAACTGTTTTCCGTAGTGGGTGTGAAGGCATAAGGGACGTAGACGAGACTTCGCTCTCCGCTTCGAAGGTGCCTGCCGTCGTTACACGAAGAAGGATGTGTATGGAAATGGATGACTGCGGAAGCATAAGGAAGATGGCATGCGTTTGTTTAACTCTAAGAACAAGTCTCGAGGGTTCCCGTCCTTCGACTACCATCTCTTCTCGTAAGGATGCGAAGCCGCTCCTTAAACCTCGTGTGAACGAAAAGAGATGGAACGCGCGATACCGCACAGTGAGGAACACGTTGTGCGGAGGGTTTCTCTCCATTACGTCCTGTGTCATGGAGGTGGATGGGTCTTGCAATGTACGTGGGCTAGGCTCAGTAGCAGTAGTAGCCTGACACTGAATTCTGAGAAACAAGGCCATGTCAAACAGGCTTTCGCGCTAACATCGTGGTGCTTGAAGAAAGAAGCCTTTGGAGACATGTGCGTTGCTATATAAGGTAGGCGTCTTACACTCACCTCTCACGAAACCAAACTGTAGGGAACTAGTCTTTCCACTACCGCCTCCGGGGAAGAAGTTGGAAGAACTTTCCGACGTTCAAAGTGAAGGCACAAATGCTGGGCCGTCTACCACTGTTTGAGAGAGGAGTTGTGTCTCAAGCTCCTGTCAACCCAGATCTTGCTTCGGGAAGGGAGAAGCGTTTTCAGGACTTCGTGTGAAAGCGTAAGGACAATGCCATAGGCTGAATGGTGAAGGAAAATGTGGGTCGAATGCGACCACCAACTAACAAGTTGTCCCCTAGGGAGGTGTGTGTCTGGAAATGGGAGGAAGCGTAAGGAACGAGCTGTACACTTAAGTCGAAGAGACAATGCTGTGGAGGAGCGGTCCTTCGACTCCCCGCCTCCTTTCCTAAGGATCGAAGCAGCTTGACGCCGAGTGTGAACGGAAGCAGAGGAAAAGCCTGCTATACCTTACTCGTGGAACCACTTTGTATGGAGGGCTTCTCTCAATGAACACCACGGCTCACGACGCTAGAAGGGTTTTCAAACGTACGTGAGTTCGCCAAAGGAAAGCCACAGACTACACTGTGCGAAACAAGTCTGTGTCAAACCGCGCCTTCGAGCTTCCATCTGGCTTCACGGGGAAAACCTAGTCACAACATGAACGTGTGGAACCCTAAACAGGCGGCGTGCACGTCGGTCTGAAGAAACACCACTGCAGAGAAACCGTGTTTCTACCAACCTCTTCCCTGAAAATGGTAGTCTATTCCAAGGTAAGTGTGACAGCGCAAGGCATGTGCCCCATGCCTGCGCCACGGAAATAAGGAGTGGAGATTGTCTCTCCCGGTTCAAACCTTGTTCCGTGAGAAATGTTTTCAAGAGTGCGAGAGAGAGCAGAGGGAAAAGGTCATGCCTTTAAGTCTGAGAAGGAAACCCTGGAAAGCCGTACGCCTACGTATGAGCGGCATTCTGGCGCGAACGTGTGAAGGCATAAAGAATGTGTCCTGGGACGGTGCTTGACAAACCCCTTGTGAAGAAGTCTTCCCTCAGCTATCATATGGTTTCAGGAAGATAAAAGTGTTTTCCGCCGTGGGCGTGAAGGCACGAGGGACGTGCCCTAGAGTGAGCTGTCCGTTTCGAATGTGCCGCCCGTCGTTCCACGAAGAAGGGTGAGTATGGAAATGTATGATGTGAGGAAGCATAGGGAAGATTGCCTACGGGTGTTTAACTCTAAGGACAAATCTAGAGGGTTGCCGTCCGTCGACGACCAGCTCTTTCCCTACGGATGGAAGCGCCGTGTTAAAGCTTAGGGCGAGAGAAAAGAGACGGAATGCGAGATACACCACAGTGGGGAACACGTTGTGTGGAGGGCTTCTCTCCACCAAAGTCTCGGGTCACGAATTTGGAAGGGCCTTCAAATGTACGTGAGCTAGCGTCAGCAGAGCCTTCCACTGAACTCAGAGAAACGAGGCCGCGTCAAACATGATTTCGTGCTAACCCCTTGGTTCGCGAAGCGCGAAGCCTTTTGAGATATGTGTGTGAGGGTCTTGCACTCACCTCTCAAGAAACAAAACGGTAGAGCAATAGTCTTCCCACTACCATCTACAGGGAAGAAGACGGAGGAAATGTCCAACGTTAAACGTGAAGGCGCAAGTTACTGTGCCATAGAGCCCTGCTTGGGAAAGAACTTGTGTCGAAAGCTTCTCCCAACTCAGATCTTGTTTCGGGAAGATAGAAGCGCTGTCGGTACTTTGTGTGGAAACACAAGGAAAATGCCACACGCTGAATTGTGAAGAGAAATGTGGGTCGAACGTGACCACCAACACACTCGTTGTCCCCTAGAGAGGTGTGTGTCTGGAAGTGGGAGGAAGCGTAACGGACGTGCTATACACTTAACTCCAAGAAACAACGCTGTGGAGGTGCGGTCCTTCGACTGCCCTTCTTCTTTGCTAAGGAACGAAGCGGCTTGAAGCCAAGTGTGAAAGGAAACGGAGGGCAAGGAAGGGTGATATACCTCACTCGCGGCACAACTTCTGATGGAGGGCTTTTCTCAACGAACACCATGTGTCACGAAGATAGAAGGGTTTGCGAAAGTATGTGACTTCGCCAAAGGAAAGGCATACACGAATCTCGGCGAACCACGTCTGTGTCGATCGCGACTTCGAGCTTACATCTGGGTTCCCGAGGAATCCATAGTCACATAATGTCTGTGTGGTATCCTACTGCAGAAACACCACTGCAGAGAAACCGTGCGTCTACTATCACCTTCCCTGAAACTGGTAGACTTTTGCAATGGAAGTGGGAAATCGCAAGGAATGTGCCCCGTGCCTGTGCCACGGAAGTAACTAGTGTAAATGTCTGTCGCGATTGGAATCCTGTTCCGTGAGAAGCGTTTCCAAGAGTATGAGAGAGAGCAGATGGAAAAGGTCATGGTTTGAAGCGTGAGAAGGAGACCCGTCAGGAAAGCCATACACGTAAGTCGGGGAAGCACTTTCGCGTGACATGGTGAAGGCATCTAGAATGTGCCCTGTGACGGTGCTCGAGAAACCACTTGTGAAGAAGGCTTCCCTCAACTGCCGTATCGTTTCCGTAGGAGGAAACTGTTTTCCGTAGTGGGTGTGAAGGCATAAGGGACGTAGACGAGACTTCGCTCTCCGCTTCGAAGGTGCCTGCCGTCGTTACACGAAGAAGGATGTGTATGGAAATGGATGACTGCGGAAGCATAAGGAAGATGGCATGCGTTTGTTTAACTCTAAGAACAAGTCTCGAGGGTTCCCGTCCTTCGACTACCATCTCTTCTCGTAAGGATGCGAAGCCGCTCCTTAAACCTCGTGTGAACGAAAAGAGATGGAACGCGCGATACCGCACAGTGAGGAACACGTTGTGCGGAGGGTTTCTCTCCATTACGTCCTGTGTCATGGAGGTGGATGGGTCTTGCAATGTACGTGGGCTAGGCTCAGTAGCAGTAGTAGCCTGACACTGAATTCTGAGAAACAAGGCCATGTCAAACAGGCTTTCGCGCTAACATCGTGGTGCTTGAAGAAAGAAGCCTTTGGAGACATGTGCGTTGCTATATAAGGTAGGCGTCTTACACTCACCTCTCACGAAACCAAACTGTAGGGAACTAGTCTTTCCACTACCGCCTCCGGGGAAGAAGTTGGAAGAACTTTCCGACGTTCAAAGTGAAGGCACAAATGCTGGGCCGTCTACCACTGTTTGAGAGAGGAGTTGTGTCTCAAGCTCCTGTCAACCCAGATCTTGCTTCGGGAAGGGAGAAGCGTTTTCAGGACTTCGTGTGAAAGCGTAAGGACAATGCCATAGGCTGAATGGTGAAGGAAAATGTGGGTCGAATGCGACCACCAACTAACAAGTTGTCCCCTAGGGAGGTGTGTGTCTGGAAATGGGAGGAAGCGTAAGGAACGAGCTGTACACTTAAGTCGAAGAGACAATGCTGTGGAGGAGCGGTCCTTCGACTCCCCGCCTCCTTTCCTAAGGATCGAAGCAGCTTGACGCCGAGTGTGAACGGAAGCAGAGGAAAAGCCTGCTATACCTTACTCGTGGAACCACTTTGTATGGAGGGCTTCTCTCAATGAACACCACGGCTCACGACGCTAGAAGGGTTTTCAAACGTACGTGAGTTCGCCAAAGGAAAGCCACAGACTACACTGTGCGAAACAAGTCTGTGTCAAACCGCGCCTTCGAGCTTCCATCTGGCTTCACGGGGAAAACCTAGTCACAACATGAACGTGTGGAACCCTAAACAGGCGGCGTGCACGTCGGTCTGAAGAAACACCACTGCAGAGAAACCGTGTTTCTCCCAACCTCTTCCCTGAAAATGGTAGTCTATTCCAAGGTAAGTGTGACAGCGCAAGGCATGTGCCCCATGCCTGCGCCACGGAAATAAGGAGTGGAGATTGTCTCTCCCGGTTCAAACCTTGTTCCGTGAGAAATGTTTTCAAGAGTGCGAGAGAGAGCAGAGGGAAAAGGTCACGCCTTTAAGTCTGAGAAGGAAACCCTGGAAAGCCGTACGCCTACGTATGAGCGGCATTCTGGCGCGAACGTGTGAAGGCATAAAGAATGTGTCCTGGGACGGTGCTTGACAAACCCCTTGTGAAGAAGTCTTCCCTCAGCTATCATATGGTTTCAGGAAGATAAAAGTGTTTTCCGCCGTGGGCGTGAAGGCACGAGGGACGTGCCCTAGAGTGAGCTGTCCGTTTCGAATGTGCCGCCCGTCGTTCCACGAAGAAGGGTGAGTATGGAAATGTATGATGTGAGGAAGCATAGGGAAGATTGCCTACGGGTGTTTAACTCTAAGGACAAATCTAGAGGGTTGCCGTCCGTCGACGACCAGCTCTTTCCCTACGGATGGAAGCGCCGTGTTAAAGCTTAGGGCGAGAGAAAAGAGACGGAATGCGAGATACACCACAGTGGGGAACACGTTGTGTGGAGGGCTTCTCTCCACCAAAGTCTCGGGTCACGAATTTGGAAGGGCCTTCAAATGTACGTGAGCTAGCGTCAGCAGAGCCTTCCACTGAACTCAGAGAAACGAGGCCGCGTCAAACATGATTTCGTGCTAACACCTTGGTTCGCGAAGCGCGAAGCCTTTTGAGATATGTGTGTGAGGGTCTTGCACTCACCTCTCAAGAAACAAAACGGTAGAGCAATAGTCTTCCCACTACCATCTACAGGGAAGAAGACGGAGGAAATGTCCCACGTTAAACGTGAAGGCGCAAGTTACTGTGCCATAGAGCCCTGCTTGGGAAAGAACTTGTGTCGAAAGCTTCTCCCAACTCAGATCTTGTTTCGGGAAGATAGAAGCGCTGTCGGTACTTTGTGTGGAAACACAAGGAAAATGCCACACGCTGAATTGTGAAGAGAAATGTGGGTCGAACGTGACCACCAACACACTCGTTGTCCCCTAGAGAGGTGTGTGTCTGGAAGTGGGAGGAAGCGTAACGGACGTGCTATACACTTAACTCCAAGAAACAACGCTGTGGAGGTGCGGTCCTTCGACTGCCCTTCTTCTTTGCTAAGGAACGAAGCGGCTTGAAGCCAAGTGTGAAAGGAAACGGAGGGCAAGGAAGGGTGATATACCTCACTCGCGGCACAACTTCTGATGGAGGGCTTTTCTCAACGAACAGCATGTGTCACGAAGATAGAAGGGTTTGCGAAAGTATGTGACTTCGCCAAAGGAAAGGCATACACGAATCTCGGCGAACCACGTCTGTGCCGATCGCGACTTCGAGCTTACATCTGGGTTCCCGAGGAATCCATAGTCACATAATGTCTGTGTGGTATCCTACTGCAGAAACACCACTGCAGAGAAACCGTGCGTCTACTATCACCTTCCCTGAAACTGGTAGACTTTTGCAATGGAAGTGGGAAATCGCAAGGAATGTGCCCCGTGCCTGTGCCACGGAAGTAACTAGTGTAAATGTCTGTCGCGACTCGAATCCTGTTCCGTGAGAAGCGTTTCCAAGAGTATGAGAGAGAACAGATGGAAAAGGTCATGGTTTGAAGCGTGAGAAGGAGACCCGTCAGGAAAGCCATACACGTAAGTCGGGGAAGCACTTTCGCGTGACATGGTGAAGGCATCTAGAATGTGCCCTGTGACGGTGCTCGAGAAACCACTTGTGAAGAAGGCTTCCCTCAACTGCCGTATCGTTTCCGCAGGAGGAAACTGTTTTCCGTAGTGGGTGTGAAGGCATAAGGGACGTAGACGAGACTTCGCTCTCCGCTTCGAAGGTGCCTGCCGTCGTTACACGAAGAAGGATGTGTATGGAAATGGATGACTGCGGAAGCATAAGGAAGATGGCATGCGTTTGTTTAACTCTAAGAACAAGTCTCGAGGGTTCCCGTCCTTCGACTACCATCTCTTCTCGTAAGGATGCGAAGCCGCTCCTTAAACCTCGTGTGAACGAAAAGAGATGGAACGCGCGATACCGCACAGTGAGGAACACGTTGTGCGGAGGGTTTCTCTCCATTACGTCCTGTGTCATGGAGGTGGATGGGTCTTGCAATGTACGTGGGCTAGGCTCAGTAGCAGTAGTAGCCTGACACTGAATTCTGAGAAACAAGGCCATGTCAAACAGGCTTTCGCGCTAACATCGTGGTGCTTGAAGAAAGAAGCCTTTGGAGACATGTGCGTTGCTATATAAGGTAGGCGTCTTACACTCACCTCTCACGAAACCAAACTGTAGGGAACTAGTCTTTCCACTACCGCCTCCGGGGAAGAAGTTGGAAGAACTTTCCGACGTTCAAAGTGAAGGCACAAATGCTGGGCCGTCTACCACTGTTTGAGAGAGGAGTTGTGTCTCAAGCTCCTGTCAACCCAGATCTTGCTTCGGGAAGGGAGAAGCGTTTTCAGGACTTCGTGTGAAAGCGTAAGGACAATGCCATAGGCTGAATGGTGAAGGAAAATGTGGGTCGAATGCGACCACCAACTAACAAGTTGTCCCCTAGGGAGGTGTGTGTCTGGAAATGGGAGGAAGCGTAAGGAACGAGCTGTACACTTAAGTCTAAGAGACAATGCTGTGGAGGAGCCGTCCTTCGACTCCCCGCCTCCTTTCCTAAGGATCGAAGCAGCTTGACGCCGAGTGTGAACGGAAGCAGAGGAAAAGCCTGCTATACCTTACTCGGGGAACCACTTTGTATGGAGGGCTTCTCTCAATGAACACCACGGCTCACGACGCTAGAAGGGTTTTCAAACGTACGTGAGTTCGCCAAAGGAAAGCCACAGACTACACTGTGCGAAACAAGTCTGTGTCAAACCGCGCCTTCGAGCTTCCATCTGGCTTCACGGGGAAAACCTAGTCACAACATGAACGTGTGGAACCCTAAACAGGCGGCGTGCACGTCGGTCTGAAGAAACACCACTGCAGAGAAACCGTGTTTCTACCAACCTCTTCCCTGAAAATGGTAGTCTATTCCAAGGTAAGTGTGACAGCGCAAGGCATGTGCCCCATGCCTGCGCCACGGAAATAAGGAGTGGAGATTGTCTCTCCCGGTTCAAACCTTGTTCCGTGAGAAATGTTTTCAAGAGTGCGAGAGAGAGCAGAGGGAAAAGGTCATGCCTTTAAGTCTGAGAAGGAAACCCTGGAAAGCCGTACGCCTACGTATGAGCGGCATTCTGGCGCGAACGTGTGAAGGCATAAAGAATGTGTCCTGGGACGGTGCTTGACAAACCCCTTGTGAAGAAGTCTTCCCTCAGCTATCATATGGTTTCAGGAAGATAAAAGTGTTTTCCGCCGTGGGCGTGAAGGCACGAGGGACGTGCCCTAGAGTGAGCTGTCCGTTTCGAATGTGCCGCCCGTCGTTCCACGAAGAAGGGTGAGTATGGAAATGTATGATGTGAGGAAGCATAGGGAAGATTGCCTACGGGTGTTTAACTCTAAGGACAAATCTAGAGGGTTGCCGTCCGTCGACGACCAGCTCTTTCCCTACGGATGGAAGCGCCGTGTTAAAGCTTAGGGCGAGAGAAAAGAGACGGAATGCGAGATACACCACAGTGGGGAACACGTTGTGTGGAGGGCTTCTCTCCACCAAAGTCTCGGGTCACGAATTTGGAAGGGCCTTCAAATGTACGTGAGCTAGCGTCAGCAGAGCCTTCCACTGAACTCAGAGAAACGAGGCCGCGTCAAACATGATTTCGTGCTAACCCCTTGGTTCGCGAAGCGCGAAGCCTTTTGAGATATGTGTGTGAGGGTCTTGCACTCACCTCTCAAGAAACAAAACGGTAGAGCAATAGTCTTCCCACTACCATCTACAGGGAAGAAGACGGAGGAAATGTCCCACGTTAAACGTGAAGGCGCAAGTTACTGTGCCATAGAGCCCTGCTTGGGAAAGAACTTGTGTCGAAAGCTTCTCCCAACTCAGATCTTGTTTCGGGAAGATAGAAGCGCTGTCGGTACTTTGTGTGGAAACACAAGGAAAATGCCACACGCTGAATTGTGAAGAGAAATGTGGGTCGAACGTGACCACCAACACACTCGTTGTCCCCTAGAGAGGTGTGTGTCTGGAAGTGGGAGGAAGCGTAACGGACGTGCTATACACTTAACTCCAAGAAACAACGCTGTGGAGGTGCGGTCCTTCGACTGCCCTTCTTCTTTGCTAAGGAACGAAGCGGCTTGAAGCCAAGTGTGAAAGGAAACGGAGGGCAAGGAAGGGTGATATACCTCACTCGCGGCACAACTTCTGATGGAGGGCTTTTCTCAACGAACAGCATGTGTCACGAAGATAGAAGGGTTTGCGAAAGTATGTGACTTCGCCAAAGGAAAGGCATACACGAATCTCGGCGAACCACGTCTGTGCCGATCGCGACTTCGAGCTTACATCTGGGTTCCCGAGGAATCCATAGTCACATAATGTCTGTGTGGTATCCTACTGCAGAAACACCACTGCAGAGAAACCGTGCGTCTACTATCACCTTCCCTGAAACTGGTAGACTTTTGCAATGGAAGTGGGAAATCGCAAGGAATGTGCCCCGTGCCTGTGCCACGGAAGTAACTAGTGTAAATGTCTGTCGCGACTCGAATCCTGTTCCGTGAGAAGCGTTTCCAAGAGTATGAGAGAGAACAGATGGAAAAGGTCATGGTTTGAAGCGTGAGAAGGAGACCCGTCAGGAAAGCCATACACGTAAGTCGGGGAAGCACTTTCGCGTGACATGGTGAAGGCATCTAGAATGTGCCCTGTGACGGTGCTCGAGAAACCACTTGTGAAGAAGGCTTCCCTCAACTGCCGTATCGTTTCCGCAGGAGGAAACTGTTTTCCGTAGTGGGTGTGAAGGCATAAGGGACGTAGACGAGACTTCGCTCTCCGCTTCGAAGGTGCCTGCCGTCGTTACACGAAGAAGGATGTGTATGGAAATGGATGACTGCGGAAGCATAAGGAAGATGGCATGCGTTTGTTTAACTCTAAGAACAAGTCTCGAGGGTTCCCGTCCTTCGACTACCATCTCTTCTCGTAAGGATGCGAAGCCGCTCCTTAAACCTCGTGTGAACGAAAAGAGATGGAACGCGCGATACCGCACAGTGAGGAACACGTTGTGCGGAGGGTTTCTCTCCATTACGTCCTGTGTCATGGAGGTGGATGGGTCTTGCAATGTACGTGGGCTAGGCTCAGTAGCAGTAGTAGCCTGACACTGAATTCTGAGAAACAAGGCCATGTCAAACAGGCTTTCGCGCTAACATCGTGGTGCTTGAAGAAAGAAGCCTTTGGAGACATGTGCGTTGCTATATAAGGTAGGCGTCTTACACTCACCTCTCACGAAACCAAACTGTAGGGAACTAGTCTTTCCACTACCGCCTCCGGGGAAGAAGTTGGAAGAACTTTCCGACGTTCAAAGTGAAGGCACAAATGCTGGGCCGTCTACCACTGTTTGAGAGAGGAGTTGTGTCTCAAGCTCCTGTCAACCCAGATCTTGCTTCGGGAAGGGAGAAGCGTTTTCAGGACTTCGTGTGAAAGCGTAAGGACAATGCCATAGGCTGAATGGTGAAGGAAAATGTGGGTCGAATGCGACCACCAACTAACAAGTTGTCCCCTAGGGAGGTGTGTGTCTGGAAATGGGAGGAAGCGTAAGGAACGAGCTGTACACTTAAGTCGAAGAGACAATGCTGTGGAGGAGCGGTCCTTCGACTCCCCGCCTCCTTTCCTAAGGATCGAAGCAGCTTGACGCCGAGTGTGAACGGAAGCAGAGGAAAAGCCTGCTATACCTTACTCGTGGAACCACTTTGTATGGAGGGCTTCTCTCAATGAACACCACGGCTCACGACGCTAGAAGGGTTTTCAAACGTACGTGAGTTCGCCAAAGGAAAGCCACAGACTACACTGTGCGAAACAAGTCTGTGTCAAACCGCGCCTTCGAGCTTCCATCTGGCTTCACGGGGAAAACCTAGTCACAACATGAACGTGTGGAACCCTAAACAGGCGGCGTGCACGTCGGTCTGAAGAAACACCACTGCAGAGAAACCGTGTTTCTACCAACCTCTTCCCTGAAAATGGTAGTCTATTCCAAGGTAAGTGTGACAGCGCAAGGCATGTGCCCCATGCCTGCGCCACGGAAATAAGGAGTGGAGATTGTCTCTCCCGGTTCAAACCTTGTTCCGTGAGAAATGTTTTCAAGAGTGCGAGAGAGAGCAGAGGGAAAAGGTCATGCCTTTAAGTCTGAGAAGGAAACCCTGGAAAGCCGTACGCCTACGTATGAGCGGCATTCTGGCGCGAACGTGTGAAGGCATAAAGAATGTGTCCTGGGACGGTGCTTGACAAACCCCTTGTGAAGAAGTCTTCCCTCAGCTATCATATGGTTTCAGGAAGATAAAAGTGTTTTCCGCCGTGGGCGTGAAGGCATGAGGGACGTGCCCTAGAGTGAGCTGTCCGTTTCGAATGTGCCGCCCGTCGTTCCACGAAGAAGGGTGAGTATGGAAATGTATGATGTGAGGAAGCATAGGGAAGATTGCCTACGGGTGTTTAACTCTAAGGACAAATCTAGAGGGTTGCCGTCCGTCGACGACCAGCTCTTTCCCTACGGATGGAAGCGCCGTGTTAAAGCTTAGGGCGAGAGAAAAGAGACGGAATGCGAGATACACCACAGTGGGGAACACGTTGTGTGGAGGGCTTCTCTCCACCAAAGTCTCGGGTCACGAATTTGGAAGGGCCTTCAAATGTACGTGAGCTAGCGTCAGCAGAGCCTTCCACTGAACTCAGAGAAACGAGGCCGCGTCAAACATGATTTCGTGCTAACACCTTGGTTCGCGAAGCGCGAAGCCTTTTGAGATATGTGTGTGAGGGTCTTGCACTCACCTCTCAAGAAACAAAACGGTAGAGCAATAGTCTTCCCACTACCATCTACAGGGAAGAAGACGGAGGAAATGTCCCACGTTAAACGTGAAGGCGCAAGTTACTGTGCCATAGAGCCCTGCTTGGGAAAGAACTTGTGTCGAAAGCTTCTCCCAACTCAGATCTTGTTTCGGGAAGATAGAAGCGCTGTCGGTACTTTGTGTGGAAACACAAGGAAAATGCCACACGCTGAATTGTGAAGAGAAATGTGGGTCGAACGTGACCACCAACACACTCGTTGTCCCCTAGAGAGGTGTGTGTCTGGAAGTGGGAGGAAGCGTAACGGACGTGCTATACACTTAACTCCAAGAAACAACGCTGTGGAGGTGCGGTCCTTCGACTGCCCTTCTTCTTTGCTAAGGAACGAAGCGGCTTGAAGCCAAGTGTGAAAGGAAACGGAGGGCAAGGAAGGGTGATATACCTCACTCGCGGCACAACTTCTGATGGAGGGCTTTTCTCAACGAACAGCATGTGTCACGAAGATAGAAGGGTTTGCGAAAGTATGTGACTTCGCCAAAGGAAAGGCATACACGAATCTCGGCGAACCACGTCTGTGCCGATCGCGACTTCGAGCTTACATCTGGGTTCCCGAGGAATCCATAGTCACATAATGTCTGTGTGGTATCCTACTGCAGAAACACCACTGCAGAGAAACCGTGCGTCTACTATCACCTTCCCTGAAACTGGTAGACTTTTGCAATGGAAGTGGGAAATCGCAAGGAATGTGCCCCGTGCCTGTGCCACGGAAGTAACTAGTGTAAATGTCTGTCGCGACTCGAATCCTGTTCCGTGAGAAGCGTTTCCAAGAGTATGAGAGAGAACAGATGGAAAAGGTCATGGTTTGAAGCGTGAGAAGGAGACCCGTCAGGAAAGCCATACACGTAAGTCGGGGAAGCACTTTCGCGTGACATGGTGAAGGCATCTAGAATGTGCCCTGTGACGGTGCTCGAGAAACCACTTGTGAAGAAGGCTTCCCTCAACTGCCGTATCGTTTCCGCAGGAGGAAACTGTTTTCCGTAGTGGGTGTGAAGGCATAAGGGACGTAGACGAGACTTCGCTCTCCGCTTCGAAGGTGCCTGCCGTCGTTACACGAAGAAGGATGTGTATGGAAATGGTTGACTGCGGAAGCATAAGGAAGATGGCATGCGTTTGTTTAACTCTAAGAACAAGTCTCGAGGGTTCCCGTCCTTCGACTACCATCTCTTCTCGTAAGGATGCGAAGCCGCTCCTTAAACCTCGTGTGAACGAAAAGAGATGGAACGCGCGATACCGCACAGTGAGGAACACGTTGTGCGGAGGGTTTCTCTCCATTACGTCCTGTGTCATGGAGGTGGATGGGTCTTGCAATGTACGTGGGCTAGCCTCAGTAGCAGTAGTAGCCTGACACTGAATTCTGAGAAACAAGGCCATGTCAAACAGGCTTTCGCGCTAACATCGTGGTGCTTGAAGAAAGAAGCCTTTGGAGACATGTGCGTTGCTATATAAGGTAGGCGTCTTACACTCACCTCTCACGAAACCAAACTGTAGGGAACTAGTCTTTCCACTACCGCCTCCGGGGAAGAAGTTGGAAGAACTTTCCGACGTTCAAAGTGAAGGCACAAATGCTGGGCCGTCTACCACTGTTTGAGAGAGGAGTTGTGTCTCAAGCTCCTGTCAACCCAGATCTTGCTTCGGGAAGGGAGAAGCGTTTTCAGGACTTCGTGTGAAAGCGTAAGGACAATGCCATAGGCTGAATGGTGAAGGAAAATGTGGGTCGAATGCGACCACCAACTAACAAGTTGTCCCCTAGGGAGGTGTGTGTCTGGAAATGGGAGGAAGCGTAAGGAACGAGCTGTACACTTAAGTCGAAGAGACAATGCTGTGGAGGAGCGGTCCTTCGACTCCCCGCCTCCTTTCCTAAGGATCGAAGCAGCTTGACGCCGAGTGTGAACGGAAGCAGAGGAAAAGCCTGCTATACCTTACTCGTGGAACCACTTTGTATGGAGGGCTTCTCTCAATGAACACCACGGCTCACGACGCTAGAAGGGTTTTCAAACGTACGTGAGTTCGCCAAAGGAAAGCCACAGACTACACTGTGCGAAACAAGTCTGTGTCAAACCGCGCCTTCGAGCTTCCATCTGGCTTCACGGGGAAAACCTAGTCACAACATGAACGTGTGGAACCCTAAACAGGCGGCGTGCACGTCGGTCTGAAGAAACACCACTGCAGAGAAACCGTGTTTCTACCAACCTCTTCCCTGAAAATGGTAGTCTATTCCAAGGTAAGTGTGACAGCGCAAGGCATGTGCCCCATGCCTGCGCCACGGAAATAAGGAGTGGAGATTGTCTCTCCCGGTTCAAACCTTGTTCCGTGAGAAATGTTTTCAAGAGTGCGAGAGAGAGCAGAGGGAAAAGGTCATGCCTTTAAGTCTGAGAAGGAAACCCTGGAAAGCCGTACGCCTACGTATGAGCGGCATTCTGGCGCGAACGTGTGAAGGCATAAAGAATGTGTCCTGGGACGGTGCTTGACAAACCCCTTGTGAAGAAGTCTTCCCTCAGCTATCATATGGTTTCAGGAAGATAAAAGTGTTTTCCGCCGTGGGCGTGAAGGCATGAGGGACGTGCCCTAGAGTGAGCTGTCCGTTTCGAATGTGCCGCCCGTCGTTCCACGAAGAAGGGTGAGTATGGAAATGTATGATGTGAGGAAGCATAGGGAAGATTGCCTACGGGTGTTTAACTCTAAGGACAAATCTAGAGGGTTGCCGTCCGTCGACGACCAGCTCTTTCCCTACGGATGGAAGCGCCGTGTTAAAGCTTAGGGCGAGAGAAAAGAGACGGAATGCGAGATACACCACAGTGGGGAACACGTTGTGTGGAGGGCTTCTCTCCACCAAAGTCTCGGGTCACGAATTTGGAAGGGCCTTCAAATGTACGTGAGCTAGCGTCAGCAGAGCCTTCCACTGAACTCAGAGAAACGAGGCCGCGTCAAACATGATTTCGTGCTAACACCTTGGTTCGCGAAGCGCGAAGCCTTTTGAGATATGTGTGTGAGGGTCTTGCACTCACCTCTCAAGAAACAAAACGGTAGAGCAATAGTCTTCCCACTACCATCTACAGGGAAGAAGACGGAGGAAATGTCCCACGTTAAACGTGAAGGCGCAAGTTACTGTGCCATAGAGCCCTGCTTGGGAAAGAACTTGTGTCGAAAGCTTCTCCCAACTCAGATCTTGTTTCGGGAAGATAGAAGCGCTGTCGGTACTTTGTGTGGAAACACAAGGAAAATGCCACACGCTGAATTGTGAAGAGAAATGTGGGTCGAACGTGACCACCAACACACTCGTTGTCCCCTAGAGAGGTGTGTGTCTGGAAGTGGGAGGAAGCGTAACGGACGTGCTATACACTTAACTCCAAGAAACAACGCTGTGGAGGTGCGGTCCTTCGACTGCCCTTCTTCTTTGCTAAGGAACGAAGCGGCTTGAAGCCAAGTGTGAAAGGAAACGGAGGGCAAGGAAGGGTGATATACCTCACTCGCGGCACAACTTCTGATGGAGGGCTTTTCTCAACGAACAGCATGTGTCACGAAGATAGAAGGGTTTGCGAAAGTATGTGACTTCGCCAAAGGAAAGGCATACACGAATCTCGGCGAACCACGTCTGTGCCGATCGCGACTTCGAGCTTACATCTGGGTTCCCGAGGAATCCATAGTCACATAATGTCTGTGTGGTATCCTACTGCAGAAACACCACTGCAGAGAAACCGTGCGTCTACTATCACCTTCCCTGAAACTGGTAGACTTTTGCAATGGAAGTGGGAAATCGCAAGGAATGTGCCCCGTGCCTGTGCCACGGAAGTAACTAGTGTAAATGTCTGTCGCGACTCGAATCCTGTTCCGTGAGAAGCGTTTCCAAGAGTATGAGAGAGAACAGATGGAAAAGGTCATGGTTTGAAGCGTGAGAAGGAGACCCGTCAGGAAAGCCATACACGTAAGTCGGGGAAGCACTTTCGCGTGACATGGTGAAGGCATCTAGAATGTGCCCTGTGACGGTGCTCGAGAAACCACTTGTGAAGAAGGCTTCCCTCAACTGCCGTATCGTTTCCGCAGGAGGAAACTGTTTTCCGTAGTGGGTGTGAAGGCATAAGGGACGTAGACGAGACTTCGCTCTCCGCTTCGAAGGTGCCTGCCGTCGTTACACGAAGAAGGATGTGTATGGAAATGGATGACTGCGGAAGCATAAGGAAGATGGCATGCGTTTGTTTAACTCTAAGAACAAGTCTCGAGGGTTCCCGTCCTTCGACTACCATCTCTTCTCGTAAGGATGCGAAGCCGCTCCTTAAACCTCGTGTGAACGAAAAGAGATGGAACGCGCGATACCGCACAGTGAGGAACACGTTGTGCGGAGGGTTTCTCTCCATTACGTCCTGTGTCATGGAGGTGGATGGGTCTTGCAATGTACGTGGGCTAGGCTCAGTAGCAGTAGTAGCCTGACACTGAATTCTGAGAAACAAGGCCATGTCAAACAGGCTTTCGCCCTAACATCGTGGTGCTTGAAGAAAGAAGCCTTTGGAGACATGTGCGTTGCTATATAAGGTAGGCGTCTTACACTCACCTCTCACGAAACCAAACTGTAGGGAACTAGTCTTTCCACTACCGCCTCCGGGGAAGAAGTTGGAAGAACTTTCCGACGTTCAAAGTGAAGGCACAAATGCTGGGCCGTCTACCACTGTTTGAGAGAGGAGTTGTGTCTCAAGCTCCTGTCAACCCAGATCTTGCTTCGGGAAGGGAGAAGCGTTTTCAGGACTTCGTGTGAAAGCGTAAGGACAATGCCATAGGCTGAATGGTGAAGGAAAATGTGGGTCGAATGCGACCACCAACTAACAAGTTGTCCCCTAGGGAGGTGTGTGTCTGGAAATGGGAGGAAGCGTAAGGAACGAGCTGTACACTTAAGTCTAAGAGACAATGCTGTGGAGGAGCGGTCCTTCGACTCCCCGCCTCCTTTCCTAAGGATCGAAGCAGCTTGACGCCGAGTGTGAACGGAAGCAGAGGAAAAGCCTGCTATACCTTACTCGTGGAACCACTTTGTATGGAGGGCTTCTCTCAATGAACACCACGGCTCACGACGCTAGAAGGGTTTTCAAACGTACGTGAGTTCGCCAAAGGAAAGCCACAGACTACACTGTGCGAAACAAGTCTGTGTCAAACCGCGCCTTCGAGCTTCCATCTGGCTTCACGGGGAAAACCTAGTCACAACATGAACGTGTGGAACCCTAAACAGGCGGCGTGCACGTCGGTCTGAAGAAACACCACTGCAGAGAAACCGTGTTTCTACCAACCTCTTCCCTGAAAATGGTAGTCTATTCCAAGGTAAGTGTGACAGCGCAAGGCATGTGCCCCATGCCTGCGCCACGGAAATAAGGAGTGGAGATTGTCTCTCCCGGTTCAAACCTTGTTCCGTGAGAAATGTTTTCAAGAGTGCGAGAGAGAGCAGAGGGAAAAGGTCACGCCTTTAAGTCTGAGAAGGAAACCCTGGAAAGCCGTACGCCTACGTATGAGCGGCATTCTGGCGCGAACGTGTGAAGGCATAAAGAATGTGTCCTGGGACGGTGCTTGACAAACCCCTTGTGAAGAAGTCTTCCCTCAGCTATCATATGGTTTCAGGAAGATAAAAGTGTTTTCCGCCGTGGGCGTGAAGGCACGAGGGACGTGCCCTAGAGTGAGCTGTCCGTTTCGAATGTGCCGCCCGTCGTTCCACGAAGAAGGGTGAGTATGGAAATGTATGATGTGAGGAAGCATAGGGAAGATTGCCTACGGGTGTTTAACTCTAAGGACAAATCTAGAGGGTTGCCGTCCGTCGACGACCAGCTCTTTCCCTACGGATGGAAGCGCCGTGTTAAAGCTTAGGGCGAGAGAAAAGAGACGGAATGCGAGATACACCACAGTGGGGAACACGTTGTGTGGAGGGCTTCTCTCCACCAAAGTCTCGGGTCACGAATTTGGAAGGGCCTTCAAATGTACGTGAGCTAGCGTCAGCAGAGCCTTCCACTGAACTCAGAGAAACGAGGCCGCGTCAAACATGATTTCGTGCTAACCCCTTGGTTCGCGAAGCGCGAAGCCTTTTGAGATATGTGTGTGAGGGTCTTGCACTCACCTCTCAAGAAACAAAACGGTAGAGCAATAGTCTTCCCACTACCATCTACAGGGAAGAAGACGGAGGAAATGTCCCACGTTAAACGTGAAGGCGCAAGTTACTGTGCCATAGAGCCCTGCTTGGGAAAGAACTTGTGTCGAAAGCTTCTCCCAACTCAGATCTTGTTTCGGGAAGATAGAAGCGCTGTCGGTACTTTGTGTGGAAACACAAGGAAAATGCCACACGCTGAATTGTGAAGAGAAATGTGGGTCGAACGTGACCACCAACACACTCGTTGTCCCCTAGAGAGGTGTGTGTCTGGAAGTGGGAGGAAGCGTAACGGACGTGCTATACACTTAACTCCAAGAAACAACGCTGTGGAGGTGCGGTCCTTCGACTGCCCTTCTTCTTTGCTAAGGAACGAAGCGGCTTGAAGCCAAGTGTGAAAGGAAACGGAGGGCAAGGAAGGGTGATATACCTCACTCGCGGCACAACTTCTGATGGAGGGCTTTTCTCAACGAACAGCATGTGTCACGAAGATAGAAGGGTTTGCGAAAGTATGTGACTTCGCCAAAGGAAAGGCATACACGAATCTCGGCGAACCACGTCTGTGCCGATCGCGACTTCGAGCTTACATCTGGGTTCCCGAGGAATCCATAGTCACATAATGTCTGTGTGGTATCCTACTGCAGAAACACCACTGCAGAGAAACCGTGCGTCTACTATCACCTTCCCTGAAACTGGTAGACTTTTGCAATGGAAGTGGGAAATCGCAAGGAATGTGCCCCGTGCCTGTGCCACGGAAGTAACTAGTGTAAATGTCTGTCGCGACTCGAATCCTGTTCCGTGAGAAGCGTTTCCAAGAGTATGAGAGAGAACAGATGGAAAAGGTCATGGTTTGAAGCGTGAGAAGGAGACCCGTCAGGAAAGCCATACACGTAAGTCGGGGAAGCACTTTCGCGTGACATGGTGAAGGCATCTAGAATGTGCCCTGTGACGGTGCTCGAGAAACCACTTGTGAAGAAGGCTTCCCTCAACTGCCGTATCGTTTCCGCAGGAGGAAACTGTTTTCCGTAGTGGGTGTGAAGGCATAAGGGACGTAGACGAGACTTCGCTCTCCGCTTCGAAGGTGCCTGCCGTCGTTACACGAAGAAGGATGTGTATGGAAATGGATGACTGCGGAAGCATAAGGAAGATGGCATGCGTTTGTTTAACTCTAAGAACAAGTCTCGAGGGTTCCCGTCCTTCGACTACCATCTCTTCTCGTAAGGATGCGAAGCCGCTCCTTAAACCTCGTGTGAACGAAAAGAGATGGAACGCGCGATACCGCACAGTGAGGAACACGTTGTGCGGAGGGTTTCTCTCCATTACGTCCTGTGTCATGGAGGTGGATGGGTCTTGCAATGTACGTGGGCTAGGCTCAGTAGCAGTAGTAGCCTGACACTGAATTCTGAGAAACAAGGCCATGTCAAACAGGCTTTCGCGCTAACATCGTGGTGCTTGAAGAAAGAAGCCTTTGGAGACATGTGCGTTGCTATATAAGGTAGGCGTCTTACACTCACCTCTCACGAAACCAAACTGTAGGGAACTAGTCTTTCCACTACCGCCTCCGGGGAAGAAGTTGGAAGAACTTTCCGACGTTCAAAGTGAAGGCACAAATGCTGGGCCGTCTACCACTGTTTGAGAGAGGAGTTGTGTCTCAAGCTCCTGTCAACCCAGATCTTGCTTCGGGAAGGGAGAAGCGTTTTCAGGACTTCGTGTGAAAGCGTAAGGACAATGCCATAGGCTGAATGGTGAAGGAAAATGTGGGTCGAATGCGACCACCAACTAACAAGTTGTCCCCTAGGGAGGTGTGTGTCTGGAAATGGGAGGAAGCGTAAGGAACGAGCTGTACACTTAAGTCGAAGAGACAATGCTGTGGAGGAGCGGTCCTTCGACTCCCCGCCTCCTTTCCTAAGGATCGAAGCAGCTTGACGCCGAGTGTGAACGGAAGCAGAGGAAAAGCCTGCTATACCTTACTCGTGGAACCACTTTGTATGGAGGGCTTCTCTCAATGAACACCACGGCTCACGACGCTAGAAGGGTTTTCAAACGTACGTGAGTTCGCCAAAGGAAAGCCACAGACTACACTGTGCGAAACAAGTCTGTGTCAAACCGCGCCTTCGAGCTTCCATCTGGCTTCACGGGGAAAACCTAGTCACAACATGAACGTGTGGAACCCTAAACAGGCGGCGTGCACGTCGGTCTGAAGAAACACCACTGCAGAGAAACCGTGTTTCTACCAACCTCTTCCCTGAAAATGGTAGTCTATTCCAAGGTAAGTGTGACAGCGCAAGGCATGTGCCCCATGCCTGCGCCACGGAAATAAGGAGTGGAGATTGTCTCTCCCGGTTCAAACCTTGTTCCGTGAGAAATGTTTTCAAGAGTGCGAGAGAGAGCAGAGGGAAAAGGTCATGCCTTTAAGTCTGAGAAGGAAACCCTGGAAAGCCGTACGCCTACGTATGAGCGGCATTCTGGCGCGAACGTGTGAAGGCATAAAGAATGTGTCCTGGGACGGTGCTTGACAAACCCCTTGTGAAGAAGTCTTCCCTCAGCTATCATATGGTTTCAGGAAGATAAAAGTGTTTTCCGCCGTGGGCGTGAAGGCATGAGGGACGTGCCCTAGAGTGAGCTGTCCGTTTCGAATGTGCCGCCCGTCGTTCCACGAAGAAGGGTGAGTATGGAAATGTATGATGTGAGGAAGCATAGGGAAGATTGCCTACGGGTGTTTAACTCTAAGGACAAATCTAGAGGGTTGCCGTCCGTCGACGACCAGCTCTTTCCCTACGGATGGAAGCGCCGTGTTAAAGCTTAGGGCGAGAGAAAAGAGACGGAATGCGAGATACACCACAGTGGGGAACACGTTGTGTGGAGGGCTTCTCTCCACCAAAGTCTCGGGTCACGAATTTGGAAGGGCCTTCAAATGTACGTGAGCTAGCGTCAGCAGAGCCTTCCACTGAACTCAGAGAAACGAGGCCGCGTCAAACATGATTTCGTGCTAACCCCTTGGTTCGCGAAGCGCGAAGCCTTTTGAGATATGTGTGTGAGGGTCTTGCACTCACCTCTCAAGAAACAAAACGGTAGAGCAATAGTCTTCCCACTACCATCTACAGGGAAGAAGACGGAGGAAATGTCCAACGTTAAACGTGAAGGCGCAAGTTACTGTGCCATAGAGCCCTGCTTGGGAAAGAACTTGTGTCGAAAGCTTCTCCCAACTCAGATCTTGTTTCGGGAAGATAGAAGCGCTGTCGGTACTTTGTGTGGAAACACAAGGAAAATGCCACACGCTGAATTGTGAAGAGAAATGTGGGTCGAACGTGACCACCAACACACTCGTTGTCCCCTAGAGAGGTGTGTGTCTGGAAGTGGGAGGAAGCGTAACGGACGTGCTATACACTTAACTCCAAGAAACAACGCTGTGGAGGTGCGGTCCTTCGACTGCCCTTCTTCTTTGCTAAGGAACGAAGCGGCTTGAAGCCAAGTGTGAAAGGAAACGGAGGGCAAGGAAGGGTGATATACCTCACTCGCGGCACAACTTCTGATGGAGGGCTTTTCTCAACGAACACCATGTGTCACGAAGATAGAAGGGTTTGCGAAAGTATGTGACTTCGCCAAAGGAAAGGCATACACGAATCTCGGCGAACCACGTCTGTGTCGATCGCGACTTCGAGCTTACATCTGGGTTCCCGAGGAATCCATAGTCACATAATGTCTGTGTGGTATCCTACTGCAGAAACACCACTGCAGAGAAACCGTGCGTCTACTATCACCTTCCCTGAAACTGGTAGACTTTTGCAATGGAAGTGGGAAATCGCAAGGAATGTGCCCCGTGCCTGTGCCACGGAAGTAACTAGTGTAAATGTCTGTCGCGATTGGAATCCTGTTCCGTGAGAAGCGTTTCCAAGAGTATGAGAGAGAGCAGATGGAAAAGGTCATGGTTTGAAGCGTGAGAAGGAGACCCGTCAGGAAAGCCATACACGTAAGTCGGGGAAGCACTTTCGCGTGACATGGTGAAGGCATCTAGAATGTGCCCTGTGACGGTGCTCGAGAAACCACTTGTGAAGAAGGCTTCCCTCAACTGCCGTATCGTTTCCGTAGGAGGAAACTGTTTTCCGTAGTGGGTGTGAAGGCATAAGGGACGTAGACGAGACTTCGCTCTCCGCTTCGAAGGTGCCTGCCGTCGTTACACGAAGAAGGATGTGTATGGAAATGGATGACTGCGGAAGCATAAGGAAGATGGCATGCGTTTGTTTAACTCTAAGAACAAGTCTCGAGGGTTCCCGTCCTTCGACTACCATCTCTTCTCGTAAGGATGCGAAGCCGCTCCTTAAACCTCGTGTGAACGAAAAGAGATGGAACGCGCGATACCGCACAGTGAGGAACACGTTGTGCGGAGGGTTTCTCTCCATTACGTCCTGTGTCATGGAGGTGGATGGGTCTTGCAATGTACGTGGGCTAGGCTCAGTAGCAGTAGTAGCCTGACACTGAATTCTGAGAAACAAGGCCATGTCAAACAGGCTTTCGCGCTAACATCGTGGTGCTTGAAGAAAGAAGCCTTTGGAGACATGTGCGTTGCTATATAAGGTAGGCGTCTTACACTCACCTCTCACGAAACCAAACTGTAGGGAACTAGTCTTTCCACTACCGCCTCCGGGGAAGAAGTTGGAAGAACTTTCCGACGTTCAAAGTGAAGGCACAAATGCTGGGCCGTCTACCACTGTTTGAGAGAGGAGTTGTGTCTCAAGCTCCTGTCAACCCAGATCTTGCTTCGGGAAGGGAGAAGCGTTTTCAGGACTTCGTGTGAAAGCGTAAGGACAATGCCATAGGCTGAATGGTGAAGGAAAATGTGGGTCGAATGCGACCACCAACTAACAAGTTGTCCCCTAGGGAGGTGTGTGTCTGGAAATGGGAGGAAGCGTAAGGAACGAGCTGTACACTTAAGTCTAAGAGACAATGCTGTGGAGGAGCGGTCCTTCGACTCCCCGCCTCCTTTCCTAAGGATCGAAGCAGCTTGACGCCGAGTGTGAACGGAAGCAGAGGAAAAGCCTGCTATACCTTACTCGTGGAACCACTTTGTATGGAGGGCTTCTCTCAATGAACACCACGGCTCACGACGCTAGAAGGGTTTTCAAACGTACGTGAGTTCGCCAAAGGAAAGCCACAGACTACACTGTGCGAAACAAGTCTGTGTCAAACCGCGCCTTCGAGCTTCCATCTGGCTTCACGGGGAAAACCTAGTCACAACATGAACGTGTGGAACCCTAAACAGGCGGCGTGCACGTCGGTCTGAAGAAACACCACTGCAGAGAAACCGTGTTTCTCCCAACCTCTTCCCTGAAAATGGTAGTCTATTCCAAGGTAAGTGTGACAGCGCAAGGCATGTGCCCCATGCCTGCGCCACGGAAATAAGGAGTGGAGATTGTCTCTCCCGGTTCAAACCTTGTTCCGTGAGAAATGTTTTCAAGAGTGCGAGAGAGAGCAGAGGGAAAAGGTCACGCCTTTAAGTCTGAGAAGGAAACCCTGGAAAGCCGTACGCCTACGTATGAGCGGCATTCTGGCGCGAACGTGTGAAGGCATAAAGAATGTGTCCTGGGACGGTGCTTGACAAACCCCTTGTGAAGAAGTCTTCCCTCAGCTATCATATGGTTTCAGGAAGATAAAAGTGTTTTCCGCCGTGGGCGTGAAGGCACGAGGGACGTGCCCTAGAGTGAGCTGTCCGTTTCGAATGTGCCGCCCGTCGTTCCACGAAGAAGGGTGAGTATGGAAATGTATGATGTGAGGAAGCATAGGGAAGATTGCCTACGGGTGTTTAACTCTAAGGACAAATCTAGAGGGTTGCCGTCCGTCGACGACCAGCTCTTTCCCTACGGATGGAAGCGCCGTGTTAAAGCTTAGGGCGAGAGAAAAGAGACGGAATGCGAGATACACCACAGTGGGGAACACGTTGTGTGGAGGGCTTCTCTCCACCAAAGTCTCGGGTCACGAATTTGGAAGGGCCTTCAAATGTACGTGAGCTAGCGTCAGCAGAGCCTTCCACTGAACTCAGAGAAACGAGGCCGCGTCAAACATGATTTCGTGCTAACCCCTTGGTTCGCGAAGCGCGAAGCCTTTTGAGATATGTGTGTGAGGGTCTTGCACTCACCTCTCAAGAAACAAAACGGTAGAGCAATAGTCTTCCCACTACCATCTACAGGGAAGAAGACGGAGGAAATGTCCCACGTTAAACGTGAAGGCGCAAGTTACTGTGCCATAGAGCCCTGCTTGGGAAAGAACTTGTGTCGAAAGCTTCTCCCAACTCAGATCTTGTTTCGGGAAGATAGAAGCGCTGTCGGTACTTTGTGTGGAAACACAAGGAAAATGCCACACGCTGAATTGTGAAGAGAAATGTGGGTCGAACGTGACCACCAACACACTCGTTGTCCCCTAGAGAGGTGTGTGTCTGGAAGTGGGAGGAAGCGTAACGGACGTGCTATACACTTAACTCCAAGAAACAACGCTGTGGAGGTGCGGTCCTTCGACTGCCCTTCTTCTTTGCTAAGGAACGAAGCGGCTTGAAGCCAAGTGTGAAAGGAAACGGAGGGCAAGGAAGGGTGATATACCTCACTCGCGGCACAACTTCTGATGGAGGGCTTTTCTCAACGAACAGCATGTGTCACGAAGATAGAAGGGTTTGCGAAAGTATGTGACTTCGCCAAAGGAAAGGCATACACGAATCTCGGCGAACCACGTCTGTGCCGATCGCGACTTCGAGCTTACATCTGGGTTCCCGAGGAATCCATAGTCACATAATGTCTGTGTGGTATCCTACTGCAGAAACACCACTGCAGAGAAACCGTGCGTCTACTATCACCTTCCCTGAAACTGGTAGACTTTTGCAATGGAAGTGGGAAATCGCAAGGAATGTGCCCCGTGCCTGTGCCACGGAAGTAACTAGTGTAAATGTCTGTCGCGACTCGAATCCTGTTCCGTGAGAAGCGTTTCCAAGAGTATGAGAGAGAACAGATGGAAAAGGTCATGGTTTGAAGCGTGAGAAGGAGACCCGTCAGGAAAGCCATACACGTAAGTCGGGGAAGCACTTTCGCGTGACATGGTGAAGGCATCTAGAATGTGCCCTGTGACGGTGCTCGAGAAACCACTTGTGAAGAAGGCTTCCCTCAACTGCCGTATCGTTTCCGCAGGAGGAAACTGTTTTCCGTAGTGGGTGTGAAGGCATAAGGGACGTAGACGAGACTTCGCTCTCCGCTTCGAAGGTGCCTGCCGTCGTTACACGAAGAAGGATGTGTATGGAAATGGATGACTGCGGAAGCATAAGGAAGATGGCATGCGTTTGTTTAACTCTAAGAACAAGTCTCGAGGGTTCCCGTCCTTCGACTACCATCTCTTCTCGTAAGGATGCGAAGCCGCTCCTTAAACCTCGTGTGAACGAAAAGAGATGGAACGCGCGATACCGCACAGTGAGGAACACGTTGTGCGGAGGGTTTCTCTCCATTACGTCCTGTGTCATGGAGGTGGATGGGTCTTGCAATGTACGTGGGCTAGGCTCAGTAGCAGTAGTAGCCTGACACTGAATTCTGAGAAACAAGGCCATGTCAAACAGGCTTTCGCGCTAACATCGTGGTGCTTGAAGAAAGAAGCCTTTGGAGACATGTGCGTTGCTATATAAGGTAGGCGTCTTACACTCACCTCTCACGAAACCAAACTGTAGGGAACTAGTCTTTCCACTACCGCCTCCGGGGAAGAAGTTGGAAGAACTTTCCGACGTTCAAAGTGAAGGCACAAATGCTGGGCCGTCTACCACTGTTTGAGAGAGGAGTTGTGTCTCAAGCTCCTGTCAACCCAGATCTTGCTTCGGGAAGGGAGAAGCGTTTTCAGGACTTCGTGTGAAAGCGTAAGGACAATGCCATAGGCTGAATGGTGAAGGAAAATGTGGGTCGAATGCGACCACCAACTAACAAGTTGTCCCCTAGGGAGGTGTGTGTCTGGAAATGGGAGGAAGCGTAAGGAACGAGCTGTACACTTAAGTCGAAGAGACAATGCTGTGGAGGAGCGGTCCTTCGACTCCCCGCCTCCTTTCCTAAGGATCGAAGCAGCTTGACGCCGAGTGTGAACGGAAGCAGAGGAAAAGCCTGCTATACCTTACTCGTGGAACCACTTTGTATGGAGGGCTTCTCTCAATGAACACCACGGCTCACGACGCTAGAAGGGTTTTCAAACGTACGTGAGTTCGCCAAAGGAAAGCCACAGACTACACTGTGCGAAACAAGTCTGTGTCAAACCGCGCCTTCGAGCTTCCATCTGGCTTCACGGGGAAAACCTAGTCACAACATGAACGTGTGGAACCCTAAACAGGCGGCGTGCACGTCGGTCTGAAGAAACACCACTGCAGAGAAACCGTGTTTCTACCAACCTCTTCCCTGAAAATGGTAGTCTATTCCAAGGTAAGTGTGACAGCGCAAGGCATGTGCCCCATGCCTGCGCCACGGAAATAAGGAGTGGAGATTGTCTCTCCCGGTTCAAACCTTGTTCCGTGAGAAATGTTTTCAAGAGTGCGAGAGAGAGCAGAGGGAAAAGGTCATGCCTTTAAGTCTGAGAAGGAAACCCTGGAAAGCCGTACGCCTACGTATGAGCGGCATTCTGGCGCGAACGTGTGAAGGCATAAAGAATGTGTCCTGGGACGGTGCTTGACAAACCCCTTGTGAAGAAGTCTTCCCTCAGCTATCATATGGTTTCAGGAAGATAAAAGTGTTTTCCGCCGTGGGCGTGAAGGCATGAGGGACGTGCCCTAGAGTGAGCTGTCCGTTTCGAATGTGCCGCCCGTCGTTCCACGAAGAAGGGTGAGTATGGAAATGTATGATGTGAGGAAGCATAGGGAAGATTGCCTACGGGTGTTTAACTCTAAGGACAAATCTAGAGGGTTGCCGTCCGTCGACGACCAGCTCTTTCCCTACGGATGGAAGCGCCGTGTTAAAGCTTAGGGCGAGAGAAAAGAGACGGAATGCGAGATACACCACAGTGGGGAACACGTTGTGTGGAGGGCTTCTCTCCACCAAAGTCTCGGGTCACGAATTTGGAAGGGCCTTCAAATGTACGTGAGCTAGCGTCAGCAGAGCCTTCCACTGAACTCAGAGAAACGAGGCCGCGTCAAACATGATTTCGTGCTAACACCTTGGTTCGCGAAGCGCGAAGCCTTTTGAGATATGTGTGTGAGGGTCTTGCACTCACCTCTCAAGAAACAAAACGGTAGAGCAATAGTCTTCCCACTACCATCTACAGGGAAGAAGACGGAGGAAATGTCCCACGTTAAACGTGAAGGCGCAAGTTACTGTGCCATAGAGCCCTGCTTGGGAAAGAACTTGTGTCGAAAGCTTCTCCCAACTCAGATCTTGTTTCGGGAAGATAGAAGCGCTGTCGGTACTTTGTGTGGAAACACAAGGAAAATGCCACACGCTGAATTGTGAAGAGAAATGTGGGTCGAACGTGACCACCAACACACTCGTTGTCCCCTAGAGAGGTGTGTGTCTGGAAGTGGGAGGAAGCGTAACGGACGTGCTATACACTTAACTCCAAGAAACAACGCTGTGGAGGTGCGGTCCTTCGACTGCCCTTCCTCTTTGCTAAGGAACGAAGCGGCTTGAAGCCAAGTGTGAAAGGAAACGGAGGGCAAGGAAGGGTGATATACCTCACTCGCGGCACAACTTCTGATGGAGGGCTTTTCTCAACGAACAGCATGTGTCACGAAGATAGAAGGGTTTGCGAAAGTATGTGACTTCGCCAAAGGAAAGGCATACACGAATCTCGGCGAACCACGTCTGTGCCGATCGCGACTTCGAGCTTACATCTGGGTTCCCGAGGAATCCATAGTCACATAATGTCTGTGTGGTATCCTACTGCAGAAACACCACTGCAGAGAAACCGTGCGTCTACTATCACCTTCCCTGAAACTGGTAGACTTTTGCAATGGAAGTGGGAAATCGCAAGGAATGTGCCCCGTGCCTGTGCCACGGAAGTAACTAGTGTAAATGTCTGTCGCGACTCGAATCCTGTTCCGTGAGAAGCGTTTCCAAGAGTATGAGAGAGAACAGATGGAAAAGGTCATGGTTTGAAGCGTGAGAAGGAGACCCGTCAGGAAAGCCATACACGTAAGTCGGGGAAGCACTTTCGCGTGACATGGTGAAGGCATCTAGAATGTGCCCTGTGACGGTGCTCGAGAAACCACTTGTGAAGAAGGCTTCCCTCAACTGCCGTATCGTTTCCGCAGGAGGAAACTGTTTTCCGTAGTGGGTGTGAAGGCATAAGGGACGTAGACGAGACTTCGCTCTCCGCTTCGAAGGTGCCTGCCGTCGTTACACGAAGAAGGATGTGTATGGAAATGGTTGACTGCGGAAGCATAAGGAAGATGGCATGCGTTTGTTTAACTCTAAGAACAAGTCTCGAGGGTTCCCGTCCTTCGACTACCATCTCTTCTCGTAAGGATGCGAAGCCGCTCCTTAAACCTCGTGTGAACGAAAAGAGATGGAACGCGCGATACCGCACAGTGAGGAACACGTTGTGCGGAGGGTTTCTCTCCATTACGTCCTGTGTCATGGAGGTGGATGGGTCTTGCAATGTACGTGGGCTAGCCTCAGTAGCAGTAGTAGCCTGACACTGAATTCTGAGAAACAAGGCCATGTCAAACAGGCTTTCGCGCTAACATCGTGGTGCTTGAAGAAAGAAGCCTTTGGAGACATGTGCGTTGCTATATAAGGTAGGCGTCTTACACTCACCTCTCACGAAACCAAACTGTAGGGAACTAGTCTTTCCACTACCGCCTCCGGGGAAGAAGTTGGAAGAACTTTCCGACGTTCAAAGTGAAGGCACAAATGCTGGGCCGTCTACCACTGTTTGAGAGAGGAGTTGTGTCTCAAGCTCCTGTCAACCCAGATCTTGCTTCGGGAAGGGAGAAGCGTTTTCAGGACTTCGTGTGAAAGCGTAAGGACAATGCCATAGGCTGAATGGTGAAGGAAAATGTGGGTCGAATGCGACCACCAACTAACAAGTTGTCCCCTAGGGAGGTGTGTGTCTGGAAATGGGAGGAAGCGTAAGGAACGAGCTGTACACTTAAGTCGAAGAGACAATGCTGTGGAGGAGCGGTCCTTCGACTCCCCGCCTCCTTTCCTAAGGATCGAAGCAGCTTGACGCCGAGTGTGAACGGAAGCAGAGGAAAAGCCTGCTATACCTTACTCGTGGAACCACTTTGTATGGAGGGCTTCTCTCAATGAACACCACGGCTCACGACGCTAGAAGGGTTTTCAAACGTACGTGAGTTCGCCAAAGGAAAGCCACAGACTACACTGTGCGAAACAAGTCTGTGTCAAACCGCGCCTTCGAGCTTCCATCTGGCTTCACGGGGAAAACCTAGTCACAACATGAACGTGTGGAACCCTAAACAGGCGGCGTGCACGTCGGTCTGAAGAAACACCACTGCAGAGAAACCGTGTTTCTACCAACCTCTTCCCTGAAAATGGTAGTCTATTCCAAGGTAAGTGTGACAGCGCAAGGCATGTGCCCCATGCCTGCGCCACGGAAATAAGGAGTGGAGATTGTCTCTCCCGGTTCAAACCTTGTTCCGTGAGAAATGTTTTCAAGAGTGCGAGAGAGAGCAGAGGGAAAAGGTCATGCCTTTAAGTCTGAGAAGGAAACCCTGGAAAGCCGTACGCCTACGTATGAGCGGCATTCTGGCGCGAACGTGTGAAGGCATAAAGAATGTGTCCTGGGACGGTGCTTGACAAACCCCTTGTGAAGAAGTCTTCCCTCAGCTATCATATGGTTTCAGGAAGATAAAAGTGTTTTCCGCCGTGGGCGTGAAGGCATGAGGGACGTGCCCTAGAGTGAGCTGTCCGTTTCGAATGTGCCGCCCGTCGTTCCACGAAGAAGGGTGAGTATGGAAATGTATGATGTGAGGAAGCATAGGGAAGATTGCCTACGGGTGTTTAACTCTAAGGACAAATCTAGAGGGTTGCCGTCCGTCGACGACCAGCTCTTTCCCTACGGATGGAAGCGCCGTGTTAAAGCTTAGGGCGAGAGAAAAGAGACGGAATGCGAGATACACCACAGTGGGGAACACGTTGTGTGGAGGGCTTCTCTCCACCAAAGTCTCGGGTCACGAATTTGGAAGGGCCTTCAAATGTACGTGAGCTAGCGTCAGCAGAGCCTTCCACTGAACTCAGAGAAACGAGGCCGCGTCAAACATGATTTCGTGCTAACCCCTTGGTTCGCGAAGCGCGAAGCCTTTTGAGATATGTGTGTGAGGGTCTTGCACTCACCTCTCAAGAAACAAAACGGTAGAGCAATAGTCTTCCCACTACCATCTACAGGGAAGAAGACGGAGGAAATGTCCCACGTTAAACGTGAAGGCGCAAGTTACTGTGCCATAGAGCCCTGCTTGGGAAAGAACTTGTGTCGAAAGCTTCTCCCAACTCAGATCTTGTTTCGGGAAGATAGAAGCGCTGTCGGTACTTTGTGTGGAAACACAAGGAAAATGCCACACGCTGAATTGTGAAGAGAAATGTGGGTCGAACGTGACCACCAACACACTCGTTGTCCCCTAGAGAGGTGTGTGTCTGGAAGTGGGAGGAAGCGTAACGGACGTGCTATACACTTAACTCCAAGAAACAACGCTGTGGAGGTGCGGTCCTTCGACTGCCCTTCTTCTTTGCTAAGGAACGAAGCGGCTTGAAGCCAAGTGTGAAAGGAAACGGAGGGCAAGGAAGGGTGATATACCTCACTCGCGGCACAACTTCTGATGGAGGGCTTTTCTCAACGAACAGCATGTGTCACGAAGATAGAAGGGTTTGCGAAAGTATGTGACTTCGCCAAAGGAAAGGCATACACGAATCTCGGCGAACCACGTCTGTGCCGATCGCGACTTCGAGCTTACATCTGGGTTCCCGAGGAATCCATAGTCACATAATGTCTGTGTGGTATCCTACTGCAGAAACACCACTGCAGAGAAACCGTGCGTCTACTATCACCTTCCCTGAAACTGGTAGACTTTTGCAATGGAAGTGGGAAATCGCAAGGAATGTGCCCCGTGCCTGTGCCACGGAAGTAACTAGTGTAAATGTCTGTCGCGACTCGAATCCTGTTCCGTGAGAAGCGTTTCCAAGAGTATGAGAGAGAACAGATGGAAAAGGTCATGGTTTGAAGCGTGAGAAGGAGACCCGTCAGGAAAGCCATACACGTAAGTCGGGGAAGCACTTTCGCGTGACATGGTGAAGGCATCTAGAATGTGCCCTGTGACGGTGCTCGAGAAACCACTTGTGAAGAAGGCTTCCCTCAACTGCCGTATCGTTTCCGCAGGAGGAAACTGTTTTCCGTAGTGGGTGTGAAGGCATAAGGGACGTAGACGAGACTTCGCTCTCCGCTTCGAAGGTGCCTGCCGTCGTTACACGAAGAAGGATGTGTATGGAAATGGATGACTGCGGAAGCATAAGGAAGATGGCATGCGTTTGTTTAACTCTAAGAACAAGTCTCGAGGGTTCCCGTCCTTCGACTACCATCTCTTCTCGTAAGGATGCGAAGCCGCTCCTTAAACCTCGTGTGAACGAAAAGAGATGGAACGCGCGATACCGCACAGTGAGGAACACGTTGTGCGGAGGGTTTCTCTCCATTACGTCCTGTGTCATGGAGGTGGATGGGTCTTGCAATGTACGTGGGCTAGCCTCAGTAGCAGTAGTAGCCTGACACTGAATTCTGAGAAACAAGGCCATGTCAAACAGGCTTTCGCGCTAACATCGTGGTGCTTGAAGAAAGAAGCCTTTGGAGACATGTGCGTTGCTATATAAGGTAGGCGTCTTACACTCACCTCTCACGAAACCAAACTGTAGGGAACTAGTCTTTCCACTACCGCCTCCGGGGAAGAAGTTGGAAGAACTTTCCGACGTTCAAAGTGAAGGCACAAATGCTGGGCCGTCTACCACTGTTTGAGAGAGGAGTTGTGTCTCAAGCTCCTGTCAACCCAGATCTTGCTTCGGGAAGGGAGAAGCGTTTTCAGGACTTCGTGTGAAAGCGTAAGGACAATGCCATAGGCTGAATGGTGAAGGAAAATGTGGGTCGAATGCGACCACCAACTAACAAGTTGTCCCCTAGGGAGGTGTGTGTCTGGAAATGGGAGGAAGCGTAAGGAACGAGCTGTACACTTAAGTCGAAGAGACAATGCTGTGGAGGAGCGGTCCTTCGACTCCCCGCCTCCTTTCCTAAGGATCGAAGCAGCTTGACGCCGAGTGTGAACGGAAGCAGAGGAAAAGCCTGCTATACCTTACTCGTGGAACCACTTTGTATGGAGGGCTTCTCTCAATGAACACCACGGCTCACGACGCTAGAAGGGTTTTCAAACGTACGTGAGTTCGCCAAAGGAAAGCCACAGACTACACTGTGCGAAACAAGTCTGTGTCAAACCGCGCCTTCGAGCTTCCATCTGGCTTCACGGGGAAAACCTAGTCACAACATGAACGTGTGGAACCCTAAACAGGCGGCGTGCACGTCGGTCTGAAGAAACACCACTGCAGAGAAACCGTGTTTCTACCAACCTCTTCCCTGAAAATGGTAGTCTATTCCAAGGTAAGTGTGACAGCGCAAGGCATGTGCCCCATGCCTGCGCCACGGAAATAAGGAGTGGAGATTGTCTCTCCCGGTTCAAACCTTGTTCCGTGAGAAATGTTTTCAAGAGTGCGAGAGAGAGCAGAGGGAAAAGGTCATGCCTTTAAGTCTGAGAAGGAAACCCTGGAAAGCCGTACGCCTACGTATGAGCGGCATTCTGGCGCGAACGTGTGAAGGCATAAAGAATGTGTCCTGGGACGGTGCTTGACAAACCCCTTGTGAAGAAGTCTTCCCTCAGCTATCATATGGTTTCAGGAAGATAAAAGTGTTTTCCGCCGTGGGCGTGAAGGCACGAGGGACGTGCCCTAGAGTGAGCTGTCCGTTTCGAATGTGCCGCCCGTCGTTCCACGAAGAAGGGTGAGTATGGAAATGTATGATGTGAGGAAGCATAGGGAAGATTGCCTACGGGTGTTTAACTCTAAGGACAAATCTAGAGGGTTGCCGTCCGTCGACGACCAGCTCTTTCCCTACGGATGGAAGCGCCGTGTTAAAGCTTAGGGCGAGAGAAAAGAGACGGAATGCGAGATACACCACAGTGGGGAACACGTTGTGTGGAGGGCTTCTCTCCACCAAAGTCTCGGGTCACGAATTTGGAAGGGCCTTCAAATGTACGTGAGCTAGCGTCAGCAGAGCCTTCCACTGAACTCAGAGAAACGAGGCCGCGTCAAACATGATTTCGTGCTAACCCCTTGGTTCGCGAAGCGCGAAGCCTTTTGAGATATGTGTGTGAGGGTCTTGCACTCACCTCTCAAGAAACAAAACGGTAGAGCAATAGTCTTCCCACTACCATCTACAGGGAAGAAGACGGAGGAAATGTCCCACGTTAAACGTGAAGGCGCAAGTTACTGTGCCATAGAGCCCTGCTTGGGAAAGAACTTGTGTCGAAAGCTTCTCCCAACTCAGATCTTGTTTCGGGAAGATAGAAGCGCTGTCGGTACTTTGTGTGGAAACACAAGGAAAATGCCACACGCTGAATTGTGAAGAGAAATGTGGGTCGAACGTGACCACCAACACACTCGTTGTCCCCTAGAGAGGTGTGTGTCTGGAAGTGGGAGGAAGCGTAACGGACGTGCTATACACTTAACTCCAAGAAACAACGCTGTGGAGGTGCGGTCCTTCGACTGCCCTTCTTCTTTGCTAAGGAACGAAGCGGCTTGAAGCCAAGTGTGAAAGGAAACGGAGGGCAAGGAAGGGTGATATACCTCACTCGCGGCACAACTTCTGATGGAGGGCTTTTCTCAACGAACAGCATGTGTCACGAAGATAGAAGGGTTTGCGAAAGTATGTGACTTCGCCAAAGGAAAGGCATACACGAATCTCGGCGAACCACGTCTGTGCCGATCGCGACTTCGAGCTTACATCTGGGTTCCCGAGGAATCCATAGTCACATAATGTCTGTGTGGTATCCTACTGCAGAAACACCACTGCAGAGAAACCGTGCGTCTACTATCACCTTCCCTGAAACTGGTAGACTTTTGCAATGGAAGTGGGAAATCGCAAGGAATGTGCCCCGTGCCTGTGCCACGGAAGTAACTAGTGTAAATGTCTGTCGCGACTCGAATCCTGTTCCGTGAGAAGCGTTTCCAAGAGTATGAGAGAGAACAGATGGAAAAGGTCATGGTTTGAAGCGTGAGAAGGAGACCCGTCAGGAAAGCCATACACGTAAGTCGGGGAAGCACTTTCGCGTGACATGGTGAAGGCATCTAGAATGTGCCCTGTGACGGTGCTCGAGAAACCACTTGTGAAGAAGGCTTCCCTCAACTGCCGTATCGTTTCCGCAGGAGGAAACTGTTTTCCGTAGTGGGTGTGAAGGCATAAGGGACGTAGACGAGACTTCGCTCTCCGCTTCGAAGGTGCCTGCCGTCGTTACACGAAGAAGGATGTGTATGGAAATGGATGACTGCGGAAGCATAAGGAAGATGGCATGCGTTTGTTTAACTCTAAGAACAAGTCTCGAGGGTTCCCGTCCTTCGACTACCATCTCTTCTCGTAAGGATGCGAAGCCGCTCCTTAAACCTCGTGTGAACGAAAAGAGATGGAACGCGCGATACCGCACAGTGAGGAACACGTTGTGCGGAGGGTTTCTCTCCATTACGTCCTGTGTCATGGAGGTGGATGGGTCTTGCAATGTACGTGGGCTAGGCTCAGTAGCAGTAGTAGCCTGACACTGAATTCTGAGAAACAAGGCCATGTCAAACAGGCTTTCGCGCTAACATCGTGGTGCTTGAAGAAAGAAGCCTTTGGAGACATGTGCGTTGCTATATAAGGTAGGCGTCTTACACTCACCTCTCACGAAACCAAACTGTAGGGAACTAGTCTTTCCACTACCGCCTCCGGGGAAGAAGTTGGAAGAACTTTCCGACGTTCAAAGTGAAGGCACAAATGCTGGGCCGTCTACCACTGTTTGAGAGAGGAGTTGTGTCTCAAGCTCCTGTCAACCCAGATCTTGCTTCGGGAAGGGAGAAGCGTTTTCAGGACTTCGTGTGAAAGCGTAAGGACAATGCCATAGGCTGAATGGTGAAGGAAAATGTGGGTCGAATGCGACCACCAACTAACAAGTTGTCCCCTAGGGAGGTGTGTGTCTGGAAATGGGAGGAAGCGTAAGGAACGAGCTGTACACTTAAGTCGAAGAGACAATGCTGTGGAGGAGCGGTCCTTCGACTCCCCGCCTCCTTTCCTAAGGATCGAAGCAGCTTGACGCCGAGTGTGAACGGAAGCAGAGGAAAAGCCTGCTATACCTTACTCGTGGAACCACTTTGTATGGAGGGCTTCTCTCAATGAACACCACGGCTCACGACGCTAGAAGGGTTTTCAAACGTACGTGAGTTCGCCAAAGGAAAGCCACAGACTACACTGTGCGAAACAAGTCTGTGTCAAACCGCGCCTTCGAGCTTCCATCTGGCTTCACGGGGAAAACCTAGTCACAACATGAACGTGTGGAACCCTAAACAGGCGGCGTGCACGTCGGTCTGAAGAAACACCACTGCAGAGAAACCGTGTTTCTACCAACCTCTTCCCTGAAAATGGTAGTCTATTCCAAGGTAAGTGTGACAGCGCAAGGCATGTGCCCCATGCCTGCGCCACGGAAATAAGGAGTGGAGATTGTCTCTCCCGGTTCAAACCTTGTTCCGTGAGAAATGTTTTCAAGAGTGCGAGAGAGAGCAGAGGGAAAAGGTCATGCCTTTAAGTCTGAGAAGGAAACCCTGGAAAGCCGTACGCCTACGTATGAGCGGCATTCTGGCGCGAACGTGTGAAGGCATAAAGAATGTGTCCTGGGACGGTGCTTGACAAACCCCTTGTGAAGAAGTCTTCCCTCAGCTATCATATGGTTTCAGGAAGATAAAAGTGTTTTCCGCCGTGGGCGTGAAGGCACGAGGGACGTGCCCTAGAGTGAGCTGTCCGTTTCGAATGTGCCGCCCGTCGTTCCACGAAGAAGGGTGAGTATGGAAATGTATGATGTGAGGAAGCATAGGGAAGATTGCCTACGGGTGTTTAACTCTAAGGACAAATCTAGAGGGTTGCCGTCCGTCGACGACCAGCTCTTTCCCTACGGATGGAAGCGCCGTGTTAAAGCTTAGGGCGAGAGAAAAGAGACGGAATGCGAGATACACCACAGTGGGGAACACGTTGTGTGGAGGGCTTCTCTCCACCAAAGTCTCGGGTCACGAATTTGGAAGGGCCTTCAAATGTACGTGAGCTAGCGTCAGCAGAGCCTTCCACTGAACTCAGAGAAACGAGGCCGCGTCAAACATGATTTCGTGCTAACCCCTTGGTTCGCGAAGCGCGAAGCCTTTTGAGATATGTGTGTGAGGGTCTTGCACTCACCTCTCAAGAAACAAAACGGTAGAGCAATAGTCTTCCCACTACCATCTACAGGGAAGAAGACGGAGGAAATGTCCCACGTTAAACGTGAAGGCGCAAGTTACTGTGCCATAGAGCCCTGCTTGGGAAAGAACTTGTGTCGAAAGCTTCTCCCAACTCAGATCTTGTTTCGGGAAGATAGAAGCGCTGTCGGTACTTTGTGTGGAAACACAAGGAAAATGCCACACGCTGAATTGTGAAGAGAAATGTGGGTCGAACGTGACCACCAACACACTCGTTGTCCCCTAGAGAGGTGTGTGTCTGGAAGTGGGAGGAAGCGTAACGGACGTGCTATACACTTAACTCCAAGAAACAACGCTGTGGAGGTGCGGTCCTTCGACTGCCCTTCTTCTTTGCTAAGGAACGAAGCGGCTTGAAGCCAAGTGTGAAAGGAAACGGAGGGCAAGGAAGGGTGATATACCTCACTCGCGGCACAACTTCTGATGGAGGGCTTTTCTCAACGAACAGCATGTGTCACGAAGATAGAAGGGTTTGCGAAAGTATGTGACTTCGCCAAAGGAAAGGCATACACGAATCTCGGCGAACCACGTCTGTGCCGATCGCGACTTCGAGCTTACATCTGGGTTCCCGAGGAATCCATAGTCACATAATGTCTGTGTGGTATCCTACTGCAGAAACACCACTGCAGAGAAACCGTGCGTCTACTATCACCTTCCCTGAAACTGGTAGACTTTTGCAATGGAAGTGGGAAATCGCAAGGAATGTGCCCCGTGCCTGTGCCACGGAAGTAACTAGTGTAAATGTCTGTCGCGACTCGAATCCTGTTCCGTGAGAAGCGTTTCCAAGAGTATGAGAGAGAACAGATGGAAAAGGTCATGGTTTGAAGCGTGAGAAGGAGACCCGTCAGGAAAGCCATACACGTAAGTCGGGGAAGCACTTTCGCGTGACATGGTGAAGGCATCTAGAATGTGCCCTGTGACGGTGCTCGAGAAACCACTTGTGAAGAAGGCTTCCCTCAACTGCCGTATCGTTTCCGCAGGAGGAAACTGTTTTCCGTAGTGGGTGTGAAGGCATAAGGGACGTAGACGAGACTTCGCTCTCCGCTTCGAAGGTGCCTGCCGTCGTTACACGAAGAAGGATGTGTATGGAAATGGATGACTGCGGAAGCATAAGGAAGATGGCATGCGTTTGTTTAACTCTAAGAACAAGTCTCGAGGGTTCCCGTCCTTCGACTACCATCTCTTCTCGTAAGGATGCGAAGCCGCTCCTTAAACCTCGTGTGAACGAAAAGAGATGGAACGCGCGATACCGCACAGTGAGGAACACGTTGTGCGGAGGGTTTCTCTCCATTACGTCCTGTGTCATGGAGGTGGATGGGTCTTGCAATGTACGTGGGCTAGGCTCAGTAGCAGTAGTAGCCTGACACTGAATTCTGAGAAACAAGGCCATGTCAAACAGGCTTTCGCGCTAACATCGTGGTGCTTGAAGAAAGAAGCCTTTGGAGACATGTGCGTTGCTATATAAGGTAGGCGTCTTACACTAACCTCTCACGAAACCAAACTGTAGGGAACTAGTCTTTCCACTACCGCCTCCGGGGAAGAAGTTGGAAGAACTTTCCGACGTTCAAAGTGAAGGCACAAATGCTGGGCCGTCTACCACTGTTTGAGAGAGGAGTTGTGTCTCAAGCTCCTGTCAACCCAGATCTTGCTTCGGGAAGGGAGAAGCGTTTTCAGGACTTCGTGTGAAAGCGTAAGGACAATGCCATAGGCTGAATGGTGAAGGAAAATGTGGGTCGAATGCGACCACCAACTAACAAGTTGTCCCCTAGGGAGGTGTGTGTCTGGAAATGGGAGGAAGCGTAAGGAACGAGCTGTACACTTAAGTCGAAGAGACAATGCTGTGGAGGAGCGGTCCTTCGACTCCCCGCCTCCTTTCCTAAGGATCGAAGCAGCTTGACGCCGAGTGTGAACGGAAGCAGAGGAAAAGCCTGCTATACCTTACTCGTGGAACCACTTTGTATGGAGGGCTTCTCTCAATGAACACCACGGCTCACGACGCTAGAAGGGTTTTCAAACGTACGTGAGTTCGCCAAAGGAAAGCCACAGACTACACTGTGCGAAACAAGTCTGTGTCAAACCGCGCCTTCGAGCTTCCATCTGGCTTCACGGGGAAAACCTAGTCACAACATGAACGTGTGGAACCCTAAACAGGCGGCGTGCACGTCGGTCTGAAGAAACACCACTGCAGAGAAACCGTGTTTCTACCAACCTCTTCCCTGAAAATGGTAGTCTATTCCAAGGTAAGTGTGACAGCGCAAGGCATGTGCCCCATGCCTGCGCCACGGAAATAAGGAGTGGAGATTGTCTCTCCCGGTTCAAACCTTGTTCCGTGAGAAATGTTTTCAAGAGTGCGAGAGAGAGCAGAGGGAAAAGGTCATGCCTTTAAGTCTGAGAAGGAAACCCTGGAAAGCCGTACGCCTACGTATGAGCGGCATTCTGGCGCGAACGTGTGAAGGCATAAAGAATGTGTCCTGGGACGGTGCTTGACAAACCCCTTGTGAAGAAGTCTTCCCTCAGCTATCATATGGTTTCAGGAAGATAAAAGTGTTTTCCGCCGTGGGCGTGAAGGCACGAGGGACGTGCCCTAGAGTGAGCTGTCCGTTTCGAATGTGCCGCCCGTCGTTCCACGAAGAAGGGTGAGTATGGAAATGTATGATGTGAGGAAGCATAGGGAAGATTGCCTACGGGTGTTTAACTCTAAGGACAAATCTAGAGGGTTGCCGTCCGTCGACGACCAGCTCTTTCCCTACGGATGGAAGCGCCGTGTTAAAGCTTAGGGCGAGAGAAAAGAGACGGAATGCGAGATACACCACAGTGGGGAACACGTTGTGTGGAGGGCTTCTCTCCACCAAAGTCTCGGGTCACGAATTTGGAAGGGCCTTCAAATGTACGTGAGCTAGCGTCAGCAGAGCCTTCCACTGAACTCAGAGAAACGAGGCCGCGTCAAACATGATTTCGTGCTAACCCCTTGGTTCGCGAAGCGCGAAGCCTTTTGAGATATGTGTGTGAGGGTCTTGCACTCACCTCTCAAGAAACAAAACGGTAGAGCAATAGTCTTCCCACTACCATCTACAGGGAAGAAGACGGAGGAAATGTCCCACGTTAAACGTGAAGGCGCAAGTTACTGTGCCATAGAGCCCTGCTTGGGAAAGAACTTGTGTCGAAAGCTTCTCCCAACTCAGATCTTGTTTCGGGAAGATAGAAGCGCTGTCGGTACTTTGTGTGGAAACACAAGGAAAATGCCACACGCTGAATTGTGAAGAGAAATGTGGGTCGAACGTGACCACCAACACACTCGTTGTCCCCTAGAGAGGTGTGTGTCTGGAAGTGGGAGGAAGCGTAACGGACGTGCTATACACTTAACTCCAAGAAACAACGCTGTGGAGGTGCGGTCCTTCGACTGCCCTTCTTCTTTGCTAAGGAACGAAGCGGCTTGAAGCCAAGTGTGAAAGGAAACGGAGGGCAAGGAAGGGTGATATACCTCACTCGCGGCACAACTTCTGATGGAGGGCTTTTCTCAACGAACAGCATGTGTCACGAAGATAGAAGGGTTTGCGAAAGTATGTGACTTCGCCAAAGGAAAGGCATACACGAATCTCGGCGAACCACGTCTGTGTCGATCGCGACTTCGAGCTTACATCTGGGTTCCCGAGGAATCCATAGTCACATAATGTCTGTGTGGTATCCTACTGCAGAAACACCACTGCAGAGAAACCGTGCGTCTACTATCACCTTCCCTGAAACTGGTAGACTTTTGCAATGGAAGTGGGAAATCGCAAGGAATGTGCCCCGTGCCTGTGCCACGGAAGTAACTAGTGTAAATGTCTGTCGCGACTCGAATCCTGTTCCGTGAGAAGCGTTTCCAAGAGTATGAGAGAGAACAGATGGAAAAGGTCATGGTTTGAAGCGTGAGAAGGAGACCCGTCAGGAAAGCCATACACGTAAGTCGGGGAAGCACTTTCGCGTGACATGGTGAAGGCATCTAGAATGTGCCCTGTGACGGTGCTCGAGAAACCACTTGTGAAGAAGGCTTCCCTCAACTGCCGTATCGTTTCCGTAGGAGGAAACTGTTTTCCGTAGTGGGTGTGAAGGCATAAGGGACGTAGACGAGACTTCGCTCTCCGCTTCGAAGGTGCCTGCCGTCGTTACACGAAGAAGGATGTGTATGGAAATGGATGACTGCGGAAGCATAAGGAAGATGGCATGCGTTTGTTTAACTCTAAGAACAAGTCTCGAGGGTTCCCGTCCTTCGACTACCATCTCTTCTCGTAAGGATGCGAAGCCGCTCCTTAAACCTCGTGTGAACGAAAAGAGATGGAACGCGCGATACCGCACAGTGAGGAACACGTTGTGCGGAGGGTTTCTCTCCATTACGTCCTGTGTCATGGAGGTGGATGGGTCTTGCAATGTACGTGGGCTAGCCTCAGTAGCAGTAGTAGCCTGACACTGAATTCTGAGAAACAAGGCCATGTCAAACAGGCTTTCGCGCTAACATCGTGGTGCTTGAAGAAAGAAGCCTTTGGAGACATGTGCGTTGCTATATAAGGTAGGCGTCTTACACTCACCTCTCACGAAACCAAACTGTAGGGAACTGGTCTTTCCACTACCGCCTCCGGGGAAGAAGTTGGAAGAACTTTCCGACGTTCAAAGTGAAGGCACAAATGCTGGGCCGTCTACCACTGTTTGAGAGAGGAGTTGTGTCTCAAGCTCCTGTCAACCCAGATCTTGCTTCGGGAAGGGAGAAGCGTTTTCAGGACTTCGTGTGAAAGCGTAAGGACAATGCCATAGGCTGAATGGTGAAGGAAAATGTGGGTCGAATGCGACCACCAACTAACAAGTTGTCCCCTAGGGAGGTGTGTGTCTGGAAATGGGAGGAAGCGTAAGGAACGAGCTGTACACTTAAGTCGAAGAGACAATGCTGTGGAGGAGCGGTCCTTCGACTCCCCGCCTCCTTTCCTAAGGATCGAAGCAGCTTGACGCCGAGTGTGAACGGAAGCAGAGGAAAAGCCTGCTATACCTTACTCGTGGAACCACTTTGTATGGAGGGCTTCTCTCAATGAACACCACGGCTCACGACGCTAGAAGGGTTTTCAAACGTACGTGAGTTCGCCAAAGGAAAGCCACAGACTACACTGTGCGAAACAAGTCTGTGTCAAACCGCGCCTTCGAGCTTCCATCTGGCTTCACGGGGAAAACCTAGTCACAACATGAACGTGTGGAACCCTAAACAGGCGGCGTGCACGTCGGTCTGAAGAAACACCACTGCAGAGAAACCGTGTTTCTCCCAACCTCTTCCCTGAAAATGGTAGTCTATTCCAAGGTAAGTGTGACAGCGCAAGGCATGTGCCCCATGCCTGCGCCACGGAAATAAGGAGTGGAGATTGTCTCTCCCGGTTCAAACCTTGTTCCGTGAGAAATGTTTTCAAGTGTGCGAGAGAGAGCAGAGGGAAAAGGTCATGCCTTTAAGTCTGAGAAGGAAACCCTGGAAAGCCGTACGCCTACGTATGAGCGGCATTCTGGCGCGAACGTGTGAAGGCATAAAGAATGTGTCCTGGGACGGTGCTTGACAAACCCCTTGTGAAGAAGTCTTCCCTCAGCTATCATATGGTTTCAGGAAGATAAAAGTGTTTTCCGCCGTGGGCGTGAAGGCACGAGGGACGTGCCCTAGAGTGAGCTGTCCGTTTCGAATGTGCCGCCCGTCGTTCCACGAAGAAGGGTGAGTATGGAAATGTATGATGTGAGGAAGCATAGGGAAGATTGCCTACGGGTGTTTAACTCTAAGGACAAATCTAGAGGGTTGCCGTCCGTCGACGACCAGCTCTTTCCCTACGGATGGAAGCGCCGTGTTAAAGCTTAGGGCGAGAGAAAAGAGACGGAATGCGAGATACACCACAGTGGGGAACACGTTGTGTGGAGGGCTTCTCTCCACCAAAGTCTCGGGTCACGAATTTGGAAGGGCCTTCAAATGTACGTGAGCTAGCGTCAGCAGAGCCTTCCACTGAACTCAGAGAAACGAGGCCGCGTCAAACATGATTTCGTGCTAACCCCTTGGTTCGCGAAGCGCGAAGCCTTTTGAGATATGTGTGTGAGGGTCTTGCACTCACCTCTCAAGAAACAAAACGGTAGAGCAATAGTCTTCCCACTACCATCTACAGGGAAGAAGACGGAGGAAATGTCCCACGTTAAACGTGAAGGCGCAAGTTACTGTGCCATAGAGCCCTGCTTGGGAAAGAACTTGTGTCGAAAGCTTCTCCCAACTCAGATCTTGTTTCGGGAAGATAGAAGCGCTGTCGGTACTTTGTGTGGAAACACAAGGAAAATGCCACACGCTGAATTGTGAAGAGAAATGTGGGTCGAACGTGACCACCAACACACTCGTTGTCCCCTAGAGAGGTGTGTGTCTGGAAGTGGGAGGAAGCGTAACGGACGTGCTATACACTTAACTCCAAGAAACAACGCTGTGGAGGTGCGGTCCTTCGACTGCCCTTCTTCTTTGCTAAGGAACGAAGCGGCTTGAAGCCAAGTGTGAAAGGAAACGGAGGGCAAGGAAGGGTGATATACCTCACTCGCGGCACAACTTCTGATGGAGGGCTTTTCTCAACGAACAGCATGTGTCACGAAGATAGAAGGGTTTGCGAAAGTATGTGACTTCGCCAAAGGAAAGGCATACACGAATCTCGGCGAACCACGTCTGTGCCGATCGCGACTTCGAGCTTACATCTGGGTTCCCGAGGAATCCATAGTCACATAATGTCTGTGTGGTATCCTACTGCAGAAACACCACTGCAGAGAAACCGTGCGTCTACTATCACCTTCCCTGAAACTGGTAGACTTTTGCAATGGAAGTGGGAAATCGCAAGGAATGTGCCCCGTGCCTGTGCCACGGAAGTAACTAGTGTAAATGTCTGTCGCGATTCGAATCCTGTTCCGTGAGAAGCGTTTCCAAGAGTATGAGAGAGAGCAGATGGAAAAGGTCATGGTTTGAAGCGTGAGAAGGAGACCCGTCAGGAAAGCCATACACGTAAGTCGGGGAAGCACTTTTCGCGTGACATGGTGAAGGCATCTAGAATGTGCCCTGTGACGGTGCTCGAGAAACCACTTGTGAAGAAGGCTTCCCTCAACTGCCGTATCGTTTCCGTAGGAGGAAACTGTTTTCCGTAGTGGGTGTGAAGGCATAAGGGACGTAGACGAGACTTCGCTCTCCGCTTCGAAGGTGCCTGCCGTCGTTACACGAAGAAGGATGTGTATGGAAATGGATGACTGCGGAAGCATAAGGAAGATGGCATGCGTTTGTTTAACTCTAAGAACAAGTCTCGAGGGTTCCCGTCCTTCGACTACCATCTCTTCTCGTAAGGATGCGAAGCCGCTCCTTAAACCTCGTGTGAACGAAAAGAGATGGAACGCGCGATACCGCACAGTGAGGAACACGTTGTGCGGAGGGTTTCTCTCCATTACGTCCTGTGTCATGGAGGTGGATGGGTCTTGCAATGTACGTGGGCTAGCCTCAGTAGCAGTAGTAGCCTGACACTGAATTCTGAGAAACAAGGCCATGTCAAACAGGCTTTCGCGCTAACATCGTGGTGCTTGAAGAAAGAAGCCTTTGGAGACATGTGCGTTGCTATATAAGGTAGGCGTCTTACACTCACCTCTCACGAAACCAAACTGTAGGGAACTAGTCTTTCCACTACCGCCTCCGGGGAAGAAGTTGGAAGAACTTTCCGACGTTCAAAGTGAAGGCACAAATGCTGGGCCGTCTACCACTGTTTGAGAGAGGAGTTGTGTCTCAAGCTCCTGTCAACCCAGATCTTGCTTCGGGAAGGGAGAAGCGTTTTCAGGACTTCGTGTGAAAGCGTAAGGACAATGCCATAGGCTGAATGGTGAAGGAAAATGTGGGTCGAATGCGACCACCAACTAACAAGTTGTCCCCTAGGGAGGTGTGTGTCTGGAAATGGGAGGAAGCGTAAGGAACGAGCTGTACACTTAAGTCTAAGAGACAATGCTGTGGAGGAGCGGTCCTTCGACTCCCCGCCTCCTTTCCTAAGGATCGAAGCAGCTTGACGCCGAGTGTGAACGGAAGCAGAGGAAAAGCCTGCTATACCTTACTCGTGGAACCACTTTGTATGGAGGGCTTCTCTCAATGAACACCACGGCTCACGACGCTAGAAGGGTTTTCAAACGTACGTGAGTTCGCCAAAGGAAAGCCACAGACTACACTGTGCGAAACAAGTCTGTGTCAAACCGCGCCTTCGAGCTTCCATCTGGCTTCACGGGGAAAACCTAGTCACAACATGAACGTGTGGAACCCTAAACAGGCGGCGTGCACGTCGGTCTGAAGAAACACCACTGCAGAGAAACCGTGTTTCTACCAACCTCTTCCCTGAAAATGGTAGTCTATTCCAAGGTAAGTGTGACAGCGCAAGGCATGTGCCCCATGCCTGCGCCACGGAAATAAGGAGTGGAGATTGTCTCTCCCGGTTCAAACCTTGTTCCGTGAGAAATGTTTTCAAGAGTGCGAGAGAGAGCAGAGGGAAAAGGTCATGCCTTTAAGTCTGAGAAGGAAACCCTGGAAAGCCGTACGCCTACGTATGAGCGGCATTCTGGCGCGAACGTGTGAAGGCATAAAGAATGTGTCCTGGGACGGTGCTTGACAAACCCCTTGTGAAGAAGTCTTCCCTCAGCTATCATATGGTTTCAGGAAGATAAAAGTGTTTTCCGCCGTGGGCGTGAAGGCACGAGGGACGTGCCCTAGAGTGAGCTGTCCGTTTCGAATGTGCCGCCCGTCGTTCCACAAAGAAGGGTGAGTATGGAAATGTATGATGTGAGGAAGCATAGGGAAGATTGCCTACGGGTGTTTAACTCTAAGGACAAATCTAGAGGGTTGCCGTCCGTCGACGACCAGCTCTTTCCCTACGGATGGAAGCGCCGTGTTAAAGCTTAGGGCGAGAGAAAAGAGACGGAATGCGAGATACACCACAGTGGGGAACACGTTGTGTGGAGGGCTTCTCTCCACCAAAGTCTCGGGTCACGAATTTGGAAGGGCCTTCAAATGTACGTGAGCTAGCGTCAGCAGAGCCTTCCACTGAACTCAGAGAAACGAGGCCGCGTCAAACATGATTTCGTGCTAACACCTTGGTTCGCGAAGCGCGAAGCCTTTTGAGATATGTGTGTGAGGGTCTTGCACTCACCTCTCAAGAAACAAAACGGTAGAGCAATAGTCTTCCCACTACCATCTACAGGGAAGAAGACGGAGGAAATGTCCCACGTTAAACGTGAAGGCGCAAGTTACTGTGCCATAGAGCCCTGCTTGGGAAAGAACTTGTGTCGAAAGCTTCTCCCAACTCAGATCTTGTTTCGGGAAGATAGAAGCGCTGTCGGTACTTTGTGTGGAAACACAAGGAAAATGCCACACGCTGAATTGTGAAGAGAAATGTGGGTCGAACGTGACCACCAACACACTCGTTGTCCCCTAGAGAGGTGTGTGTCTGGAAGTGGGAGGAAGCGTAACGGACGTGCTATACACTTAACTCCAAGAAACAACGCTGTGGAGGTGCGGTCCTTCGACTGCCCTTCCTCTTTGCTAAGGAACGAAGCGGCTTGAAGCCAAGTGTGAAAGGAAACGGAGGGCAAGGAAGGGTGATATACCTCACTCGCGGCACAACTTCTGATGGAGGGCTTTTCTCAACGAACAGCATGTGTCACGAAGATAGAAGGGTTTGCGAAAGTATGTGACTTCGCCAAAGGAAAGGCATACACGAATCTCGGCGAACCACGTCTGTGCCGATCGCGACTTCGAGCTTACATCTGGGTTCCCGAGGAATCCATAGTCACATAATGTCTGTGTGGTATCCTACTGCAGAAACACCACTGCAGAGAAACCGTGCGTCTACTATCACCTTCCCTGAAACTGGTAGACTTTTGCAATGGAAGTGGGAAATCGCAAGGAATGTGCCCCGTGCCTGTGCCACGGAAGTAACTAGTGTAAATGTCTGTCGCGATTCGAATCCTGTTCCGTGAGAAGCGTTTCCAAGAGTATGAGAGAGAGCAGATGGAAAAGGTCATGGTTTGAAGCGTGAGAAGGAGACCCGTCAGGAAAGCCATACACGTAAGTCGGGGAAGCACTTTTCGCGTGACATGGTGAAGGCATCTAGAATGTGCCCTGTGACGGTGCTCGAGAAACCACTTGTGAAGAAGGCTTCCCTCAACTGCCGTATCGTTTCCGTAGGAGGAAACTGTTTTCCGTAGTGGGTGTGAAGGCATAAGGGACGTAGACGAGACTTCGCTCTCCGCTTCGAAGGTGCCTGCCGTCGTTACACGAAGAAGGATGTGTAAGGAAATGGATGACTGCGGAAGCATAAGGAAGATGGCATGCGTTTGTTTAACTCTAAGAACAAGTCTCGAGGGTTCCCGTCCTTCGACTACCATCTCTTCTCGTAAGGATGCGAAGCCGCTCCTTAAACCTCGTGTGAACGAAAAGAGATGGAACGCGCGATACCGCACAGTGAGGAACACGTTGTGCGGAGGGTTTCTCTCCATTACGTCCTGTGTCATGGAGGTGGATGGGTCTTGCAATGTACGTGGGCTAGCCTCAGTAGCAGTAGTAGCCTGACACTGAATTCTGAGAAACAAGGCCATGTCAAACAGGCTTTCGCCCTAACATCGTGGTGCTTGAAGAAAGAAGCCTTTGGAGACATGTGCGTTGCTATATAAGGTAGGCGTCTTACACTCACCTCTCACGAAACCAAACTGTAGGGAACTAGTCTTTCCACTACCGCCTCCGGGGAAGAAGTTGGAAGAACTTTCCGACGTTCAAAGTGAAGGCACAAATGCTGGGCCGTCTACCACTGTTTGAGAGAGGAGTTGTGTCTCAAGCTCCTGTCAACCCAGATCTTGCTTCGGGAAGGGAGAAGCGTTTTCAGGACTTCGTGTGAAAGCGTAAGGACAATGCCATAGGCTGAATGGTGAAGGAAAATGTGGGTCGAATGCGACCACCAACTAACAAGTTGTCCCCTAGGGAGGTGTGTGTCTGGAAATGGGAGGAAGCGTAAGGAACGAGCTGTACACTTAAGTCTAAGAGACAATGCTGTGGAGGAGCGGTCCTTCGACTCCCCGCCTCCTTTCCTAAGGATCGAAGCAGCTTGACGCCGAGTGTGAACGGAAGCAGAGGAAAAGCCTGCTATACCTTACTCGTGGAACCACTTTGTATGGAGGGCTTCTCTCAATGAACACCACGGCTCACGACGCTAGAAGGGTTTTCAAACGTACGTGAGTTCGCCAAAGGAAAGCCACAGACTACACTGTGCGAAACAAGTCTGTGTCAAACCGCGCCTTCGAGCTTCCATCTGGCTTCACGGGGAAAACCTAGTCACAACATGAACGTGTGGAACCCTAAACAGGCGGCGTGCACGTCGGTCTGAAGAAACACCACTGCAGAGAAACCGTGTTTCTACCAACCTCTTCCCTGAAAATGGTAGTCTATTCCAAGGTAAGTGTGACAGCGCAAGGCATGTGCCCCATGCCTGCGCCACGGAAATAAGGAGTGGAGATTGTCTCTCCCGGTTCAAACCTTGTTCCGTGAGAAATGTTTTCAAGAGTGCGAGAGAGAGCAGAGGGAAAAGGTCACGCCTTTAAGTCTGAGAAGGAAACCCTGGAAAGCCGTACGCCTACGTATGAGCGGCATTCTGGCGCGAACGTGTGAAGGCATAAAGAATGTGTCCTGGGACGGTGCTTGACAAACCCCTTGTGAAGAAGTCTTCCCTCAGCTATCATATGGTTTCAGGAAGATAAAAGTGTTTTCCGCCGTGGGCGTGAAGGCACGAGGGACGTGCCCTAGAGTGAGCTGTCCGTTTCGAATGTGCCGCCCGTCGTTCCACGAAGAAGGGTGAGTATGGAAATGTATGATGTGAGGAAGCATAGGGAAGATTGCCTACGGGTGTTTAACTCTAAGGACAAATCTAGAGGGTTGCCGTCCGTCGACGACCAGCTCTTTCCCTACGGATGGAAGCGCCGTGTTAAAGCTTAGGGCGAGAGAAAAGAGACGGAATGCGAGATACACCACAGTGGGGAACACGTTGTGTGGAGGGCTTCTCTCCACCAAAGTCTCGGGTCACGAATTTGGAAGGGCCTTCAAATGTACGTGAGCTAGCGTCAGCAGAGCCTTCCACTGAACTCAGAGAAACGAGGCCGCGTCAAACATGATTTCGTGCTAACCCCTTGGTTCGCGAAGCGCGAAGCCTTTTGAGATATGTGTGTGAGGGTCTTGCACTCACCTCTCAAGAAACAAAACGGTAGAGCAATAGTCTTCCCACTACCATCTACAGGGAAGAAGACGGAGGAAATGTCCCACGTTAAACGTGAAGGCGCAAGTTACTGTGCCATAGAGCCCTGCTTGGGAAAGAACTTGTGTCGAAAGCTTCTCCCAACTCAGATCTTGTTTCGGGAAGATAGAAGCGCTGTCGGTACTTTGTGTGGAAACACAAGGAAAATGCCACACGCTGAATTGTGAAGAGAAATGTGGGTCGAACGTGACCACCAACACACTCGTTGTCCCCTAGAGAGGTGTGTGTCTGGAAGTGGGAGGAAGCGTAACGGACGTGCTATACACTTAACTCCAAGAAACAACGCTGTGGAGGTGCGGTCCTTCGACTGCCCTTCTTCTTTGCTAAGGAACGAAGCGGCTTGAAGCCAAGTGTGAAAGGAAACGGAGGGCAAGGAAGGGTGATATACCTCACTCGCGGCACAACTTCTGATGGAGGGCTTTTCTCAACGAACAGCATGTGTCACGAAGATAGAAGGGTTTGCGAAAGTATGTGACTTCGCCAAAGGAAAGGCATACACGAATCTCGGCGAACCACGTCTGTGCCGATCGCGACTTCGAGCTTACATCTGGGTTCCCGAGGAATCCATAGTCACATAATGTCTGTGTGGTATCCTACTGCAGAAACACCACTGCAGAGAAACCGTGCGTCTACTATCACCTTCCCTGAAACTGGTAGACTTTTGCAATGGAAGTGGGAAATCGCAAGGAATGTGCCCCGTGCCTGTGCCACGGAAGTAACTAGTGTAAATGTCTGTCGCGACTCGAATCCTGTTCCGTGAGAAGCGTTTCCAAGAGTATGAGAGAGAACAGATGGAAAAGGTCATGGTTTGAAGCGTGAGAAGGAGACCCGTCAGGAAAGCCATACACGTAAGTCGGGGAAGCACTTTCGCGTGACATGGTGAAGGCATCTAGAATGTGCCCTGTGACGGTGCTCGAGAAACCACTTGTGAAGAAGGCTTCCCTCAACTGCCGTATCGTTTCCGCAGGAGGAAACTGTTTTCCGTAGTGGGTGTGAAGGCATAAGGGACGTAGACGAGACTTCGCTCTCCGCTTCGAAGGTGCCTGCCGTCGTTACACGAAGAAGGATGAGTATGGAAATGGATGACTGCGGAAGCATAAGGAAGATGGCATGCGTTTGTTTAACTCTAAGAACAAGTCTCGAGGGTTCCCGTCCTTCGACTACCATCTCTTCTCGTAAGGATGCGAAGCCGCTCCTTAAACCTCGTGTGAACGAAAAGAGATGGAACGCGCGATACCGCACAGTGAGGAACACGTTGTGCGGAGGGTTTCTCTCCATTACGTCCTGTGTCATGGAGGTGGATGGGTCTTGCAATGTACGTGGGCTAGGCTCAGTAGCAGTAGTAGCCTGACACTGAATTCTGAGAAACAAGGCCATGTCAAACAGGCTTTCGCGCTAACATCGTGGTGCTTGAAGAAAGAAGCCTTTGGAGACATGTGCGTTGCTATATAAGGTAGGCGTCTTACACTCACCTCTCACGAAACCAAACTGTAGGGAACTAGTCTTTCCACTACCGCCTCCGGGGAAGAAGTTGGAAGAACTTTCCGACGTTCAAAGTGAAGGCACAAATGCTGGGCCGTCTACCACTGTTTGAGAGAGGAGTTGTGTCTCAAGCTCCTGTCAACCCAGATCTTGCTTCGGGAAGGGAGAAGCGTTTTCAGGACTTCGTGTGAAAGCGTAAGGACAATGCCATAGGCTGAATGGTGAAGGAAAATGTGGGTCGAATGCGACCACCAACTAACAAGTTGTCCCCTAGGGAGGTGTGTGTCTGGAAATGGGAGGAAGCGTAAGGAACGAGCTGTACACTTAAGTCGAAGAGACAATGCTGTGGAGGAGCGGTCCTTCGACTCCCCGCCTCCTTTCCTAAGGATCGAAGCAGCTTGACGCCGAGTGTGAACGGAAGCAGAGGAAAAGCCTGCTATACCTTACTCGTGGAACCACTTTGTATGGAGGGCTTCTCTCAATGAACACCACGGCTCACGACGCTAGAAGGGTTTTCAAACGTACGTGAGTTCGCCAAAGGAAAGCCACAGACTACACTGTGCGAAACAAGTCTGTGTCAAACCGCGCCTTCGAGCTTCCATCTGGCTTCACGGGGAAAACCTAGTCACAACATGAACGTGTGGAACCCTAAACAGGCGGCGTGCACGTCGGTCTGAAGAAACACCACTGCAGAGAAACCGTGTTTCTACCAACCTCTTCCCTGAAAATGGTAGTCTATTCCAAGGTAAGTGTGACAGCGCAAGGCATGTGCCCCATGCCTGCGCCACGGAAATAAGGAGTGGAGATTGTCTCTCCCGGTTCAAACCTTGTTCCGTGAGAAATGTTTTCAAGAGTGCGAGAGAGAGCAGAGGGAAAAGGTCATGCCTTTAAGTCTGAGAAGGAAACCCTGGAAAGCCGTACGCCTACGTATGAGCGGCATTCTGGCGCGAACGTGTGAAGGCATAAAGAATGTGTCCTGGGACGGTGCTTGACAAACCCCTTGTGAAGAAGTCTTCCCTCAGCTATCATATGGTTTCAGGAAGATAAAAGTGTTTTCCGCCGTGGGCGTGAAGGCATGAGGGACGTGCCCTAGAGTGAGCTGTCCGTTTCGAATGTGCCGCCCGTCGTTCCACGAAGAAGGGTGAGTATGGAAATGTATGATGTGAGGAAGCATAGGGAAGATTGCCTACGGGTGTTTAACTCTAAGGACAAATCTAGAGGGTTGCCGTCCGTCGACGACCAGCTCTTTCCCTACGGATGGAAGCGCCGTGTTAAAGCTTAGGGCGAGAGAAAAGAGACGGAATGCGAGATACACCACAGTGGGGAACACGTTGTGTGGAGGGCTTCTCTCCACCAAAGTCTCGGGTCACGAATTTGGAAGGGCCTTCAAATGTACGTGAGCTAGCGTCAGCAGAGCCTTCCACTGAACTCAGAGAAACGAGGCCGCGTCAAACATGATTTCGTGCTAACACCTTGGTTCGCGAAGCGCGAAGCCTTTTGAGATATGTGTGTGAGGGTCTTGCACTCACCTCTCAAGAAACAAAACGGTAGAGCAATAGTCTTCCCACTACCATCTACAGGGAAGAAGACGGAGGAAATGTCCCACGTTAAACGTGAAGGCGCAAGTTACTGTGCCATAGAGCCCTGCTTGGGAAAGAACTTGTGTCGAAAGCTTCTCCCAACTCAGATCTTGTTTCGGGAAGATAGAAGCGCTGTCGGTACTTTGTGTGGAAACACAAGGAAAATGCCACACGCTGAATTGTGAAGAGAAATGTGGGTCGAACGTGACCACCAACACACTCGTTGTCCCCTAGAGAGGTGTGTGTCTGGAAGTGGGAGGAAGCGTAACGGACGTGCTATACACTTAACTCCAAGAAACAACGCTGTGGAGGTGCGGTCCTTCGACTGCCCTTCTTCTTTGCTAAGGAACGAAGCGGCTTGAAGCCAAGTGTGAAAGGAAACGGAGGGCAAGGAAGGGTGATATACCTCACTCGCGGCACAACTTCTGATGGAGGGCTTTTCTCAACGAACAGCATGTGTCACGAAGATAGAAGGGTTTGCGAAAGTATGTGACTTCGCCAAAGGAAAGGCATACACGAATCTCGGCGAACCACGTCTGTGCCGATCGCGACTTCGAGCTTACATCTGGGTTCCCGAGGAATCCATAGTCACATAATGTCTGTGTGGTATCCTACTGCAGAAACACCACTGCAGAGAAACCGTGCGTCTACTATCACCTTCCCTGAAACTGGTAGACTTTTGCAATGGAAGTGGGAAATCGCAAGGAATGTGCCCCGTGCCTGTGCCACGGAAGTAACTAGTGTAAATGTCTGTCGCGACTCGAATCCTGTTCCGTGAGAAGCTTTTCCAAGAGTATGAGAGAGAACAGATGGAAAAGGTCATGGTTTGAAGCGTGAGAAGGAGACCCGTCAGGAAAGCCATACACGTAAGTCGGGGAAGCACTTTCGCGTGACATGGTGAAGGCATCTAGAATGTGCCCTGTGACGGTGCTCGAGAAACCACTTGTGAAGAAGGCTTCCCTCAACTGCCGTATCGTTTCCGCAGGAGGAAACTGTTTTCCGTAGTGGGTGTGAAGGCATAAGGGACGTAGACGAGACTTCGCTCTCCGCTTCGAAGGTGCCTGCCGTCGTTACACGAAGAAGGATGTGTATGGAAATGGATGACTGCGGAAGCATAAGGAAGATGGCATGCGTTTGTTTAACTCTAAGAACAAGTCTCGAGGGTTCCCGTCCTTCGACTACCATCTCTTCTCGTAAGGATGCGAAGCCGCTCCTTAAACCTCGTGTGAACGAAAAGAGATGGAACGCGCGATACCGCACAGTGAGGAACACGTTGTGCGGAGGGTTTCTCTCCATTACGTCCTGTGTCATGGAGGTGGATGGGTCTTGCAATGTACGTGGGCTAGCCTCAGTAGCAGTAGTAGCCTGACACTGAATTCTGAGAAACAAGGCCATGTCAAACAGGCTTTCGCGCTAACATCGTGGTGCTTGAAGAAAGAAGCCTTTGGAGACATGTGCGTTGCTATATAAGGTAGGCGTCTTACACTCACCTCTCACGAAACCAAACTGTAGGGAACTAGTCTTTCCACTACCGCCTCCGGGGAAGAAGTTGGAAGAACTTTCCGACGTTCAAAGTGAAGGCACAAATGCTGGGCCGTCTACCACTGTTTGAGAGAGGAGTTGTGTCTCAAGCTCCTGTCAACCCAGATCTTGCTTCGGGAAGGGAGAAGCGTTTTCAGGACTTCGTGTGAAAGCGTAAGGACAATGCCATAGGCTGAATGGTGAAGGAAAATGTGGGTCGAATGCGACCACCAACTAACAAGTTGTCCCCTAGGGAGGTGTGTGTCTGGAAATGGGAGGAAGCGTAAGGAACGAGCTGTACACTTAAGTCGAAGAGACAATGCTGTGGAGGAGCGGTCCTTCGACTCCCCGCCTCCTTTCCTAAGGATCGAAGCAGCTTGACGCCGAGTGTGAACGGAAGCAGAGGAAAAGCCTGCTATACCTTACTCGTGGAACCACTTTGTATGGAGGGCTTCTCTCAATGAACACCACGGCTCACGACGCTAGAAGGGTTTTCAAACGTACGTGAGTTCGCCAAAGGAAAGCCACAGACTACACTGTGCGAAACAAGTCTGTGTCAAACCGCGCCTTCGAGCTTCCATCTGGCTTCACGGGGAAAACCTAGTCACAACATGAACGTGTGGAACCCTAAACAGGCGGCGTGCACGTCGGTCTGAAGAAACACCACTGCAGAGAAACCGTGTTTCTACCAACCTCTTCCCTGAAAATGGTAGTCTATTCCAAGGTAAGTGTGACAGCGCAAGGCATGTGCCCCATGCCTGCGCCACGGAAATAAGGAGTGGAGATTGTCTCTCCCGGTTCAAACCTTGTTCCGTGAGAAATGTTTTCAAGAGTGCGAGAGAGAGCAGAGGGAAAAGGTCATGCCTTTAAGTCTGAGAAGGAAACCCTGGAAAGCCGTACGCCTACGTATGAGCGGCATTCTGGCGCGAACGTGTGAAGGCATAAAGAATGTGTCCTGGGACGGTGCTTGACAAACCCCTTGTGAAGAAGTCTTCCCTCAGCTATCATATGGTTTCAGGAAGATAAAAGTGTTTTCCGCCGTGGGCGTGAAGGCACGAGGGACGTGCCCTAGAGTGAGCTGTCCGTTTCGAATGTGCCGCCCGTCGTTCCACGAAGAAGGGTGAGTATGGAAATGTATGATGTGAGGAAGCATAGGGAAGATTGCCTACGGGTGTTTAACTCTAAGGACAAATCTAGAGGGTTGCCGTCCGTCGACGACCAGCTCTTTCCCTACGGATGGAAGCGCCGTGTTAAAGCTTAGGGCGAGAGAAAAGAGACGGAATGCGAGATACACCACAGTGGGGAACACGTTGTGTGGAGGGCTTCTCTCCACCAAAGTCTCGGGTCACGAATTTGGAAGGGCCTTCAAATGTACGTGAGCTAGCGTCAGCAGAGCCTTCCACTGAACTCAGAGAAACGAGGCCGCGTCAAACATGATTTCGTGCTAACCCCTTGGTTCGCGAAGCGCGAAGCCTTTTGAGATATGTGTGTGAGGGTCTTGCACTCACCTCTCAAGAAACAAAACGGTAGAGCAATAGTCTTCCCACTACCATCTACAGGGAAGAAGACGGAGGAAATGTCCCACGTTAAACGTGAAGGCGCAAGTTACTGTGCCATAGAGCCCTGCTTGGGAAAGAACTTGTGTCGAAAGCTTCTCCCAACTCAGATCTTGTTTCGGGAAGATAGAAGCGCTGTCGGTACTTTGTGTGGAAACACAAGGAAAATGCCACACGCTGAATTGTGAAGAGAAATGTGGGTCGAACGTGACCACCAACACACTCGTTGTCCCCTAGAGAGGTGTGTGTCTGGAAGTGGGAGGAAGCGTAACGGACGTGCTATACACTTAACTCCAAGAAACAACGCTGTGGAGGTGCGGTCCTTCGACTGCCCTTCTTCTTTGCTAAGGAACGAAGCGGCTTGAAGCCAAGTGTGAAAGGAAACGGAGGGCAAGGAAGGGTGATATACCTCACTCGCGGCACAACTTCTGATGGAGGGCTTTTCTCAACGAACAGCATGTGTCACGAAGATAGAAGGGTTTGCGAAAGTATGTGACTTCGCCAAAGGAAAGGCATACACGAATCTCGGCGAACCACGTCTGTGCCGATCGCGACTTCGAGCTTACATCTGGGTTCCCGAGGAATCCATAGTCACATAATGTCTGTGTGGTATCCTACTGCAGAAACACCACTGCAGAGAAACCGTGCGTCTACTATCACCTTCCCTGAAACTGGTAGACTTTTGCAATGGAAGTGGGAAATCGCAAGGAATGTGCCCCGTGCCTGTGCCACGGAAGTAACTAGTGTAAATGTCTGTCGCGACTCGAATCCTGTTCCGTGAGAAGCGTTTCCAAGAGTATGAGAGAGAACAGATGGAAAAGGTCATGGTTTGAAGCGTGAGAAGGAGACCCGTCAGGAAAGCCATACACGTAAGTCGGGGAAGCACTTTCGCGTGACATGGTGAAGGCATCTAGAATGTGCCCTGTGACGGTGCTCGAGAAACCACTTGTGAAGAAGGCTTCCCTCAACTGCCGTATCGTTTCCGCAGGAGGAAACTGTTTTCCGTAGTGGGTGTGAAGGCATAAGGGACGTAGACGAGACTTCGCTCTCCGCTTCGAAGGTGCCTGCCGTCGTTACACGAAGAAGGATGTGTATGGAAATGGATGACTGCGGAAGCATAAGGAAGATGGCATGCGTTTGTTTAACTCTAAGAACAAGTCTCGAGGGTTCCCGTCCTTCGACTACCATCTCTTCTCGTAAGGATGCGAAGCCGCTCCTTAAACCTCGTGTGAACGAAAAGAGATGGAACGCGCGATACCGCACAGTGAGGAACACGTTGTGCGGAGGGTTTCTCTCCATTACGTCCTGTGTCATGGAGGTGGATGGGTCTTGCAATGTACGTGGGCTAGGCTCAGTAGCAGTAGTAGCCTGACACTGAATTCTGAGAAACAAGGCCATGTCAAACAGGCTTTCGCGCTAACATCGTGGTGCTTGAAGAAAGAAGCCTTTGGAGACATGTGCGTTGCTATATAAGGTAGGCGTCTTACACTCACCTCTCACGAAACCAAACTGTAGGGAACTAGTCTTTCCACTACCGCCTCCGGGGAAGAAGTTGGAAGAACTTTCCGACGTTCAAAGTGAAGGCACAAATGCTGGGCCGTCTACCACTGTTTGAGAGAGGAGTTGTGTCTCAAGCTCCTGTCAACCCAGATCTTGCTTCGGGAAGGGAGAAGCGTTTTCAGGACTTCGTGTGAAAGCGTAAGGACAATGCCATAGGCTGAATGGTGAAGGAAAATGTGGGTCGAATGCGACCACCAACTAACAAGTTGTCCCCTAGGGAGGTGTGTGTCTGGAAATGGGAGGAAGCGTAAGGAACGAGCTGTACACTTAAGTCGAAGAGACAATGCTGTGGAGGAGCGGTCCTTCGACTCCCCGCCTCCTTTCCTAAGGATCGAAGCAGCTTGACGCCGAGTGTGAACGGAAGCAGAGGAAAAGCCTGCTATACCTTACTCGTGGAACCACTTTGTATGGAGGGCTTCTCTCAATGAACACCACGGCTCACGACGCTAGAAGGGTTTTCAAACGTACGTGAGTTCGCCAAAGGAAAGCCACAGACTACACTGTGCGAAACAAGTCTGTGTCAAACCGCGCCTTCGAGCTTCCATCTGGCTTCACGGGGAAAACCTAGTCACAACATGAACGTGTGGAACCCTAAACAGGCGGCGTGCACGTCGGTCTGAAGAAACACCACTGCAGAGAAACCGTGTTTCTACCAACCTCTTCCCTGAAAATGGTAGTCTATTCCAAGGTAAGTGTGACAGCGCAAGGCATGTGCCCCATGCCTGCGCCACGGAAATAAGGAGTGGAGATTGTCTCTCCCGGTTCAAACCTTGTTCCGTGAGAAATGTTTTCAAGAGTGCGAGAGAGAGCAGAGGGAAAAGGTCATGCCTTTAAGTCTGAGAAGGAAACCCTGGAAAGCCGTACGCCTACGTATGAGCGGCATTCTGGCGCGAACGTGTGAAGGCATAAAGAATGTGTCCTGGGACGGTGCTTGACAAACCCCTTGTGAAGAAGTCTTCCCTCAGCTATCATATGGTTTCAGGAAGATAAAAGTGTTTTCCGCCGTGGGCGTGAAGGCACGAGGGACGTGCCCTAGAGTGAGCTGTCCGTTTCGAATGTGCCGCCCGTCGTTCCACGAAGAAGGGTGAGTATGGAAATGTATGATGTGAGGAAGCATAGGGAAGATTGCCTACGGGTGTTTAACTCTAAGGACAAATCTAGAGGGTTGCCGTCCGTCGACGACCAGCTCTTTCCCTACGGATGGAAGCGCCGTGTTAAAGCTTAGGGCGAGAGAAAAGAGACGGAATGCGAGATACACCACAGTGGGGAACACGTTGTGTGGAGGGCTTCTCTCCACCAAAGTCTCGGGTCACGAATTTGGAAGGGCCTTCAAATGTACGTGAGCTAGCGTCAGCAGAGCCTTCCACTGAACTCAGAGAAACGAGGCCGCGTCAAACATGATTTCGTGCTAACCCCTTGGTTCGCGAAGCGCGAAGCCTTTTGAGATATGTGTGTGAGGGTCTTGCACTCACCTCTCAAGAAACAAAACGGTAGAGCAATAGTCTTCCCACTACCATCTACAGGGAAGAAGACGGAGGAAATGTCCCACGTTAAACGTGAAGGCGCAAGTTACTGTGCCATAGAGCCCTGCTTGGGAAAGAACTTGTGTCGAAAGCTTCTCCCAACTCAGATCTTGTTTCGGGAAGATAGAAGCGCTGTCGGTACTTTGTGTGGAAACACAAGGAAAATGCCACACGCTGAATTGTGAAGAGAAATGTGGGTCGAACGTGACCACCAACACACTCGTTGTCCCCTAGAGAGGTGTGTGTCTGGAAGTGGGAGGAAGCGTAACGGACGTGCTATACACTTAACTCCAAGAAACAACGCTGTGGAGGTGCGGTCCTTCGACTGCCCTTCTTCTTTGCTAAGGAACGAAGCGGCTTGAAGCCAAGTGTGAAAGGAAACGGAGGGCAAGGAAGGGTGATATACCTCACTCGCGGCACAACTTCTGATGGAGGGCTTTTCTCAACGAACAGCATGTGTCACGAAGATAGAAGGGTTTGCGAAAGTATGTGACTTCGCCAAAGGAAAGGCATACACGAATCTCGGCGAACCACGTCTGTGCCGATCGCGACTTCGAGCTTACATCTGGGTTCCCGAGGAATCCATAGTCACATAATGTCTGTGTGGTATCCTACTGCAGAAACACCACTGCAGAGAAACCGTGCGTCTACTATCACCTTCCCTGAAACTGGTAGACTTTTGCAATGGAAGTGGGAAATCGCAAGGAATGTGCCCCGTGCCTGTGCCACGGAAGTAACTAGTGTAAATGTCTGTCGCGACTCGAATCCTGTTCCGTGAGAAGCGTTTCCAAGAGTATGAGAGAGAACAGATGGAAAAGGTCATGGTTTGAAGCGTGAGAAGGAGACCCGTCAGGAAAGCCATACACGTAAGTCGGGGAAGCACTTTCGCGTGACATGGTGAAGGCATCTAGAATGTGCCCTGTGACGGTGCTCGAGAAACCACTTGTGAAGAAGGCTTCCCTCAACTGCCGTATCGTTTCCGCAGGAGGAAACTGTTTTCCGTAGTGGGTGTGAAGGCATAAGGGACGTAGACGAGACTTCGCTCTCCGCTTCGAAGGTGCCTGCCGTCGTTACACGAAGAAGGATGTGTATGGAAATGGATGACTGCGGAAGCATAAGGAAGATGGCATGCGTTTGTTTAACTCTAAGAACAAGTCTCGAGGGTTCCCGTCCTTCGACTACCATCTCTTCTCGTAAGGATGCGAAGCCGCTCCTTAAACCTCGTGTGAACGAAAAGAGATGGAACGCGCGATACCGCACAGTGAGGAACACGTTGTGCGGAGGGTTTCTCTCCATTACGTCCTGTGTCATGGAGGTGGATGGGTCTTGCAATGTACGTGGGCTAGGCTCAGTAGCAGTAGTAGCCTGACACTGAATTCTGAGAAACAAGGCCATGTCAAACAGGCTTTCGCGCTAACATCGTGGTGCTTGAAGAAAGAAGCCTTTGGAGACATGTGCGTTGCTATATAAGGTAGGCGTCTTACACTCACCTCTCACGAAACCAAACTGTAGGGAACTAGTCTTTCCACTACCGCCTCCGGGGAAGAAGTTGGAAGAACTTTCCGACGTTCAAAGTGAAGGCACAAATGCTGGGCCGTCTACCACTGTTTGAGAGAGGAGTTGTGTCTCAAGCTCCTGTCAACCCAGATCTTGCTTCGGGAAGGGAGAAGCGTTTTCAGGACTTCGTGTGAAAGCGTAAGGACAATGCCATAGGCTGAATGGTGAAGGAAAATGTGGGTCGAATGCGACCACCAACTAACAAGTTGTCCCCTAGGGAGGTGTGTGTCTGGAAATGGGAGGAAGCGTAAGGAACGAGCTGTACACTTAAGTCGAAGAGACAATGCTGTGGAGGAGCGGTCCTTCGACTCCCCGCCTCCTTTCCTAAGGATCGAAGCAGCTTGACGCCGAGTGTGAACGGAAGCAGAGGAAAAGCCTGCTATACCTTACTCGTGGAACCACTTTGTATGGAGGGCTTCTCTCAATGAACACCACGGCTCACGACGCTAGAAGGGTTTTCAAACGTACGTGAGTTCGCCAAAGGAAAGCCACAGACTACACTGTGCGAAACAAGTCTGTGTCAAACCGCGCCTTCGAGCTTCCATCTGGCTTCACGGGGAAAACCTAGTCACAACATGAACGTGTGGAACCCTAAACAGGCGGCGTGCACGTCGGTCTGAAGAAACACCACTGCAGAGAAACCGTGTTTCTACCAACCTCTTCCCTGAAAATGGTAGTCTATTCCAAGGTAAGTGTGACAGCGCAAGGCATGTGCCCCATGCCTGCGCCACGGAAATAAGGAGTGGAGATTGTCTCTCCCGGTTCAAACCTTGTTCCGTGAGAAATGTTTTCAAGAGTGCGAGAGAGAGCAGAGGGAAAAGGTCATGCCTTTAAGTCTGAGAAGGAAACCCTGGAAAGCCGTACGCCTACGTATGAGCGGCATTCTGGCGCGAACGTGTGAAGGCATAAAGAATGTGTCCTGGGACGGTGCTTGACAAACCCCTTGTGAAGAAGTCTTCCCTCAGCTATCATATGGTTTCAGGAAGATAAAAGTGTTTTCCGCCGTGGGCGTGAAGGCACGAGGGACGTGCCCTAGAGTGAGCTGTCCGTTTCGAATGTGCCGCCCGTCGTTCCACGAAGAAGGGTGAGTATGGAAATGTATGATGTGAGGAAGCATAGGGAAGATTGCCTACGGGTGTTTAACTCTAAGGACAAATCTAGAGGGTTGCCGTCCGTCGACGACCAGCTCTTTCCCTACGGATGGAAGCGCCGTGTTAAAGCTTAGGGCGAGAGAAAAGAGACGGAATGCGAGATACACCACAGTGGGGAACACGTTGTGTGGAGGGCTTCTCTCCACCAAAGTCTCGGGTCACGAATTTGGAAGGGCCTTCAAATGTACGTGAGCTAGCGTCAGCAGAGCCTTCCACTGAACTCAGAGAAACGAGGCCGCGTCAAACATGATTTCGTGCTAACCCCTTGGTTCGCGAAGCGCGAAGCCTTTTGAGATATGTGTGTGAGGGTCTTGCACTCACCTCTCAAGAAACAAAACGGTAGAGCAATAGTCTTCCCACTACCATCTACAGGGAAGAAGACGGAGGAAATGTCCCACGTTAAACGTGAAGGCGCAAGTTACTGTGCCATAGAGCCCTGCTTGGGAAAGAACTTGTGTCGAAAGCTTCTCCCAACTCAGATCTTGTTTCGGGAAGATAGAAGCGCTGTCGGTACTTTGTGTGGAAACACAAGGAAAATGCCACACGCTGAATTGTGAAGAGAAATGTGGGTCGAACGTGACCACCAACACACTCGTTGTCCCCTAGAGAGGTGTGTGTCTGGAAGTGGGAGGAAGCGTAACGGACGTGCTATACACTTAACTCCAAGAAACAACGCTGTGGAGGTGCGGTCCTTCGACTGCCCTTCTTCTTTGCTAAGGAACGAAGCGGCTTGAAGCCAAGTGTGAAAGGAAACGGAGGGCAAGGAAGGGTGATATACCTCACTCGCGGCACAACTTCTGATGGAGGGCTTTTCTCAACGAACAGCATGTGTCACGAAGATAGAAGGGTTTGCGAAAGTATGTGACTTCGCCAAAGGAAAGGCATACACGAATCTCGGCGAACCACGTCTGTGTCGATCGCGACTTCGAGCTTACATCTGGGTTCCCGAGGAATCCATAGTCACATAATGTCTGTGTGGTATCCTACTGCAGAAACACCACTGCAGAGAAACCGTGCGTCTACTATCACCTTCCCTGAAACTGGTAGACTTTTGCAATGGAAGTGGGAAATCGCAAGGAATGTGCCCCGTGCCTGTGCCACGGAAGTAACTAGTGTAAATGTCTGTCGCGATTGGAATCCTGTTCCGTGAGAAGCGTTTCCAAGAGTATGAGAGAGAGCAGATGGAAAAGGTCATGGTTTGAAGCGTGAGAAGGAGACCCGTCAGGAAAGCCATACACGTAAGTCGGGGAAGCACTTTCGCGTGACATGGTGAAGGCATCTAGAATGTGCCCTGTGACGGTGCTCGAGAAACCACTTGTGAAGAAGGCTTCCCTCAACTGCCGTATCGTTTCCGTAGGAGGAAACTGTTTTCCGTAGTGGGTGTGAAGGCATAAGGGACGTAGACGAGACTTCGCTCTCCGCTTCGAAGGTGCCTGCCGTCGTTACACGAAGAAGGATGTGTATGGAAATGGATGACTGCGGAAGCATAAGGAAGATGGCATGCGTTTGTTTAACTCTAAGAACAAGTCTCGAGGGTTCCCGTCCTTCGACTACCATCTCTTCTCGTAAGGATGCGAAGCCGCTCCTTAAACCTCGTGTGAACGAAAAGAGATGGAACGCGCGATACCGCACAGTGAGGAACACGTTGTGCGGAGGGTTTCTCTCCATTACGTCCTGTGTCATGGAGGTGGATGGGTCTTGCAATGTACGTGGGCTAGCCTCAGTAGCAGTAGTAGCCTGACACTGAATTCTGAGAAACAAGGCCATGTCAAACAGGCTTTCGCGCTAACATCGTGGTGCTTGAAGAAAGAAGCCTTTGGAGACATGTGCGTTGCTATATAAGGTAGGCGTCTTACACTCACCTCTCACGAAACCAAACTGTAGGGAACTGGTCTTTCCACTACCGCCTCCGGGGAAGAAGTTGGAAGAACTTTCCGACGTTCAAAGTGAAGGCACAAATGCTGGGCCGTCTACCACTGTTTGAGAGAGGAGTTGTGTCTCAAGCTCCTGTCAACCCAGATCTTGCTTCGGGAAGGGAGAAGCGTTTTCAGGACTTCGTGTGAAAGCGTAAGGACAATGCCATAGGCTGAATGGTGAAGGAAAATGTGGGTCGAATGCGACCACCAACTAACAAGTTGTCCCCTAGGGAGGTGTGTGTCTGGAAATGGGAGGAAGCGTAAGGAACGAGCTGTACACTTAAGTCTAAGAGACAATGCTGTGGAGGAGCGGTCCTTCGACTCCCCGCCTCCTTTCCTAAGGATCGAAGCAGCTTGACGCCGAGTGTGAACGGAAGCAGAGGAAAAGCCTGCTATACCTTACTCGTGGAACCACTTTGTATGGAGGGCTTCTCTCAATGAACACCACGGCTCACGACGCTAGAAGGGTTTTCAAACGTACGTGAGTTCGCCAAAGGAAAGCCACAGACTACACTGTGCGAAACAAGTCTGTGTCAAACCGCGCCTTCGAGCTTCCATCTGGCTTCACGGGGAAAACCTAGTCACAACATGAACGTGTGGAACCCTAAACAGGCGGCGTGCACGTCGGTCTGAAGAAACACCACTGCAGAGAAACCGTGTTTCTCCCAACCTCTTCCCTGAAAATGGTAGTCTATTCCAAGGTAAGTGTGACAGCGCAAGGCATGTGCCCCATGCCTGCGCCACGGAAATAAGGAGTGGAGATTGTCTCTCCCGGTTCAAACCTTGTTCCGTGAGAAATGTTTTCAAGAGTGCGAGAGAGAGCAGAGGGAAAAGGTCATGCCTTTAAGTCTGAGAAGGAAACCCTGGAAAGCCGTACGCCTACGTATGAGCGGCATTCTGGCGCGAACGTGTGAAGGCATAAAGAATGTGTCCTGGGACGGTGCTTGACAAACCCCTTGTGAAGAAGTCTTCCCTCAGCTATCATATGGTTTCAGGAAGATAAAAGTGTTTTCCGCCGTGGGCGTGAAGGCACGAGGGACGTGCCCTAGAGTGAGCTGTCCGTTTCGAATGTGCCGCCCGTCGTTCCACGAAGAAGGGTGAGTATGGAAATGTATGATGTGAGGAAGCATAGGGAAGATTGCCTACGGGTGTTTAACTCTAAGGACAAATCTAGAGGGTTGCCGTCCGTCGACGACCAGCTCTTTCCCTACGGATGGAAGCGCCGTGTTAAAGCTTAGGGCGAGAGAAAAGAGACGGAATGCGAGATACACCACAGTGGGGAACACGTTGTGTGGAGGGCTTCTCTCCACCAAAGTCTCGGGTCACGAATTTGGAAGGGCCTTCAAATGTACGTGAGCTAGCGTCAGCAGAGCCTTCCACTGAACTCAGAGAAACGAGGCCGCGTCAAACATGATTTCGTGCTAACACCTTGGTTCGCGAAGCGCGAAGCCTTTTGAGATATGTGTGTGAGGGTCTTGCACTCACCTCTCAAGAAACAAAACGGTAGAGCAATAGTCTTCCCACTACCATCTACAGGGAAGAAGACGGAGGAAATGTCCCACGTTAAACGTGAAGGCGCAAGTTACTGTGCCATAGAGCCCTGCTTGGGAAAGAACTTGTGTCGAAAGCTTCTCCCAACTCAGATCTTGTTTCGGGAAGATAGAAGCGCTGTCGGTACTTTGTGTGGAAACACAAGGAAAATGCCACACGCTGAATTGTGAAGAGAAATGTGGGTCGAACGTGACCACCAACACACTCGTTGTCCCCTAGAGAGGTGTGTGTCTGGAAGTGGGAGGAAGCGTAACGGACGTGCTATACACTTAACTCCAAGAAACAACGCTGTGGAGGTGCGGTCCTTCGACTGCCCTTCTTCTTTGCTAAGGAACGAAGCGGCTTGAAGCCAAGTGTGAAAGGAAACGGAGGGCAAGGAAGGGTGATATACCTCACTCGCGGCACAACTTCTGATGGAGGGCTTTTCTCAACGAACAGCATGTGTCACGAAGATAGAAGGGTTTGCGAAAGTATGTGACTTCGCCAAAGGAAAGGCATACACGAATCTCGGCGAACCACGTCTGTGCCGATCGCGACTTCGAGCTTACATCTGGGTTCCCGAGGAATCCATAGTCACATAATGTCTGTGTGGTATCCTACTGCAGAAACACCACTGCAGAGAAACCGTGCGTCTACTATCACCTTCCCTGAAACTGGTAGACTTTTGCAATGGAAGTGGGAAATCGCAAGGAATGTGCCCCGTGCCTGTGCCACGGAAGTAACTAGTGTAAATGTCTGTCGCGATTCGAATCCTGTTCCGTGAGAAGCGTTTCCAAGAGTATGAGAGAGAGCAGATGGAAAAGGTCATGGTTTGAAGCGTGAGAAGGAGACCCGTCAGGAAAGCCATACACGTAAGTCGGGGAAGCACTTTTCGCGTGACATGGTGAAGGCATCTAGAATGTGCCCTGTGACGGTGCTCGAGAAACCACTTGTGAAGAAGGCTTCCCTCAACTGCCGTATCGTTTCCGTAGGAGGAAACTGTTTTCCGTAGTGGGTGTGAAGGCATAAGGGACGTAGACGAGACTTCGCTCTCCGATTCGAAGGTGCCTGCCGTCGTTACACGAAGAAGGATGTGTATGGAAATGGATGACTGCGGAAGCATAAGGAAGATGGCATGCGTTTGTTTAACTCTAAGAACAAGTCTCGAGGGTTCCCGTCCTTCGACTACCATCTCTTCTCGTAAGGATGCGAAGCCGCTCCTTAAACCTCGTGTGAACGAAAAGAGATGGAACGCGCGATACCGCACAGTGAGGAACACGTTGTGCGGAGGGTTTCTCTCCATTACGTCCTGTGTCATGGAGGTGGATGGGTCTTGCAATGTACGTGGGCTAGCCTCAGTAGCAGTAGTAGCCTGACACTGAATTCTGAGAAACAAGGCCATGTCAAACAGGCTTTCGCGCTAACATCGTGGTGCTTGAAGAAAGAAGCCTTTGGAGACATGTGCGTTGCTATATAAGGTAGGCGTCTTACACTCACCTCTCACGAAACCAAACTGTAGGGAACTGGTCTTTCCACTACCGCCTCCGGGGAAGAAGTTGGAAGAACTTTCCGACGTTCAAAGTGAAGGCACAAATGCTGGGCCGTCTACCACTGTTTGAGAGAGGAGTTGTGTCTCAAGCTCCTGTCAACCCAGATCTTGCTTCGGGAAGGGAGAAGCGTTTTCAGGACTTCGTGTGAAAGCGTAAGGACAATGCCATAGGCTGAATGGTGAAGGAAAATGTGGGTCGAATGCGACCACCAACTAACAAGTTGTCCCCTAGGGAGGTGTGTGTCTGGAAATGGGAGGAAGCGTAAGGAACGAGCTGTACACTTAAGTCGAAGAGACAATGCTGTGGAGGAGCGGTCCTTCGACTCCCCGCCTCCTTTCCTAAGGATCGAAGCAGCTTGACGCCGAGTGTGAACGGAAGCAGAGGAAAAGCCTGCTATACCTTACTCGTGGAACCACTTTGTATGGAGGGCTTCTCTCAATGAACACCACGGCTCACGACGCTAGAAGGGTTTTCAAACGTACGTGAGTTCGCCAAAGGAAAGCCACAGACTACACTGTGCGAAACAAGTCTGTGTCAAACCGCGCCTTCGAGCTTCCATCTGGCTTCACGGGGAAAACCTAGTCACAACATGAACGTGTGGAACCCTAAACAGGCGGCGTGCACGTCGGTCTGAAGAAACACCACTGCAGAGAAACCGTGTTTCTACCAACCTCTTCCCTGAAAATGGTAGTCTATTCCAAGGTAAGTGTGACAGCGCAAGGCATGTGCCCCATGCCTGCGCCACGGAAATAAGGAGTGGAGATTGTCTCTCCCGGTTCAAACCTTGTTCCGTGAGAAATGTTTTCAAGAGTGCGAGAGAGAGCAGAGGGAAAAGGTCATGCCTTTAAGTCTGAGAAGGAAACCCTGGAAAGCCGTACGCCTACGTATGAGCGGCATTCTGGCGCGAACGTGTGAAGGCATAAAGAATGTGTCCTGGGACGGTGCTTGACAAACCCCTTGTGAAGAAGTCTTCCCTCAGCTATCATATGGTTTCAGGAAGATAAAAGTGTTTTCCGCCGTGGGCGTGAAGGCACGAGGGACGTGCCCTAGAGTGAGCTGTCCGTTTCGAATGTGCCGCCCGTCGTTCCACAAAGAAGGGTGAGTATGGAAATGTATGATGTGAGGAAGCATAGGGAAGATTGCCTACGGGTGTTTAACTCTAAGGACAAATCTAGAGGGTTGCCGTCCGTCGACGACCAGCTCTTTCCCTACGGATGGAAGCGCCGTGTTAAAGCTTAGGGCGAGAGAAAAGAGACGGAATGCGAGATACACCACAGTGGGGAACACGTTGTGTGGAGGGCTTCTCTCCACCAAAGTCTCGGGTCACGAATTTGGAAGGGCCTTCAAATGTACGTGAGCTAGCGTCAGCAGAGCCTTCCACTGAACTCAGAGAAACGAGGCCGCGTCAAACATGATTTCGTGCTAACACCTTGGTTCGCGAAGCGCGAAGCCTTTTGAGATATGTGTGTGAGGGTCTTGCACTCACCTCTCAAGAAACAAAACGGTAGAGCAATAGTCTTCCCACTACCATCTACAGGGAAGAAGACGGAGGAAATGTCCCACGTTAAACGTGAAGGCGCAAGTTACTGTGCCATAGAGCCCTGCTTGGGAAAGAACTTGTGTCGAAAGCTTCTCCCAACTCAGATCTTGTTTCGGGAAGATAGAAGCGCTGTCGGTACTTTGTGTGGAAACACAAGGAAAATGCCACACGCTGAATTGTGAAGAGAAATGTGGGTCGAACGTGACCACCAACACACTCGTTGTCCCCTAGAGAGGTGTGTGTCTGGAAGTGGGAGGAAGCGTAACGGACGTGCTATACACTTAACTCCAAGAAACAACGCTGTGGAGGTGCGGTCCTTCGACTGCCCTTCCTCTTTGCTAAGGAACGAAGCGGCTTGAAGCCAAGTGTGAAAGGAAACGGAGGGCAAGGAAGGGTGATATACCTCACTCGCGGCACAACTTCTGATGGAGGGCTTTTCTCAACGAACAGCATGTGTCACGAAGATAGAAGGGTTTGCGAAAGTATGTGACTTCGCCAAAGGAAAGGCATACACGAATCTCGGCGAACCACGTCTGTGCCGATCGCGACTTCGAGCTTACATCTGGGTTCCCGAGGAATCCATAGTCACATAATGTCTGTGTGGTATCCTACTGCAGAAACACCACTGCAGAGAAACCGTGCGTCTACTATCACCTTCCCTGAAACTGGTAGACTTTTGCAATGGAAGTGGGAAATCGCAAGGAATGTGCCCCGTGCCTGTGCCACGGAAGTAACTAGTGTAAATGTCTGTCGCGACTCGAATCCTGTTCCGTGAGAAGCGTTTCCAAGAGTATGAGAGAGAACAGATGGAAAAGGTCATGGTTTGAAGCGTGAGAAGGAGACCCGTCAGGAAAGCCATACACGTAAGTCGGGGAAGCACTTTCGCGTGACATGGTGAAGGCATCTAGAATGTGCCCTGTGACGGTGCTCGAGAAACCACTTGTGAAGAAGGCTTCCCTCAACTGCCGTATCGTTTCCGCAGGAGGAAACTGTTTTCCGTAGTGGGTGTGAAGGCATAAGGGACGTAGACGAGACTTCGCTCTCCGCTTCGAAGGTGCCTGCCGTCGTTACACGAAGAAGGATGTGTATGGAAATGGATGACTGCGGAAGCATAAGGAAGATGGCATGCGTTTGTTTAACTCTAAGAACAAGTCTCGAGGGTTCCCGTCCTTCGACTACCATCTCTTCTCGTAAGGATGCGAAGCCGCTCCTTAAACCTCGTGTGAACGAAAAGAGATGGAACGCGCGATACCGCACAGTGAGGAACACGTTGTGCGGAGGGTTTCTCTCCATTACGTCCTGTGTCATGGAGGTGGATGGGTCTTGCAATGTACGTGGGCTAGGCTCAGTAGCAGTAGTAGCCTGACACTGAATTCTGAGAAACAAGGCCATGTCAAACAGGCTTTCGCGCTAACATCGTGGTGCTTGAAGAAAGAAGCCTTTGGAGACATGTGCGTTGCTATATAAGGTAGGCGTCTTACACTCACCTCTCACGAAACCAAACTGTAGGGAACTGGTCTTTCCACTACCGCCTCCGGGGAAGAAGTTGGAAGAACTTTCCGACGTTCAAAGTGAAGGCACAAATGCTGGGCCGTCTACCACTGTTTGAGAGAGGAGTTGTGTCTCAAGCTCCTGTCAACCCAGATCTTGCTTCGGGAAGGGAGAAGCGTTTTCAGGACTTCGTGTGAAAGCGTAAGGACAATGCCATAGGCTGAATGGTGAAGGAAAATGTGGGTCGAATGCGACCACCAACTAACAAGTTGTCCCCTAGGGAGGTGTGTGTCTGGAAATGGGAGGAAGCGTAAGGAACGAGCTGTACACTTAAGTCTAAGAGACAATGCTGTGGAGGAGCGGTCCTTCGACTCCCCGCCTCCTTTCCTAAGGATCGAAGCAGCTTGACGCCGAGTGTGAACGGAAGCAGAGGAAAAGCCTGCTATACCTTACTCGTGGAACCACTTTGTATGGAGGGCTTCTCTCAATGAACACCACGGCTCACGACGCTAGAAGGGTTTTCAAACGTACGTGAGTTCGCCAAAGGAAAGCCACAGACTACACTGTGCGAAACAAGTCTGTGTCAAACCGCGCCTTCGAGCTTCCATCTGGCTTCACGGGGAAAACCTAGTCACAACATGAACGTGTGGAACCCTAAACAGGCGGCGTGCACGTCGGTCTGAAGAAACACCACTGCAGAGAAACCGTGTTTCTACCAACCTCTTCCCTGAAAATGGTAGTCTATTCCAAGGTAAGTGTGACAGCGCAAGGCATGTGCCCCATGCCTGCGCCACGGAAATAAGGAGTGGAGATTGTCTCTCCCGGTTCAAACCTTGTTCCGTGAGAAATGTTTTCAAGAGTGCGAGAGAGAGCAGAGGGAAAAGGTCATGCCTTTAAGTCTGAGAAGGAAACCCTGGAAAGCCGTACGCCTACGTATGAGCGGCATTCTGGCGCGAACGTGTGAAGGCATAAAGAATGTGTCCTGGGACGGTGCTTGACAAACCCCTTGTGAAGAAGTCTTCCCTCAGCTATCATATGGTTTCAGGAAGATAAAAGTGTTTTCCGCCGTGGGCGTGAAGGCACGAGGGACGTGCCCTAGAGTGAGCTGTCCGTTTCGAATGTGCCGCCCGTCGTTCCACGAAGAAGGGTGAGTATGGAAATGTATGATGTGAGGAAGCATAGGGAAGATTGCCTACGGGTGTTTAACTCTAAGGACAAATCTAGAGGGTTGCCGTCCGTCGACGACCAGCTCTTTCCCTACGGATGGAAGCGCCGTGTTAAAGCTTAGGGCGAGAGAAAAGAGACGGAATGCGAGATACACCACAGTGGGGAACACGTTGTGTGGAGGGCTTCTCTCCACCAAAGTCTCGGGTCACGAATTTGGAAGGGCCTTCAAATGTACGTGAGCTAGCGTCAGCAGAGCCTTCCACTGAACTCAGAGAAACGAGGCCGCGTCAAACATGATTTCGTGCTAACCCCTTGGTTCGCGAAGCGCGAAGCCTTTTGAGATATGTGTGTGAGGGTCTTGCACTCACCTCTCAAGAAACAAAACGGTAGAGCAATAGTCTTCCCACTACCATCTACAGGGAAGAAGACGGAGGAAATGTCCCACGTTAAACGTGAAGGCGCAAGTTACTGTGCCATAGAGCCCTGCTTGGGAAAGAACTTGTGTCGAAAGCTTCTCCCAACTCAGATCTTGTTTCGGGAAGATAGAAGCGCTGTCGGTACTTTGTGTGGAAACACAAGGAAAATGCCACACGCTGAATTGTGAAGAGAAATGTGGGTCGAACGTGACCACCAACACACTCGTTGTCCCCTAGAGAGGTGTGTGTCTGGAAGTGGGAGGAAGCGTAACGGACGTGCTATACACTTAACTCCAAGAAACAACGCTGTGGAGGTGCGGTCCTTCGACTGCCCTTCTTCTTTGCTAAGGAACGAAGCGGCTTGAAGCCAAGTGTGAAAGGAAACGGAGGGCAAGGAAGGGTGATATACCTCACTCGCGGCACAACTTCTGATGGAGGGCTTTTCTCAACGAACAGCATGTGTCACGAAGATAGAAGGGTTTGCGAAAGTATGTGACTTCGCCAAAGGAAAGGCATACACGAATCTCGGCGAACCACGTCTGTGTCGATCGCGACTTCGAGCTTACATCTGGGTTCCCGAGGAATCCATAGTCACATAATGTCTGTGTGGTATCCTACTGCAGAAACACCACTGCAGAGAAACCGTGCGTCTACTATCACCTTCCCTGAAACTGGTAGACTTTTGCAATGGAAGTGGGAAATCGCAAGGAATGTGCCCCGTGCCTGTGCCACGGAAGTAACTAGTGTAAATGTCTGTCGCGATTGGAATCCTGTTCCGTGAGAAGCGTTTCCAAGAGTATGAGAGAGAGCAGATGGAAAAGGTCATGGTTTGAAGCGTGAGAAGGAGACCCGTCAGGAAAGCCATACACGTAAGTCGGGGAAGCACTTTCGCGTGACATGGTGAAGGCATCTAGAATGTGCCCTGTGACGGTGCTCGAGAAACCACTTGTGAAGAAGGCTTCCCTCAACTGCCGTATCGTTTCCGTAGGAGGAAACTGTTTTCCGTAGTGGGTGTGAAGGCATAAGGGACGTAGACGAGACTTCGCTCTCCGCTTCGAAGGTGCCTGCCGTCGTTACACGAAGAAGGATGTGTATGGAAATGGATGACTGCGGAAGCATAAGGAAGATGGCATGCGTTTGTTTAACTCTAAGAACAAGTCTCGAGGGTTCCCGTCCTTCGACTACCATCTCTTCTCGTAAGGATGCGAAGCCGCTCCTTAAACCTCGTGTGAACGAAAAGAGATGGAACGCGCGATACCGCACAGTGAGGAACACGTTGTGCGGAGGGTTTCTCTCCATTACGTCCTGTGTCATGGAGGTGGATGGGTCTTGCAATGTACGTGGGCTAGCCTCAGTAGCAGTAGTAGCCTGACACTGAATTCTGAGAAACAAGGCCATGTCAAACAGGCTTTCGCGCTAACATCGTGGTGCTTGAAGAAAGAAGCCTTTGGAGACATGTGCGTTGCTATATAAGGTAGGCGTCTTACACTCACCTCTCACGAAACCAAACTGTAGGGAACTGGTCTTTCCACTACCGCCTCCGGGGAAGAAGTTGGAAGAACTTTCCGACGTTCAAAGTGAAGGCACAAATGCTGGGCCGTCTACCACTGTTTGAGAGAGGAGTTGTGTCTCAAGCTCCTGTCAACCCAGATCTTGCTTCGGGAAGGGAGAAGCGTTTTCAGGACTTCGTGTGAAAGCGTAAGGACAATGCCATAGGCTGAATGGTGAAGGAAAATGTGGGTCGAATGCGACCACCAACTAACAAGTTGTCCCCTAGGGAGGTGTGTGTCTGGAAATGGGAGGAAGCGTAAGGAACGAGCTGTACACTTAAGTCTAAGAGACAATGCTGTGGAGGAGCGGTCCTTCGACTCCCCGCCTCCTTTCCTAAGGATCGAAGCAGCTTGACGCCGAGTGTGAACGGAAGCAGAGGAAAAGCCTGCTATACCTTACTCGTGGAACCACTTTGTATGGAGGGCTTCTCTCAATGAACACCACGGCTCACGACGCTAGAAGGGTTTTCAAACGTACGTGAGTTCGCCAAAGGAAAGCCACAGACTACACTGTGCGAAACAAGTCTGTGTCAAACCGCGCCTTCGAGCTTCCATCTGGCTTCACGGGGAAAACCTAGTCACAACATGAACGTGTGGAACCCTAAACAGGCGGCGTGCACGTCGGTCTGAAGAAACACCACTGCAGAGAAACCGTGTTTCTACCAACCTCTTCCCTGAAAATGGTAGTCTATTCCAAGGTAAGTGTGACAGCGCAAGGCATGTGCCCCATGCCTGCGCCACGGAAATAAGGAGTGGAGATTGTCTCTCCCGGTTCAAACCTTGTTCCGTGAGAAATGTTTTCAAGAGTGCGAGAGAGAGCAGAGGGAAAAGGTCATGCCTTTAAGTCTGAGAAGGAAACCCTGGAAAGCCGTACGCCTACGTATGAGCGGCATTCTGGCGCGAACGTGTGAAGGCATAAAGAATGTGTCCTGGGACGGTGCTTGACAAACCCCTTGTGAAGAAGTCTTCCCTCAGCTATCATATGGTTTCAGGAAGATAAAAGTGTTTTCCGCCGTGGGCGTGAAGGCACGAGGGACGTGCCCTAGAGTGAGCTGTCCGTTTCGAATGTGCCGCCCGTCGTTCCACGAAGAAGGGTGAGTATGGAAATGTATGATGTGAGGAAGCATAGGGAAGATTGCCTACGGGTGTTTAACTCTAAGGACAAATCTAGAGGGTTGCCGTCCGTCGACGACCAGCTCTTTCCCTACGGATGGAAGCGCCGTGTTAAAGCTTAGGGCGAGAGAAAAGAGACGGAATGCGAGATACACCACAGTGGGGAACACGTTGTGTGGAGGGCTTCTCTCCACCAAAGTCTCGGGTCACGAATTTGGAAGGGCCTTCAAATGTACGTGAGCTAGCGTCAGCAGAGCCTTCCACTGAACTCAGAGAAACGAGGCCGCGTCAAACATGATTTCGTGCTAACCCCTTGGTTCGCGAAGCGCGAAGCCTTTTGAGATATGTGTGTGAGGGTCTTGCACTCACCTCTCAAGAAACAAAACGGTAGAGCAATAGTCTTCCCACTACCATCTACAGGGAAGAAGACGGAGGAAATGTCCCACGTTAAACGTGAAGGCGCAAGTTACTGTGCCATAGAGCCCTGCTTGGGAAAGAACTTGTGTCGAAAGCTTCTCCCAACTCAGATCTTGTTTCGGGAAGATAGAAGCGCTGTCGGTACTTTGTGTGGAAACACAAGGAAAATGCCACACGCTGAATTGTGAAGAGAAATGTGGGTCGAACGTGACCACCAACACACTCGTTGTCCCCTAGAGAGGTGTGTGTCTGGAAGTGGGAGGAAGCGTAACGGACGTGCTATACACTTAACTCCAAGAAACAACGCTGTGGAGGTGCGGTCCTTCGACTGCCCTTCTTCTTTGCTAAGGAACGAAGCGGCTTGAAGCCAAGTGTGAAAGGAAACGGAGGGCAAGGAAGGGTGATATACCTCACTCGCGGCACAACTTCTGATGGAGGGCTTTTCTCAACGAACAGCATGTGTCACGAAGATAGAAGGGTTTGCGAAAGTATGTGACTTCGCCAAAGGAAAGGCATACACGAATCTCGGCGAACCACGTCTGTGCCGATCGCGACTTCGAGCTTACATCTGGGTTCCCGAGGAATCCATAGTCACATAATGTCTGTGTGGTATCCTACTGCAGAAACACCACTGCAGAGAAACCGTGCGTCTACTATCACCTTCCCTGAAACTGGTAGACTTTTGCAATGGAAGTGGGAAATCGCAAGGAATGTGCCCCGTGCCTGTGCCACGGAAGTAACTAGTGTAAATGTCTGTCGCGATTCGAATCCTGTTCCGTGAGAAGCGTTTCCAAGAGTATGAGAGAGAGCAGATGGAAAAGGTCATGGTTTGAAGCGTGAGAAGGAGACCCGTCAGGAAAGCCATACACGTAAGTCGGGGAAGCACTTTTCGCGTGACATGGTGAAGGCATCTAGAATGTGCCCTGTGACGGTGCTCGAGAAACCACTTGTGAAGAAGGCTTCCCTCAACTGCCGTATCGTTTCCGTAGGAGGAAACTGTTTTCCGTAGTGGGTGTGAAGGCATAAGGGACGTAGACGAGACTTCGCTCTCCGCTTCGAAGGTGCCTGCCGTCGTTACACGAAGAAGGATGTGTATGGAAATGGATGACTGCGGAAGCATAAGGAAGATGGCATGCGTTTGTTTAACTCTAAGAACAAGTCTCGAGGGTTCCCGTCCTTCGACTACCATCTCTTCTCGTAAGGATGCGAAGCCGCTCCTTAAACCTCGTGTGAACGAAAAGAGATGGAACGCGCGATACCGCACAGTGAGGAACACGTTGTGCGGAGGGTTTCTCTCCATTACGTCCTGTGTCATGGAGGTGGATGGGTCTTGCAATGTACGTGGGCTAGCCTCAGTAGCAGTAGTAGCCTGACACTGAATTCTGAGAAACAAGGCCATGTCAAACAGGCTTTCGCGCTAACATCGTGGTGCTTGAAGAAAGAAGCCTTTGGAGACATGTGCGTTGCTATATAAGGTAGGCGTCTTACACTCACCTCTCACGAAACCAAACTGTAGGGAACTGGTCTTTCCACTACCGCCTCCGGGGAAGAAGTTGGAAGAACTTTCCGACGTTCAAAGTGAAGGCACAAATGCTGGGCCGTCTACCACTGTTTGAGAGAGGAGTTGTGTCTCAAGCTCCTGTCAACCCAGATCTTGCTTCGGGAAGGGAGAAGCGTTTTCAGGACTTCGTGTGAAAGCGTAAGGACAATGCCATAGGCTGAATGGTGAAGGAAAATGTGGGTCGAATGCGACCACCAACTAACAAGTTGTCCCCTAGGGAGGTGTGTGTCTGGAAATGGGAGGAAGCGTAAGGAACGAGCTGTACACTTAAGTCTAAGAGACAATGCTGTGGAGGAGCGGTCCTTCGACTCCCCGCCTCCTTTCCTAAGGATCGAAGCAGCTTGACGCCGAGTGTGAACGGAAGCAGAGGAAAAGCCTGCTATACCTTACTCGTGGAACCACTTTGTATGGAGGGCTTCTCTCAATGAACACCACGGCTCACGACGCTAGAAGGGTTTTCAAACGTACGTGAGTTCGCCAAAGGAAAGCCACAGACTACACTGTGCGAAACAAGTCTGTGTCAAACCGCGCCTTCGAGCTTCCATCTGGCTTCACGGGGAAAACCTAGTCACAACATGAACGTGTGGAACCCTAAACAGGCGGCGTGCACGTCGGTCTGAAGAAACACCACTGCAGAGAAACCGTGTTTCTACCAACCTCTTCCCTGAAAATGGTAGTCTATTCCAAGGTAAGTGTGACAGCGCAAGGCATGTGCCCCATGCCTGCGCCACGGAAATAAGGAGTGGAGATTGTCTCTCCCGGTTCAAACCTTGTTCCGTGAGAAATGTTTTCAAGAGTGCGAGAGAGAGCAGAGGGAAAAGGTCATGCCTTTAAGTCTGAGAAGGAAACCCTGGAAAGCCGTACGCCTACGTATGAGCGGCATTCTGGCGCGAACGTGTGAAGGCATAAAGAATGTGTCCTGGGACGGTGCTTGACAAACCCCTTGTGAAGAAGTCTTCCCTCAGCTATCATATGGTTTCAGGAAGATAAAAGTGTTTTCCGCCATGGGCGTGAAGGCACGAGGGACGTGCCCTAGAGTGAGCTGTCCGTTTCGAATGTGCCGCCCGTCGTTCCACAAAGAAGGGTGAGTATGGAAATGTATGATGTGAGGAAGCATAGGGAAGATTGCTTACGGGTGTTTAACTCTAAGGACAAATCTAGAGGGTTGCCGTCCGTCGACGACCAGCTCTTTCCCTACGGATGGAAGCGCCGTGTTAAAGCTTAGGGCGAGAGAAAAGAGACGGAATGCGAGATACACCACAGTGGGGAACACGTTGTGTGGAGGGCTTCTCTCCACCAAAGTCCCGGGTCACGAATTTGGAAGGGCCTTCAAATGTACGTGAGCTAGCGTCAGCAGAGCCTTCCACTGAACTCAGAGAAACGAGGCCGCGTCAAACATGATTTCGTGCTAACACCTTGGTTCGCGAAGCGCGAAGCCTTTTGAGATATGTGTGTGAGGGTCTTGCACTCACCTCTCAAGAAACAAAACGGTAGAGCAATAGTCTTCCCACTACCATCTACAGGGAAGAAGACGGAGGAAATGTCCCACGTTAAACGTGAAGGCGCAAGTTACTGTGCCATAGAGCCCTGCTTGGGAAAGAACTTGTGTCGAAAGCTTCTCCCAACTCAGATCTTGTTTCGGGAAGATAGAAGCGCTGTCGGTACTTTGTGTGGAAACACAAGGAAAATGCCACACGCTGAATTGTGAAGAGAAATGTGGGTCGAACGTGACCACCAACACACTCGTTGTCCCCTAGAGAGGTGTGTGTCTGGAAGTGGGAGGAAGCGTAACGGACGTGCTATACACTTAACTCCAAGAAACAACGCTGTGGAGGTGCGGTCCTTCGACTGCCCTTCCTCTTTGCTAAGGAACGAAGCGGCTTGAAGCCAAGTGTGAAAGGAAACGGAGGGCAAGGAAGGGTGATATACCTCACTCGCGGCACAACTTCTGATGGAGGGCTTTTCTCAACGAACAGCATGTGTCACGAAGATAGAAGGGTTTGCGAAAGTATGTGACTTCGCCAAAGGAAAGGCATACACGAATCTCGGCGAACCACGTCTGTGCCGATCGCGACTTCGAGCTTACATCTGGGTTCCCGAGGAATCCATAGTCACATAATGTCTGTGTGGTATCCTACTGCAGAAACACCACTGCAGAGAAACCGTGCGTCTACTATCACCTTCCCTGAAACTGGTAGACTTTTGCAATGGAAGTGGGAAATCGCAAGGAATGTGCCCCGTGCCTGTGCCACGGAAGTAACTAGTGTAAATGTCTGTCGCGATTCGAATCCTGTTCCGTGAGAAGCGTTTCCAAGAGTATGAGAGAGAGCAGATGGAAAAGGTCATGGTTTGAAGCGTGAGAAGGAGACCCGTCAGGAAAGCCATACACGTAAGTCGGGGAAGCACTTTCGCGTGACATGGTGAAGGCATCTAGAATGTGCCCTGTGACGGTGCTCGAGAAACCACTTGTGAAGAAGGCTTCCCTCAACTGCCGTATCGTTTCCGTAGGAGGAAACTGTTTTCCGTAGTGGGTGTGAAGGCATAAGGGACGTAGACGAGACTTCGCTCTCCGCTTCGAAGGTGCCTGCCGTCGTTACACGAAGAAGGATGTGTAAGGAAATGGATGACTGCGGAAGCATAAGGAAGATGGCATGCGTTTGTTTAACTCTAAGAACAAGTCTCGAGGGTTCCCGTCCTTCGACTACCATCTCTTCTCGTAAGGATGCGAAGCCGCTCCTTAAACCTCGTGTGAACGAAAAGAGATGGAACGCGCGATACCGCACAGTGAGGAACACGTTGTGCGGAGGGTTTCTCTCCATTACGTCCTGTGTCATGGAGGTGGATGGGTCTTGCAATGTACGTGGGCTAGCCTCAGTAGCAGTAGTAGCCTGACACTGAATTCTGAGAAACAAGGCCATGTCAAACAGGCTTTCGCGCTAACATCGTGGTGCTTGAAGAAAGAAGCCTTTGGAGACATGTGCGTTGCTATATAAGGTAGGCGTCTTACACTCACCTCTCACGAAACCAAACTGTAGGGAACTAGTCTTTCCACTACCGCCTCCGGGGAAGAAGTTGGAAGAACTTTCCGACGTTCAAAGTGAAGGCACAAATGCTGGGCCGTCTACCACTGTTTGAGAGAGGAGTTGTGTCTCAAGCTCCTGTCAACCCAGATCTTGCTTCGGGAAGGGAGAAGCGTTTTCAGGACTTCGTGTGAAAGCGTAAGGACAATGCCATAGGCTGAATGGTGAAGGAAAATGTGGGTCGAATGCGACCACCAACTAACAAGTTGTCCCCTAGGGAGGTGTGTGTCTGGAAATGGGAGGAAGCGTAAGGAACGAGCTGTACACTTAAGTCTAAGAGACAATGCTGTGGAGGAGCGGTCCTTCGACTCCCCGCCTCCTTTCCTAAGGATCGAAGCAGCTTGACGCCGAGTGTGAACGGAAGCAGAGGAAAAGCCTGCTATACCTTACTCGTGGAACCACTTTGTATGGAGGGCTTCTCTCAATGAACACCACGGCTCACGACGCTAGAAGGGTTTTCAAACGTACGTGAGTTCGCCAAAGGAAAGCCACAGACTACACTGTGCGAAACAAGTCTGTGTCAAACCGCGCCTTCGAGCTTCCATCTGGCTTCACGGGGAAAACCTAGTCACAACATGAACGTGTGGAACCCTAAACAGGCGGCGTGCACGTCGGTCTGAAGAAACACCACTGCAGAGAAACCGTGTTTCTACCAACCTCTTCCCTGAAAATGGTAGTCTATTCCAAGGTAAGTGTGACAGCGCAAGGCATGTGCCCCATGCCTGCGCCACGGAAATAAGGAGTGGAGATTGTCTCTCCCGGTTCAAACCTTGTTCCGTGAGAAATGTTTTCAAGAGTGCGAGAGAGAGCAGAGGGAAAAGGTCATGCCTTTAAGTCTGAGAAGGAAACCCTGGAAAGCCGTACGCCTACGTATGAGCGGCATTCTGGCGCGAACGTGTGAAGGCATAAAGAATGTGTCCTGGGACGGTGCTTGACAAACCCCTTGTGAAGAAGTCTTCCCTCAGCTATCATATGGTTTCAGGAAGATAAAAGTGTTTTCCGCCGTGGGCGTGAAGGCACGAGGGACGTGCCCTAGAGTGAGCTGTCCGTTTCGAATGTGCCGCCCGTCGTTCCACGAAGAAGGGTGAGTATGGAAATGTATGATGTGAGGAAGCATAGGGAAGATTGCCTACGGGTGTTTAACTCTAAGGACAAATCTAGAGGGTTGCCGTCCGTCGACGACCAGCTCTTTCCCTACGGATGGAAGCGCCGTGTTAAAGCTTAGGGCGAGAGAAAAGAGACGGAATGCGAGATACACCACAGTGGGGAACACGTTGTGTGGAGGGCTTCTCTCCACCAAAGTCTCGGGTCACGAATTTGGAAGGGCCTTCAAATGTACGTGAGCTAGCGTCAGCAGAGCCTTCCACTGAACTCAGAGAAACGAGGCCGCGTCAAACATGATTTCGTGCTAACACCTTGGTTCGCGAAGCGCGAAGCCTTTTGAGATATGTGTGTGAGGGTCTTGCACTCACCTCTCAAGAAACAAAACGGTAGAGCAATAGTCTTCCCACTACCATCTACAGGGAAGAAGACGGAGGAAATGTCCCACGTTAAACGTGAAGGCGCAAGTTACTGTGCCATAGAGCCCTGCTTGGGAAAGAACTTGTGTCGAAAGCTTCTCCCAACTCAGATCTTGTTTCGGGAAGATAGAAGCGCTGTCGGTACTTTGTGTGGAAACACAAGGAAAATGCCACACGCTGAATTGTGAAGAGAAATGTGGGTCGAACGTGACCACCAACACACTCGTTGTCCCCTAGAGAGGTGTGTGTCTGGAAGTGGGAGGAAGCGTAACGGACGTGCTATACACTTAACTCCAAGAAACAACGCTGTGGAGGTGCGGTCCTTCGACTGCCCTTCCTCTTTGCTAAGGAACGAAGCGGCTTGAAGCCAAGTGTGAAAGGAAACGGAGGGCAAGGAAGGGTGATATACCTCACTCGCGGCACAACTTCTGATGGAGGGCTTTTCTCAACGAACAGCATGTGTCACGAAGATAGAAGGGTTTGCGAAAGTATGTGACTTCGCCAAAGGAAAGGCATACACGAATCTCGGCGAACCACGTCTGTGCCGATCGCGACTTCGAGCTTACATCTGGGTTCCCGAGGAATCCATAGTCACATAATGTCTGTGTGGTATCCTACTGCAGAAACACCACTGCAGAGAAACCGTGCGTCTACTATCACCTTCCCTGAAACTGGTAGACTTTTGCAATGGAAGTGGGAAATCGCAAGGAATGTGCCCCGTGCCTGTGCCACGGAAGTAACTAGTGTAAATGTCTGTCGCGATTCGAATCCTGTTCCGTGAGAAGCGTTTCCAAGAGTATGAGAGAGAGCAGATGGAAAAGGTCATGGTTTGAAGCGTGAGAAGGAGACCCGTCAGGAAAGCCATACACGTAAGTCGGGGAAGCACTTTTCGCGTGACATGGTGAAGGCATCTAGAATGTGCCCTGTGACGGTGCTCGAGAAACCACTTGTGAAGAAGGCTTCCCTCAACTGCCGTATCGTTTCCGTAGGAGGAAACTGTTTTCCGTAGTGGGTGTGAAGGCATAAGGGACGTAGACGAGACTTCGCTCTCCGCTTCGAAGGTGCCTGCCGTCGTTACACGAAGAAGGATGTGTATGGAAATGGATGACTGCGGAAGCATAAGGAAGATGGCATGCGTTTGTTTAACTCTAAGAACAAGTCTCGAGGGTTCCCGTCCTTCGACTACCATCTCTTCTCGTAAGGATGCGAAGCCGCTCCTTAAACCTCGTGTGAACGAAAAGAGATGGAACGCGCGATACCGCACAGTGAGGAACACGTTGTGCGGAGGGTTTCTCTCCATTACGTCCTGTGTCATGGAGGTGGATGGGTCTTGCAATGTACGTGGGCTAGGCTCAGTAGCAGTAGTAGCCTGACACTGAATTCTGAGAAACAAGGCCATGTCAAACAGGCTTTCGCGCTAACATCGTGGTGCTTGAAGAAAGAAGCCTTTGGAGACATGTGCGTTGCTATATAAGGTAGGCGTCTTACACTCACCTCTCACGAAACCAAACTGTAGGGAACTAGTCTTTCCACTACCGCCTCCGGGGAAGAAGTTGGAAGAACTTTCCGACGTTCAAAGTGAAGGCACAAATGCTGGGCCGTCTACCACTGTTTGAGAGAGGAGTTGTGTCTCAAGCTCCTGTCAACCCAGATCTTGCTTCGGGAAGGGAGAAGCGTTTTCAGGACTTCGTGTGAAAGCGTAAGGACAATGCCATAGGCTGAATGGTGAAGGAAAATGTGGGTCGAATGCGACCACCAACTAACAAGTTGTCCCCTAGGGAGGTGTGTGTCTGGAAATGGGAGGAAGCGTAAGGAACGAGCTGTACACTTAAGTCTAAGAGACAATGCTGTGGAGGAGCGGTCCTTCGACTCCCCGCCTCCTTTCCTAAGGATCGAAGCAGCTTGACGCCGAGTGTGAACGGAAGCAGAGGAAAAGCCTGCTATACCTTACTCGTGGAACCACTTTGTATGGAGGGCTTCTCTCAATGAACACCACGGCTCACGACGCTAGAAGGGTTTTCAAACGTACGTGAGTTCGCCAAAGGAAAGCCACAGACTACACTGTGCGAAACAAGTCTGTGTCAAACCGCGCCTTCGAGCTTCCATCTGGCTTCACGGGGAAAACCTAGTCACAACATGAACGTGTGGAACCCTAAACAGGCGGCGTGCACGTCGGTCTGAAGAAACACCACTGCAGAGAAACCGTGTTTCTCCCAACCTCTTCCCTGAAAATGGTAGTCTATTCCAAGGTAAGTGTGACAGCGCAAGGCATGTGCCCCATGCCTGCGCCACGGAAATAAGGAGTGGAGATTGTCTCTCCCGGTTCAAACCTTGTTCCGTGAGAAATGTTTTCAAGAGTGCGAGAGAGAGCAGAGGGAAAAGGTCATGCCTTTAAGTCTGAGAAGGAAACCCTGGAAAGCCATACGCCTACGTATGAGCGGCATTCTGGCGCGAACGTGTGAAGGCATAAAGAATGTGTCCTGGGACGGTGCTTGACAAACCCCTTGTGAAGAAGTCTTCCCTCAGCTATCATATGGTTTCAGGAAGATAAAAGTGTTTTCCGCCGTGGGCGTGAAGGCACGAGGGACGTGCCCTAGAGTGAGCTGTCCGTTTCGAATGTGCCGCCCGTCGTTCCACGAAGAAGGGTGAGTATGGAAATGTATGATGTGAGGAAGCATAGGGAAGATTGCCTACGGGTGTTTAACTCTAAGGACAAATCTAGAGGGTTGCCGTCCGTCGACGACCAGCTCTTTCCCTACGGATGGAAGCGCCGTGTTAAAGCTTAGGGCGAGAGAAAAGAGACGGAATGCGAGATACACCACAGTGGGGAACACGTTGTGTGGAGGGCTTCTCTCCACCAAAGTCTCGGGTCACGAATTTGGAAGGGCCTTCAAATGTACGTGAGCTAGCGTCAGCAGAGCCTTCCACTGAACTCAGAGAAACGAGGCCGCGTCAAACATGATTTCGTGCTAACACCTTGGTTCGCGAAGCGCGAAGCCTTTTGAGATATGTGTGTGAGGGTCTTGCACTCACCTCTCAAGAAACAAAACGGTAGAGCAATAGTCTTCCCACTACCATCTACAGGGAAGAAGACGGAGGAAATGTCCCACGTTAAACGTGAAGGCGCAAGTTACTGTGCCATAGAGCCCTGCTTGGGAAAGAACTTGTGTCGAAAGCTTCTCCCAACTCAGATCTTGTTTCGGGAAGATAGAAGCGCTGTCGGTACTTTGTGTGGAAACACAAGGAAAATGCCACACACTGAATTGTGAAGAGAAATGTGGGTCGAACGTGACCACCAACACACTCGTTGTCCCCTAGAGAGGTGTGTGTCTGGAAGTGGGAGGAAGCGTAACGGACGTGCTATACACTTAACTCCAAGAAACAACGCTGTGGAGGTGCGGTCCTTCGACTGCCCTTCTTCTTTGCTAAGGAACGAAGCGGCTTGAAGCCAAGTGTGAAAGGAAACGGAGGGCAAGGAAGGGTGATATACCTCACTCGCGGCACAACTTCTGATGGAGGGCTTTTCTCAACGAACAGCATGTGTCACGAAGATAGAAGGGTTTGCGAAAGTATGTGACTTCGCCAAAGGAAAGGCATACACGAATCTCGGCGAACCACGTCTGTGCCGATCGCGACTTCGAGCTTACATCTGGGTTCCCGAGGAATCCATAGTCACATAATGTCTGTGTGGTATCCTACTGCAGAAACACCACTGCAGAGAAACCGTGCGTCTACTATCACCTTCCCTGAAACTGGTAGACTTTTGCAATGGAAGTGGGAAATCGCAAGGAATGTGCCCCGTGCCTGTGCCACGGAAGTAACTAGTGTAAATGTCTGTCGCGATTCGAATCCTGTTCCGTGAGAAGCGTTTCCAAGAGTATGAGAGAGAGCAGATGGAAAAGGTCATGGTTTGAAGCGTGAGAAGGAGACCCGTCAGGAAAGCCATACACGTAAGTCGGGGAAGCACTTTTCGCGTGACATGGTGAAGGCATCTAGAATGTGCCCTGTGACGGTGCTCGAGAAACCACTTGTGAAGAAGGCTTCCCTCAACTGCCGTATCGTTTCCGTAGGAGGAAACTGTTTTCCGTAGTGGGTGTGAAGGCATAAGGGACGTAGACGAGACTTCGCTCTCCGCTTCGAAGGTGCCTGCCGTCGTTACACGAAGAAGGATGTGTATGGAAATGGATGACTGCGGAAGCATAAGGAAGATGGCATGCGTTTGTTTAACTCTAAGAACAAGTCTCGAGGGTTCCCGTCCTTCGACTACCATCTCTTCTCGTAAGGATGCGAAGCCGCTCCTTAAACCTCGTGTGAACGAAAAGAGATGGAACGCGCGATACCGCACAGTGAGGAACACGTTGTGCGGAGGGTTTCTCTCCATTACGTCCTGTGTCATGGAGGTGGATGGGTCTTGCAATGTACGTGGGCTAGCCTCAGTAGCAGTAGTAGCCTGACACTGAATTCTGAGAAACAAGGCCATGTCAAACAGGCTTTCGCGCTAACATCGTGGTGCTTGAAGAAAGAAGCCTTTGGAGACATGTGCGTTGCTATATAAGGTAGGCGTCTTACACTCACCTCTCACGAAACCAAACTGTAGGGAACTAGTCTTTCCACTACCGCCTCCGGGGAAGAAGTTGGAAGAAATTTCCGACGTTCAAAGTGAAGGCACAAATGCTGGGCCGTCTACCACTGTTTGAGAGAGGAGTTGTGTCTCAAGCTCCTGTCAACCCAGATCTTGCTTCGGGAAGGGAGAAGCGTTTTCAGGACTTCGTGTGAAAGCGTAAGGACAATGCCATAGGCTGAATGGTGAAGGAAAATGTGGGTCGAATGCGACCACCAACTAACAAGTTGTCCCCTAGGGAGGTGTGTGTCTGGAAATGGGAGGAAGCGTAAGGAACGAGCTGTACACTTAAGTCTAAGAGACAATGCTGTGGAGGAGCGGTCCTTCGACTCCCCGCCTCCTTTCCTAAGGATCGAAGCAGCTTGACGCCGAGTGTGAACGGAAGCAGAGGAAAAGCCTGCTATACCTTACTCGTGGAACCACTTTGTATGGAGGGCTTCTCTCAATGAACACCACGGCTCACGACGCTAGAAGGGTTTTCAAACGTACGTGAGTTCGCCAAAGGAAAGCCACAGACTACACTGTGCGAAACAAGTCTGTGTCAAACCGCGCCTTCGAGCTTCCATCTGGCTTCACGGGGAAAACCTAGTCACAACATGAACGTGTGGAACCCTAAACAGGCGGCGTGCACGTCGGTCTGAAGAAACACCACTGCAGAGAAACCGTGTTTCTACCAACCTCTTCCCTGAAAACGGTAGTCTATTCCAAGGTAAGTGTGACAGCGCAAGGCATGTGCCCCATGCCTGCGCCACGGAAATAAGGAGTGGAGATTGTCTCTCCCGGTTCAAACCTTGTTCCGTGAGAAATGTTTTCAAGAGTGCGAGAGAGAGCAGAGGGAAAAGGTCATGCCTTTAAGTCTGAGAAGGAAACCCTGGAAAGCCGTACGCCTACGTATGAGCGGCATTCTGGCGCGAACGTGTGAAGGCATAAAGAATGTGTCCTGGGACGGTGCTTGACAAACCCCTTGTGAAGAAGTCTTCCCTCAGCTATCATATGGTTTCAGGAAGATAAAAGTGTTTTCCGCCGTGGGCGTGAAGGCACGAGGGACGTGCCCTAGAGTGAGCTGTCCGTTTCGAATGTGCCGCCCGTCGTTCCACGAAGAAGGGTGAGTATGGAAATGTATGATGTGAGGAAGCATAGGGAAGATTGCCTACGGGTGTTTAACTCTAAGGACAAATCTAGAGGGTTGCCGTCCGTCGACGACCAGCTCTTTCCCTACGGATGGAAGCGCCGTGTTAAAGCTTAGGGCGAGAGAAAAGAGACGGAATGCGAGATACACCACAGTGGGGAACACGTTGTGTGGAGGGCTTCTCTCCACCAAAGTCTCGGGTCACGAATTTGGAAGGGCCTTCAAATGTACGTGAGCTAGCGTCAGCAGAGCCTTCCACTGAACTCAGAGAAACGAGGCCGCGTCAAACATGATTTCGTGCTAACACCTTGGTTCGCGAAGCGCGAAGCCTTTTGAGATATGTGTGTGAGGGTCTTGCACTCACCTCTCAAGAAACAAAACGGTAGAGCAATAGTCTTCCCACTACCATCTACAGGGAAGAAGACGGAGGAAATGTCCCACGTTAAACGTGAAGGCGCAAGTTACTGTGCCATAGAGCCCTGCTTGGGAAAGAACTTGTGTCGAAAGCTTCTCCCAACTCAGATCTTGTTTCGGGAAGATAGAAGCGCTGTCGGTACTTTGTGTGGAAACACAAGGAAAATGCCACACGCTGAATTGTGAAGAGAAATGTGGGTCGAACGTGACCACCAACACACTCGTTGTCCCCTAGAGAGGTGTGTGTCTGGAAGTGGGAGGAAGCGTAACGGACGTGCTATACACTTAACTCCAAGAAACAACGCTGTGGAGGTGCGGTCCTTCGACTGCCCTTCTTCTTTGCTAAGGAACGAAGCGGCTTGAAGCCAAGTGTGAAAGGAAACGGAGGGCAAGGAAGGGTGATATACCTCACTCGCGGCACAACTTCTGATGGAGGGCTTTTCTCAACGAACAGCATGTGTCACGAAGATAGAAGGGTTTGCGAAAGTATGTGACTTCGCCAAAGGAAAGGCATACACGAATCTCGGCGAACCACGTCTGTGCCGATCGCGACTTCGAGCTTACATCTGGGTTCCCGAGGAATCCATAGTCACATAATGTCTGTGTGGTATCCTACTGCAGAAACACCACTGCAGAGAAACCGTGCGTCTACTATCACCTTCCCTGAAACTGGTAGACTTTTGCAATGGAAGTGGGAAATCGCAAGGAATGTGCCCCGTGCCTGTGCCACGGAAGTAACTAGTGTAAATGTCTGTCGCGATTCGAATCCTGTTCCGTGAGAAGCGTTTCCAAGAGTATGAGAGAGAGCAGATGGAAAAGGTCATGGTTTGAAGCGTGAGAAGGAGACCCGTCAGGAAAGCCATACACGTAAGTCGGGGAAGCACTTTTCGCGTGACATGGTGAAGGCATCTAGAATGTGCCCTGTGACGGTGCTCGAGAAACCACTTGTGAAGAAGGCTTCCCTCAACTGCCGTATCGTTTCCGTAGGAGGAAACTGTTTTCCGTAGTGGGTGTGAAGGCATAAGGGACGTAGACGAGACTTCGCTCTCCGCTTCGAAGGTGCCTGCCGTCGTTACACGAAGAAGGATGTGTATGGAAATGGATGACTGCGGAAGCATAAGGAAGATGGCATGCGTTTGTTTAACTCTAAGAACAAGTCTCGAGGGTTCCCGTCCTTCGACTACCATCTCTTCTCGTAAGGATGCGAAGCCACTCCTTAAACCTCGTGTGAACGAAAAGAGATGGAACGCGCGATACCGCACAGTGAGGAACACGTTGTGCGGAGGGTTTCTCTCCATTACGTCCTGTGTCATGGAGGTGGATGGGTCTTGCAATGTACGTGGGCTAGCCTCAGTAGCAGTAGTAGCCTGACACTGAATTCTGAGAAACAAGGCCATGTCAAACAGGCTTTCGCGCTAACATCGTGGTGCTTGAAGAAAGAAGCCTTTGGAGACATGTGCGTTGCTATATAAGGTAGGCGTCTTACACTCACCTCTCACGAAACCAAACTGTAGGGAACTAGTCTTTCCACTACCGCCTCCGGGGAAGAAGTTGGAAGAACTTTCCGACGTTCAAAGTGAAGGCACAAATGCTGGGCCGTCTACCACTGTTTGAGAGAGGAGTTGTGTCTCAAGCTCCTGTCAACCCAGATCTTGCTTCGGGAAGGGAGAAGCGTTTTCAGGACTTCGTGTGAAAGCGTAAGGACAATGCCATAGGCTGAATGGTGAAGGAAAATGTGGGTCGAATGCGACCACCAACTAACAAGTTGTCCCCTAGGGAGGTGTGTGTCTGGAAATGGGAGGAAGCGTAAGGAACGAGCTGTACACTTAAGTCGAAGAGACAATGCTGTGGAGGAGCGGTCCTTCGACTCCCCGCCTCCTTTCCTAAGGATCGAAGCAGCTTGACGCCGAGTGTGAACGGAAGCAGAGGAAAAGCCTGCTATACCTTACTCGTGGAACCACTTTGTATGGAGGGCTTCTCTCAATGAACACCACGGCTCACGACGCTAGAAGGGTTTTCAAACGTACGTGAGTTCGCCAAAGGAAAGCCACAGACTACACTGTGCGAAACAAGTCTGTGTCAAACCGCGCCTTCGAGCTTCCATCTGGCTTCACGGGGAAAACCTAGTCACAACATGAACGTGTGGAACCCTAAACAGGCGGCGTGCACGTCGGTCTGAAGAAACACCACTGCAGAGAAACCGTGTTTCTACCAACCTCTTCCCTGAAAACGGTAGTCTATTCCAAGGTAAGTGTGACAGCGCAAGGCATGTGCCCCATGCCTGCGCCACGGAAATAAGGAGTGGAGATTGTCTCTCCCGGTTCAAACCTTGTTCCGTGAGAAATGTTTTCAAGAGTGCGAGAGAGAGCAGAGGGAAAAGGTCATGCCTTTAAGTCTGAGAAGGAAACCCTGGAAAGCCGTACGCCTACGTATGAGCGGCATTCTGGCGCGAACGTGTGAAGGCATAAAGAATGTGTCCTGGGACGGTGCTTGACAAACCCCTTGTGAAGAAGTCTTCCCTCAGCTATCATATGGTTTCAGGAAGATAAAAGTGTTTTCCGCCGTGGGCGTGAAGGCACGAGGGACGTGCCCTAGAGTGAGCTGTCCGTTTCGAATGTGCCGCCCGTCGTTCCACGAAGAAGGGTGAGTATGGAAATGTATGATGTGAGGAAGCATAGGGAAGATTGCCTACGGGTGTTTAACTCTAAGGACAAATCTAGAGGGTTGCCGTCCGTCGACGACCAGCTCTTTCCCTACGGATGGAAGCGCCGTGTTAAAGCTTAGGGCGAGAGAAAAGAGACGGAATGCGAGATACACCACAGTGGGGAACACGTTGTGTGGAGGGCTTCTCTCCACCAAAGTCTCGGGTCACGAATTTGGAAGGGCCTTCAAATGTACGTGAGCTAGCGTCAGCAGAGCCTTCCACTGAACTCAGAGAAACGAGGCCGCGTCAAACATGATTTCGTGCTAACCCCTTGGTTCGCGAAGCGCGAAGCCTTTTGAGATATGTGTGTGAGGGTCTTGCACTCACCTCTCAAGAAACAAAACGGTAGAGCAATAGTCTTCCCACTACCATCTACAGGGAAGAAGACGGAGGAAATGTCCCACGTTAAACGTGAAGGCGCAAGTTACTGTGCCATAGAGCCCTGCTTGGGAAAGAACTTGTGTCGAAAGCTTCTCCCAACTCAGATCTTGTTTCGGGAAGATAGAAGCGCTGTCGGTACTTTGTGTGGAAACACAAGGAAAATGCCACACGCTGAATTGTGAAGAGAAATGTGGGTCGAACGTGACCACCAACACACTCGTTGTCCCCTAGAGAGGTGTGTGTCTGGAAGTGGGAGGAAGCGTAACGGACGTGCTATACACTTAACTCCAAGAAACAACGCTGTGGAGGTGCGGTCCTTCGACTGCCCTTCTTCTTTGCTAAGGAACGAAGCGGCTTGAAGCCAAGTGTGAAAGGAAACGGAGGGCAAGGAAGGGTGATATACCTCACTCGCGGCACAACTTCTGATGGAGGGCTTTTCTCAACGAACAGCATGTGTCACGAAGATAGAAGGGTTTGCGAAAGTATGTGACTTCGCCAAAGGAAAGGCATACACGAATCTCGGCGAACCACGTCTGTGCCGATCGCGACTTCGAGCTTACATCTGGGTTCCCGAGGAATCCATAGTCACATAATGTCTGTGTGGTATCCTACTGCAGAAACACCACTGCAGAGAAACCGTGCGTCTACTATCACCTTCCCTGAAACTGGTAGACTTTTGCAATGGAAGTGGGAAATCGCAAGGAATGTGCCCCGTGCCTGTGCCACGGAAGTAACTAGTGTAAATGTCTGTCGCGATTCGAATCCTGTTCCGTGAGAAGCGTTTCCAAGAGTATGAGAGAGAGCAGATGGAAAAGGTCATGGTTTGAAGCGTGAGAAGGAGACCCGTCAGGAAAGCCATACACGTAAGTCGGGGAAGCACTTTCGCGTGACATGGTGAAGGCATCTAGAATGTGCCCTGTGACGGTGCTCGAGAAACCACTTGTGAAGAAGGCTTCCCTCAACTGCCGTATCGTTTCCGCAGGAGGAAACTGTTTTCCGTAGTGGGTGTGAAGGCATAAGGGACGTAGACGAGACTTCGCTCTCCGCTTCGAAGGTGCCTGCCGTCGTTACACGAAGAAGGATGTGTATGGAAATGGATGACTGCGGAAGCATAAGGAAGATGGCATGCGTTTGTTTAACTCTAAGAACAAGTCTCGAGGGTTCCCGTCCTTCGACTACCATCTCTTCTCGTAAGGATGCGAAGCCGCTCCTTAAACCTCGTGTGAACGAAAAGAGATGGAACGCGCGATACCGCACAGTGAGGAACACGTTGTGCGGAGGGTTTCTCTCCATTACGTCCTGTGTCATGGAGGTGGATGGGTCTTGCAATGTACGTGGGCTAGCCTCAGTAGCAGTAGTAGCCTGACACTGAATTCTGAGAAACAAGGCCATGTCAAACAGGCTTTCGCGCTAACATCGTGGTGCTTGAAGAAAGAAGCCTTTGGAGACATGTGCGTTGCTATATAAGGTAGGCGTCTTACACTCACCTCTCACGAAACCAAACTGTAGGGAACTGGTCTTTCCACTACCGCCTCCGGGGAAGAAGTTGGAAGAACTTTCCGACGTTCAAAGTGAAGGCACAAATGCTGGGCCGTCTACCACTGTTTGAGAGAGGAGTTGTGTCTCAAGCTCCTGTCAACCCAGATCTTGCTTCGGGAAGGGAGAAGCGTTTTCAGGACTTCGTGTGAAAGCGTAAGGACAATGCCATAGGCTGAATGGTGAAGGAAAATGTGGGTCGAATGCGACCACCAACTAACAAGTTGTCCCCTAGGGAGGTGTGTGTCTGGAAATGGGAGGAAGCGTAAGGAACGAGCTGTACACTTAAGTCTAAGAGACAATGCTGTGGAGGAGCGGTCCTTCGACTCCCCGCCTCCTTTCCTAAGGATCGAAGCAGCTTGACGCCGAGTGTGAACGGAAGCAGAGGAAAAGCCTGCTATACCTTACTCGTGGAACCACTTTGTATGGAGGGCTTCTCTCAATGAACACCACGGCTCACGACGCTAGAAGGGTTTTCAAACGTACGTGAGTTCGCCAAAGGAAAGCCACAGACTACACTGTGCGAAACAAGTCTGTGTCAAACCGCGCCTTCGAGCTTCCATCTGGCTTCACGGGGAAAACCTAGTCACAACATGAACGTGTGGAACCCTAAACAGGCGGCGTGCACGTCGGTCTGAAGAAACACCACTGCAGAGAAACCGTGTTTCTACCAACCTCTTCCCTGAAAACGGTAGTCTATTCCAAGGTAAGTGTGACAGCGCAAGGCATGTGCCCCATGCCTGCGCCACGGAAATAAGGAGTGGAGATTGTCTCTCCCGGTTCAAACCTTGTTCCGTGAGAAATGTTTTCAAGAGTGCGAGAGAGAGCAGAGGGAAAAGGTCATGCCTTTAAGTCTGAGAAGGAAACCCTGGAAAGCCGTACGCCTACGTATGAGCGGCATTCTGGCGCGAACGTGTGAAGGCATAAAGAATGTGTCCTGGGACGGTGCTTGACAAACCCCTTGTGAAGAAGTCTTCCCTCAGCTATCATATGGTTTCAGGAAGATAAAAGTGTTTTCCGCCGTGGGCGTGAAGGCACGAGGGACGTGCCCTAGAGTGAGCTGTCCGTTTCGAATGTGCCGCCCGTCGTTCCACGAAGAAGGGTGAGTATGGAAATGTATGATGTGAGGAAGCATAGGGAAGATTGCCTACGGGTGTTTAACTCTAAGGACAAATCTAGAGGGTTGCCGTCCGTCGACGACCAGCTCTTTCCCTACGGATGGAAGCGCCGTGTTAAAGCTTAGGGCGAGAGAAAAGAGACGGAATGCGAGATACACCACAGTGGGGAACACGTTGTGTGGAGGGCTTCTCTCCACCAAAGTCTCGGGTCACGAATTTGGAAGGGCCTTCAAATGTACGTGAGCTAGCGTCAGCAGAGCCTTCCACTGAACTCAGAGAAACGAGGCCGCGTCAAACATGATTTGGTGCTAACCCCTTGGTTCGCGAAGCGCGAAGCCTTTTGAGATATGTGTGTGAGGGTCTTGCACTCACCTCTCAAGAAACAAAACGGTAGAGCAATAGTCTTCCCACTACCATCTACAGGGAAGAAGACGGAGGAAATGTCCCACGTTAAACGTGAAGGCGCAAGTTACTGTGCCATAGAGCCCTGCTTGGGAAAGAACTTGTGTCGAAAGCTTCTCCCAACTCAGATCTTGTTTCGGGAAGATAGAAGCGCTGTCGGTACTTTGTGTGGAAACACAAGGAAAATGCCACACGCTGAATTGTGAAGAGAAATGTGGGTCGAACGTGACCACCAACACACTCGTTGTCCCCTAGAGAGGTGTGTGTCTGGAAGTGGGAGGAAGCGTAACGGACGTGCTATACACTTAACTCCAAGAAACAACGCTGTGGAGGTGCGGTCCTTCGACTGCCCTTCTTCTTTGCTAAGGAACGAAGCGGCTTGAAGCCAAGTGTGAAAGGAAACGGAGGGCAAGGAAGGGTGATATACCTCACTCGCGGCACAACTTCTGATGGAGGGCTTTTCTCAACGAACAGCATGTGTCACGAAGATAGAAGGGTTTGCGAAAGTATGTGACTTCGCCAAAGGAAAGGCATACACGAATCTCGGCGAACCACGTCTGTGCCGATCGCGACTTCGAGCTTACATCTGGGTTCCCGAGGAATCCATAGTCACATAATGTCTGTGTGGTATCCTACTGCAGAAACACCACTGCAGAGAAACCGTGCGTCTACTATCACCTTCCCTGAAACTGGTAGACTTTTGCAATGGAAGTGGGAAATCGCAAGGAATGTGCCCCGTGCCTGTGCCACGGAAGTAACTAGTGTAAATGTCTGTCGCGACTCGAATCCTGTTCCGTGAGAAGCGTTTCCAAGAGTATGAGAGAGAACAGATGGAAAAGGTCATGGTTTGAAGCGTGAGAAGGAGACCCGTCAGGAAAGCCATACACGTAAGTCGGGGAAGCACTTTCGCGTGACATGGTGAAGGCATCTAGAATGTGCCCTGTGACGGTGCTCGAGAAACCACTTGTGAAGAAGGCTTCCCTCAACTGCCGTATCGTTTCCGCAGGAGGAAACTGTTTTCCGTAGTGGGTGTGAAGGCATAAGGGACGTAGACGAGACTTCGCTCTCCGCTTCGAAGGTGCCTGCCGTCGTTACACGAAGAAGGATGTGTATGGAAATGGATGACTGCGGAAGCATAAGGAAGATGGCATGCGTTTGTTTAACTCTAAGAACAAGTCTCGAGGGTTCCCGTCCTTCGACTACCATCTCTTCTCGTAAGGATGCGAAGCCGCTCCTTAAACCTCGTGTGAACGAAAAGAGATGGAACGCGCGATACCGCACAGTGAGGAACACGTTGTGCGGAGGGTTTCTCTCCATTACGTCCTGTGTCATGGAGGTGGATGGGTCTTGCAATGTACGTGGGCTAGCCTCAGTAGCAGTAGTAGCCTGACACTGAATTCTGAGAAACAAGGCCATGTCAAACAGGCTTTCGCGCTAACATCGTGGTGCTTGAAGAAAGAAGCCTTTGGAGACATGTGCGTTGCTATATAAGGTAGGCGTCTTACACTCACCTCTCACGAAACCAAACTGTAGGGAACTAGTCTTTCCACTACCGCCTCCGGGGAAGAAGTTGGAAGAACTTTCCGACGTTCAAAGTGAAGGCACAAATGCTGGGCCGTCTACCACTGTTTGAGAGAGGAGTTGTGTCTCAAGCTCCTGTCAACCCAGATCTTGCTTCGGGAAGGGAGAAGCGTTTTCAGGACTTCGTGTGAAAGCGTAAGGACAATGCCATAGGCTGAATGGTGAAGGAAAATGTGGGTCGAATGCGACCACCAACTAACAAGTTGTCCCCTAGGGAGGTGTGTGTCTGGAAATGGGAGGAAGCGTAAGGAACGAGCTGTACACTTAAGTCGAAGAGACAATGCTGTGGAGGAGCGGTCCTTCGACTCCCCGCCTCCTTTCCTAAGGATCGAAGCAGCTTGACGCCGAGTGTGAACGGAAGCAGAGGAAAAGCCTGCTATACCTTACTCGTGGAACCACTTTGTATGGAGGGCTTCTCTCAATGAACACCACGGCTCACGACGCTAGAAGGGTTTTCAAACGTACGTGAGTTCGCCAAAGGAAAGCCACAGACTACACTGTGCGAAACAAGTCTGTGTCAAACCGCGCCTTCGAGCTTCCATCTGGCTTCACGGGGAAAACCTAGTCACAACATGAACGTGTGGAACCCTAAACAGGCGGCGTGCACGTCGGTCTGAAGAAACACCACTGCAGAGAAACCGTGTTTCTACCAACCTCTTCCCTGAAAATGGTAGTCTATTCCAAGGTAAGTGTGACAGCGCAAGGCATGTGCCCCATGCCTGCGCCACGGAAATAAGGAGTGGAGATTGTCTCTCCCGGTTCAAACCTTGTTCCGTGAGAAATGTTTTCAAGAGTGCGAGAGAGAGCAGAGGGAAAAGGTCATGCCTTTAAGTCTGAGAAGGAAACCCTGGAAAGCCGTACGCCTACGTATGAGCGGCATTCTGGCGCGAACGTGTGAAGGCATAAAGAATGTGTCCTGGGACGGTGCTTGACAAACCCCTTGTGAAGAAGTCTTCCCTCAGCTATCATATGGTTTCAGGAAGATAAAAGTGTTTTCCGCCGTGGGCGTGAAGGCACGAGGGACGTGCCCTAGAGTGAGCTGTCCGTTTCGAATGTGCCGCCCGTCGTTCCACGAAGAAGGGTGAGTATGGAAATGTATGATGTGAGGAAGCATAGGGAAGATTGCCTACGGGTGTTTAACTCTAAGGACAAATCTAGAGGGTTGCCGTCCGTCGACGACCAGCTCTTTCCCTACGGATGGAAGCGCCGTGTTAAAGCTTAGGGCGAGAGAAAAGAGACGGAATGCGAGATACACCACAGTGGGGAACACGTTGTGTGGAGGGCTTCTCTCCACCAAAGTCTCGGGTCACGAATTTGGAAGGGCCTTCAAATGTACGTGAGCTAGCGTCAGCAGAGCCTTCCACTGAACTCAGAGAAACGAGGCCGCGTCAAACATGATTTCGTGCTAACCCCTTGGTTCGCGAAGCGCGAAGCCTTTTGAGATATGTGTGTGAGGGTCTTGCACTCACCTCTCAAGAAACAAAACGGTAGAGCAATAGTCTTCCCACTACCATCTACAGGGAAGAAGACGGAGGAAATGTCCCACGTTAAACGTGAAGGCGCAAGTTACTGTGCCATAGAGCCCTGCTTGGGAAAGAACTTGTGTCGAAAGCTTCTCCCAACTCAGATCTTGTTTCGGGAAGATAGAAGCGCTGTCGGTACTTTGTGTGGAAACACAAGGAAAATGCCACACGCTGAATTGTGAAGAGAAATGTGGGTCGAACGTGACCACCAACACACTCGTTGTCCCCTAGAGAGGTGTGTGTCTGGAAGTGGGAGGAAGCGTAACGGACGTGCTATACACTTAACTCCAAGAAACAACGCTGTGGAGGTGCGGTCCTTCGACTGCCCTTCCTCTTTGCTAAGGAACGAAGCGGCTTGAAGCCAAGTGTGAAAGGAAACGGAGGGCAAGGAAGGGTGATATACCTCACTCGCGGCACAACTTCTGATGGAGGGCTTTTCTCAACGAACAGCATGTGTCACGAAGATAGAAGGGTTTGCGAAAGTATGTGACTTCGCCAAAGGAAAGGCATACACGAATCTCGGCGAACCACGTCTGTGCCGATCGCGACTTCGAGCTTACATCTGGGTTCCCGAGGAATCCATAGTCACATAATGTCTGTGTGGTATCCTACTGCAGAAACACCACTGCAGAGAAACCGTGCGTCTACTATCACCTTCCCTGAAACTGGTAGACTTTTGCAATGGAAGTGGGAAATCGCAAGGAATGTGCCCCGTGCCTGTGCCACGGAAGTAACTAGTGTAAATGTCTGTCGCGATTCGAATCCTGTTCCGTGAGAAGCGTTTCCAAGAGTATGAGAGAGAGCAGATGGAAAAGGTCATGGTTTGAAGCGTGAGAAGGAGACCCGTCAGGAAAGCCATACACGTAAGTCGGGGAAGCACTTTTCGCGTGACATGGTGAAGGCATCTAGAATGTGCCCTGTGACGGTGCTCGAGAAACCACTTGTGAAGAAGGCTTCCCTCAACTGCCGTATCGTTTCCGTAGGAGGAAACTGTTTTCCGTAGTGGGTGTGAAGGCATAAGGGACGTAGACGAGACTTCGCTCTCCGCTTCGAAGGTGCCTGCCGTCGTTACACGAAGAAGGATGTGTATGGAAATGGATGACTGCGGAAGCATAAGGAAGATGGCATGCGTTTGTTTAACTCTAAGAACAAGTCTCGAGGGTTCCCGTCCTTCGACTACCATCTCTTCTCGTAAGGATGCGAAGCCGCTCCTTAAACCTCGTGTGAACGAAAAGAGATGGAACGCGCGATACCGCACAGTGAGGAACACGTTGTGCGGAGGGTTTCTCTCCATTACGTCCTGTGTCATGGAGGTGGATGGGTCTTGCAATGTACGTGGGCTAGGCTCAGTAGCAGTAGTAGCCTGACACTGAATTCTGAGAAACAAGGCCATGTCAAACAGGCTTTCGCGCTAACATCGTGGTGCTTGAAGAAAGAAGCCTTTGGAGACATGTGCGTTGCTATATAAGGTAGGCGTCTTACACTCACCTCTCACGAAACCAAACTGTAGGGAACTAGTCTTTCCACTACCGCCTCCGGGGAAGAAGTTGGAAGAACTTTCCGACGTTCAAAGTGAAGGCACAAATGCTGGGCCGTCTACCACTGTTTGAGAGAGGAGTTGTGTCTCAAGCTCCTGTCAACCCAGATCTTGCTTCGGGAAGGGAGAAGCGTTTTCAGGACTTCGTGTGAAAGCGTAAGGACAATGCCATAGGCTGAATGGTGAAGGAAAATGTGGGTCGAATGCGACCACCAACTAACAAGTTGTCCCCTAGGGAGGTGTGTGTCTGGAAATGGGAGGAAGCGTAAGGAACGAGCTGTACACTTAAGTCTAAGAGACAATGCTGTGGAGGAGCGGTCCTTCGACTCCCCGCCTCCTTTCCTAAGGATCGAAGCAGCTTGACGCCGAGTGTGAACGGAAGCAGAGGAAAAGCCTGCTATACCTTACTCGTGGAACCACTTTGTATGGAGGGCTTCTCTCAATGAACACCACGGCTCACGACGCTAGAAGGGTTTTCAAACGTACGTGAGTTCGCCAAAGGAAAGCCACAGACTACACTGTGCGAAACAAGTCTGTGTCAAACCGCGCCTTCGAGCTTCCATCTGGCTTCACGGGGAAAACCTAGTCACAACATGAACGTGTGGAACCCTAAACAGGCGGCGTGCACGTCGGTCTGAAGAAACACCACTGCAGAGAAACCGTGTTTCTCCCAACCTCTTCCCTGAAAATGGTAGTCTATTCCAAGGTAAGTGTGACAGCGCAAGGCATGTGCCCCATGCCTGCGCCACGGAAATAAGGAGTGGAGATTGTCTCTCCCGGTTCAAACCTTGTTCCGTGAGAAATGTTTTCAAGAGTGCGAGAGAGAGCAGAGGGAAAAGGTCATGCCTTTAAGTCTGAGAAGGAAACCCTGGAAAGCCATACGCCTACGTATGAGCGGCATTCTGGCGCGAACGTGTGAAGGCATAAAGAATGTGTCCTGGGACGGTGCTTGACAAACCCCTTGTGAAGAAGTCTTCCCTCAGCTATCATATGGTTTCAGGAAGATAAAAGTGTTTTCCGCCGTGGGCGTGAAGGCACGAGGGACGTGCCCTAGAGTGAGCTGTCCGTTTCGAATGTGCCGCCCGTCGTTCCACGAAGAAGGGTGAGTATGGAAATGTATGATGTGAGGAAGCATAGGGAAGATTGCCTACGGGTGTTTAACTCTAAGGACAAATCTAGAGGGTTGCCGTCCGTCGACGACCAGCTCTTTCCCTACGGATGGAAGCGCCGTGTTAAAGCTTAGGGCGAGAGAAAAGAGACGGAATGCGAGATACACCACAGTGGGGAACACGTTGTGTGGAGGGCTTCTCTCCACCAAAGTCTCGGGTCACGAATTTGGAAGGGCCTTCAAATGTACGTGAGCTAGCGTCAGCAGAGCCTTCCACTGAACTCAGAGAAACGAGGCCGCGTCAAACATGATTTCGTGCTAACCCCTTGGTTCGCGAAGCGCGAAGCCTTTTGAGATATGTGTGTGAGGGTCTTGCACTCACCTCTCAAGAAACAAAACGGTAGAGCAATAGTCTTCCCACTACCATCTACAGGGAAGAAGACGGAGGAAATGTCCCACGTTAAACGTGAAGGCGCAAGTTACTGTGCCATAGAGCCCTGCTTGGGAAAGAACTTGTGTCGAAAGCTTCTCCCAACTCAGATCTTGTTTCGGGAAGATAGAAGCGCTGTCGGTACTTTGTGTGGAAACACAAGGAAAATGCCACACGCTGAATTGTGAAGAGAAATGTGGGTCGAACGTGACCACCAACACACTCGTTGTCCCCTAGAGAGGTGTGTGTCTGGAAGTGGGAGGAAGCGTAACGGACGTGCTATACACTTAACTCCAAGAAACAACGCTGTGGAGGTGCGGTCCTTCGACTGCCCTTCCTCTTTGCTAAGGAACGAAGCGGCTTGAAGCCAAGTGTGAAAGGAAACGGAGGGCAAGGAAGGGTGATATACCTCACTCGCGGCACAACTTCTGATGGAGGGCTTTTCTCAACGAACAGCATGTGTCACGAAGATAGAAGGGTTTGCGAAAGTATGTGACTTCGCCAAAGGAAAGGCATACACGAATCTCGGCGAACCACGTCTGTGCCGATCGCGACTTCGAGCTTACATCTGGGTTCCCGAGGAATCCATAGTCACATAATGTCTGTGTGGTATCCTACTGCAGAAACACCACTGCAGAGAAACCGTGCGTCTACTATCACCTTCCCTGAAACTGGTAGACTTTTGCAATGGAAGTGGGAAATCGCAAGGAATGTGCCCCGTGCCTGTGCCACGGAAGTAACTAGTGTAAATGTCTGTCGCGATTCGAATCCTGTTCCGTGAGAAGCGTTTCCAAGAGTATGAGAGAGAGCAGATGGAAAAGGTCATGGTTTGAAGCGTGAGAAGGAGACCCGTCAGGAAAGCCATACACGTAAGTCGGGGAAGCACTTTTCGCGTGACATGGTGAAGGCATCTAGAATGTGCCCTGTGACGGTGCTCGAGAAACCACTTGTGAAGAAGGCTTCCCTCAACTGCCGTATCGTTTCCGTAGGAGGAAACTGTTTTCCGTAGTGGGTGTGAAGGCATAAGGGACGTAGACGAGACTTCGCTCTCCGCTTCGAAGGTGCCTGCCGTCGTTACACGAAGAAGGATGTGTATGGAAATGGATGACTGCGGAAGCATAAGGAAGATGGCATGCGTTTGTTTAACTCTAAGAACAAGTCTCGAGGGTTCCCGTCCTTCGACTACCATCTCTTCTCGTAAGGATGCGAAGCCGCTCCTTAAACCTCGTGTGAACGAAAAGAGATGGAACGCGCGATACCGCACAGTGAGGAACACGTTGTGCGGAGGGTTTCTCTCCATTACGTCCTGTGTCATGGAGGTGGATGGGTCTTGCAATGTACGTGGGCTAGCCTCAGTAGCAGTAGTAGCCTGACACTGAATTCTGAGAAACAAGGCCATGTCAAACAGGCTTTCGCGCTAACATCGTGGTGCTTGAAGAAAGAAGCCTTTGGAGACATGTGCGTTGCTATATAAGGTAGGCGTCTTACACTCACCTCTCACGAAACCAAACTGTAGGGAACTAGTCTTTCCACTACCGCCTCCGGGGAAGAAGTTGGAAGAACTTTCCGACGTTCAAAGTGAAGGCACAAATGCTGGGCCGTCTACCACTGTTTGAGAGAGGAGTTGTGTCTCAAGCTCCTGTCAACCCAGATCTTGCTTCGGGAAGGGAGAAGCGTTTTCAGGACTTCGTGTGAAAGCGTAAGGACAATGCCATAGGCTGAATGGTGAAGGAAAATGTGGGTCGAATGCGACCACCAACTAACAAGTTGTCCCCTAGGGAGGTGTGTGTCTGGAAATGGGAGGAAGCGTAAGGAACGAGCTGTACACTTAAGTCGAAGAGACAATGCTGTGGAGGAGCGGTCCTTCGACTCCCCGCCTCCTTTCCTAAGGATCGAAGCAGCTTGACGCCGAGTGTGAACGGAAGCAGAGGAAAAGCCTGCTATACCTTACTCGTGGAACCACTTTGTATGGAGGGCTTCTCTCAATGAACACCACGGCTCACGACGCTAGAAGGGTTTTCAAACGTACGTGAGTTCGCCAAAGGAAAGCCACAGACTACACTGTGCGAAACAAGTCTGTGTCAAACCGCGCCTTCGAGCTTCCATCTGGCTTCACGGGGAAAACCTAGTCACAACATGAACGTGTGGAACCCTAAACAGGCGGCGTGCACGTCGGTCTGAAGAAACACCACTGCAGAGAAACCGTGTTTCTACCAACCTCTTCCCTGAAAATGGTAGTCTATTCCAAGGTAAGTGTGACAGCGCAAGGCATGTGCCCCATGCCTGCGCCACGGAAATAAGGAGTGGAGATTGTCTCTCCCGGTTCAAACCTTGTTCCGTGAGAAATGTTTTCAAGAGTGCGAGAGAGAGCAGAGGGAAAAGGTCACGCCTTTAAGTCTGAGAAGGAAACCCTGGAAAGCCGTACGCCTACGTATGAGCGGCATTCTGGCGCGAACGTGTGAAGGCATAAAGAATGTGTCCTGGGACGGTGCTTGACAAACCCCTTGTGAAGAAGTCTTCCCTCAGCTATCATATGGTTTCAGGAAGATAAAAGTGTTTTCCGCCGTGGGCGTGAAGGCACGAGGGACGTGCCCTAGAGTGAGCTGTCCGTTTCGAATGTGCCGCCCGTCGTTCCACGAAGAAGGGTGAGTATGGAAATGTATGATGTGAGGAAGCATAGGGAAGATTGCCTACGGGTGTTTAACTCTAAGGACAAATCTAGAGGGTTGCCGTCCGTCGACGACCAGCTCTTTCCCTACGGATGGAAGCGCCGTGTTAAAGCTTAGGGCGAGAGAAAAGAGACGGAATGCGAGATACACCACAGTGGGGAACACGTTGTGTGGAGGGCTTCTCTCCACCAAAGTCTCGGGTCACGAATTTGGAAGGGCCTTCAAATGTACGTGAGCTAGCGTCAGCAGAGCCTTCCACTGAACTCAGAGAAACGAGGCCGCGTCAAACATGATTTCGTGCTAACACCTTGGTTCGCGAAGCGCGAAGCCTTTTGAGATATGTGTGTGAGGGTCTTGCACTCACCTCTCAAGAAACAAAACGGTAGAGCAATAGTCTTCCCACTACCATCTACAGGGAAGAAGACGGAGGAAATGTCCCACGTTAAACGTGAAGGCGCAAGTTACTGTGCCATAGAGCCCTGCTTGGGAAAGAACTTGTGTCGAAAGCTTCTCCCAACTCAGATCTTGTTTCGGGAAGATAGAAGCGCTGTCGGTACTTTGTGTGGAAACACAAGGAAAATGCCACACGCTGAATTGTGAAGAGAAATGTGGGTCGAACGTGACCACCAACACACTCGTTGTCCCCTAGAGAGGTGTGTGTCTGGAAGTGGGAGGAAGCGTAACGGACGTGCTATACACTTAACTCCAAGAAACAACGCTGTGGAGGTGCGGTCCTTCGACTGCCCTTCTTCTTTGCTAAGGAACGAAGCGGCTTGAAGCCAAGTGTGAAAGGAAACGGAGGGCAAGGAAGGGTGATATACCTCACTCGCGGCACAACTTCTGATGGAGGGCTTTTCTCAACGAACAGCATGTGTCACGAAGATAGAAGGGTTTGCGAAAGTATGTGACTTCGCCAAAGGAAAGGCATACACGAATCTCGGCGAACCACGTCTGTGCCGATCGCGACTTCGAGCTTACATCTGGGTTCCCGAGGAATCCATAGTCACATAATGTCTGTGTGGTATCCTACTGCAGAAACACCACTGCAGAGAAACCGTGCGTCTACTATCACCTTCCCTGAAACTGGTAGACTTTTGCAATGGAAGTGGGAAATCGCAAGGAATGTGCCCCGTGCCTGTGCCACGGAAGTAACTAGTGTAAATGTCTGTCGCGACTCGAATCCTGTTCCGTGAGAAGCGTTTCCAAGAGTATGAGAGAGAACAGATGGAAAAGGTCATGGTTTGAAGCGTGAGAAGGAGACCCGTCAGGAAAGCCATACACGTAAGTCGGGGAAGCACTTTCGCGTGACATGGTGAAGGCATCTAGAATGTGCCCTGTGACGGTGCTCGAGAAACCACTTGTGAAGAAGGCTTCCCTCAACTGCCGTATCGTTTCCGCAGGAGGAAACTGTTTTCCGTAGTGGGTGTGAAGGCATAAGGGACGTAGACGAGACTTCGCTCTCCGCTTCGAAGGTGCCTGCCGTCGTTACACGAAGAAGGATGTGTATGGAAATGGATGACTGCGGAAGCATAAGGAAGATGGCATGCGTTTGTTTAACTCTAAGAACAAGTCTCGAGGGTTCCCGTCCTTCGACTACCATCTCTTCTCGTAAGGATGCGAAGCCGCTCCTTAAACCTCGTGTGAACGAAAAGAGATGGAACGCGCGATACCGCACAGTGAGGAACACGTTGTGCGGAGGGTTTCTCTCCATTACGTCCTGTGTCATGGAGGTGGATGGGTCTTGCAATGTACGTGGGCTAGCCTCAGTAGCAGTAGTAGCCTGACACTGAATTCTGAGAAACAAGGCCATGTCAAACAGGCTTTCGCGCTAACATCGTGGTGCTTGAAGAAAGAAGCCTTTGGAGACATGTGCGTTGCTATATAAGGTAGGCGTCTTACACTCACCTCTCACGAAACCAAACTGTAGGGAACTAGTCTTTCCACTACCGCCTCCGGGGAAGAAGTTGGAAGAACTTTCCGACGTTCAAAGTGAAGGCACAAATGCTGGGCCGTCTACCACTGTTTGAGAGAGGAGTTGTGTCTCAAGCTCCTGTCAACCCAGATCTTGCTTCGGGAAGGGAGAAGCGTTTTCAGGACTTCGTGTGAAAGCGTAAGGACAATGCCATAGGCTGAATGGTGAAGGAAAATGTGGGTCGAATGCGACCACCAACTAACAAGTTGTCCCCTAGGGAGGTGTGTGTCTGGAAATGGGAGGAAGCGTAAGGAACGAGCTGTACACTTAAGTCGAAGAGACAATGCTGTGGAGGAGCGGTCCTTCGACTCCCCGCCTCCTTTCCTAAGGATCGAAGCAGCTTGACGCCGAGTGTGAACGGAAGCAGAGGAAAAGCCTGCTATACCTTACTCGTGGAACCACTTTGTATGGAGGGCTTCTCTCAATGAACACCACGGCTCACGACGCTAGAAGGGTTTTCAAACGTACGTGAGTTCGCCAAAGGAAAGCCACAGACTACACTGTGCGAAACAAGTCTGTGTCAAACCGCGCCTTCGAGCTTCCATCTGGCTTCACGGGGAAAACCTAGTCACAACATGAACGTGTGGAACCCTAAACAGGCGGCGTGCACGTCGGTCTGAAGAAACACCACTGCAGAGAAACCGTGTTTCTACCAACCTCTTCCCTGAAAATGGTAGTCTATTCCAAGGTAAGTGTGACAGCGCAAGGCATGTGCCCCATGCCTGCGCCACGGAAATAAGGAGTGGAGATTGTCTCTCCCGGTTCAAACCTTGTTCCGTGAGAAATGTTTTCAAGAGTGCGAGAGAGAGCAGAGGGAAAAGGTCATGCCTTTAAGTCTGAGAAGGAAACCCTGGAAAGCCGTACGCCTACGTATGAGCGGCATTCTGGCGCGAACGTGTGAAGGCATAAAGAATGTGTCCTGGGACGGTGCTTGACAAACCCCTTGTGAAGAAGTCTTCCCTCAGCTATCATATGGTTTCAGGAAGATAAAAGTGTTTTCCGCCGTGGGCGTGAAGGCACGAGGGACGTGCCCTAGAGTGAGCTGTCCGTTTCGAATGTGCCGCCCGTCGTTCCACGAAGAAGGGTGAGTATGGAAATGTATGATGTGAGGAAGCATAGGGAAGATTGCCTACGGGTGTTTAACTCTAAGGACAAATCTAGAGGGTTGCCGTCCGTCGACGACCAGCTCTTTCCCTATGGATGGAAGCGCCGTGTTAAAGCTTAGGGCGAGAGAAAAGAGACGGAATGCGAGATACACCACAGTGGGGAACACGTTGTGTGGAGGGCTTCTCTCCACCAAAGTCTCGGGTCACGAATTTGGAAGGGCCTTCAAATGTACGTGAGCTAGCGTCAGCAGAGCCTTCCACTGAACTCAGAGAAACGAGGCCGCGTCAAACATGATTTCGTGCTAACCCCTTGGTTCGCGAAGCGCGAAGCCTTTTGAGATATGTGTGTGAGGGTCTTGCACTCACCTCTCAAGAAACAAAACGGTAGAGCAATAGTCTTCCCACTACCATCTACAGGGAAGAAGACGGAGGAAATGTCCCACGTTAAACGTGAAGGCGCAAGTTACTGTGCCATAGAGCCCTGCTTGGGAAAGAACTTGTGTCGAAAGCTTCTCCCAACTCAGATCTTGTTTCGGGAAGATAGAAGCGCTGTCGGTACTTTGTGTGGAAACACAAGGAAAATGCCACACGCTGAATTGTGAAGAGAAATGTGGGTCGAACGTGACCACCAACACACTCGTTGTCCCCTAGAGAGGTGTGTGTCTGGAAGTGGGAGGAAGCGTAACGGACGTGCTATACACTTAACTCCAAGAAACAACGCTGTGGAGGTGCGGTCCTTCGACTGCCCTTCTTCTTTGCTAAGGAACGAAGCGGCTTGAAGCCAAGTGCGAAAGGAAACGGAGGGCAAGGAAGGGTGATATACCTCACTCGCGGCACAACTTCTGATGGAGGGCTTTTCTCAACGAACAGCATGTGTCACGAAGATAGAAGGGTTTGCGAAAGTATGTGACTTCGCCAAAGGAAAGGCATACACGAATCTCGGCGAACCACGTCTGTGCCGATCGCGACTTCGAGCTTACATCTGGGTTCCCGAGGAATCCATAGTCACATAATGTCTGTGTGGTATCCTACTGCAGAAACACCACTGCAGAGAAACCGTGCGTCTACTATCACCTTCCCTGAAACTGGTAGACTTTTGCAATGGAAGTGGGAAATCGCAAGGAATGTGCCCCGTGCCTGTGCCACGGAAGTAACTAGTGTAAATGTCTGTCGCGACTCGAATCCTGTTCCGTGAGAAGCGTTTCCAAGAGTATGAGAGAGAACAGATGGAAAAGGTCATGGTTTGAAGCGTGAGAAGGAGACCCGTCAGGAAAGCCATACACGTAAGTCGGGGAAGCACTTTCGCGTGACATGGTGAAGGCATCTAGAATGTGCCCTGTGACGGTGCTCGAGAAACCACTTGTGAAGAAGGCTTCCCTCAACTGCCGTATCGTTTCCGCAGGAGGAAACTGTTTTCCGTAGTGGGTGTGAAGGCATAAGGGACGTAGACGAGACTTCGCTCTCCGCTTCGAAGGTGCCTGCCGTCGTTACACGAAGAAGGATGTGTATGGAAATGGATGACTGCGGAAGCATAAGGAAGATGGCATGCGTTTGTTTAACTCTAAGAACAAGTCTCGAGGGTTCCCGTCCTTCGACTACCATCTCTTCTCGTAAGGATGCGAAGCCGCTCCTTAAACCTCGTGTGAACGAAAAGAGATGGAACGCGCGATACCGCACAGTGAGGAACACGTTGTGCGGAGGGTTTCTCTCCATTACGTCCTGTGTCATGGAGGTGGATGGGTCTTGCAATGTACGTGGGCTAGCCTCAGTAGCAGTAGTAGCCTGACACTGAATTCTGAGAAACAAGGCCATGTCAAACAGGCTTTCGCGCTAACATCGTGGTGCTTGAAGAAAGAAGCCTTTGGAGACATGTGCGTTGCTATATAAGGTAGGCGTCTTACACTCACCTCTCACGAAACCAAACTGTAGGGAACTAGTCTTTCCACTACCGCCTCCGGGGAAGAAGTTGGAAGAACTTTCCGACGTTCAAAGTGAAGGCACAAATGCTGGGCCGTCTACCACTGTTTGAGAGAGGAGTTGTGTCTCAAGCTCCTGTCAACCCAGATCTTGCTTCGGGAAGGGAGAAGCGTTTTCAGGACTTCGTGTGAAAGCGTAAGGACAATGCCATAGGCTGAATGGTGAAGGAAAATGTGGGTCGAATGCGACCACCAACTAACAAGTTGTCCCCTAGGGAGGTGTGTGTCTGGAAATGGGAGGAAGCGTAAGGAACGAGCTGTACACTTAAGTCGAAGAGACAATGCTGTGGAGGAGCGGTCCTTCGACTCCCCGCCTCCTTTCCTAAGGATCGAAGCAGCTTGACGCCGAGTGTGAACGGAAGCAGAGGAAAAGCCTGCTATACCTTACTCGTGGAACCACTTTGTATGGAGGGCTTCTCTCAATGAACACCACGGCTCACGACGCTAGAAGGGTTTTCAAACGTACGTGAGTTCGCCAAAGGAAAGCCACAGACTACACTGTGCGAAACAAGTCTGTGTCAAACCGCGCCTTCGAGCTTCCATCTGGCTTCACGGGGAAAACCTAGTCACAACATGAACGTGTGGAACCCTAAACAGGCGGCGTGCACGTCGGTCTGAAGAAACACCACTGCAGAGAAACCGTGTTTCTACCAACCTCTTCCCTGAAAATGGTAGTCTATTCCAAGGTAAGTGTGACAGCGCAAGGCATGTGCCCCATGCCTGCGCCACGGAAATAAGGAGTGGAGATTGTCTCTCCCGGTTCAAACCTTGTTCCGTGAGAAATGTTTTCAAGAGTGCGAGAGAGAGCAGAGGGAAAAGGTCATGCCTTTAAGTCTGAGAAGGAAACCCTGGAAAGCCGTACGCCTACGTATGAGCGGCATTCTGGCGCGAACGTGTGAAGGCATAAAGAATGTGTCCTGGGACGGTGCTTGACAAACCCCTTGTGAAGAAGTCTTCCCTCAGCTATCATATGGTTTCAGGAAGATAAAAGTGTTTTCCGCCGTGGGCGTGAAGGCACGAGGGACGTGCCCTAGAGTGAGCTGTCCGTTTCGAATGTGCCGCCCGTCGTTCCACGAAGAAGGGGGAGTATGGAAATGTATGATGTGAGGAAGCATAGGGAAGATTGCCTACGGGTGTTTAACTCTAAGGACAAATCTAGAGGGTTGCCGTCCGTCGACGACCAGCTCTTTCCCTACGGATGGAAGCGCCGTGTTAAAGCTTAGGGCGAGAGAAAAGAGACGGAATGCGAGATACACCACAGTGGGGAACACGTTGTGTGGAGGGCTTCTCTCCACCAAAGTCTCGGGTCACGAATTTGGAAGGGCCTTCAAATGTACGTGAGCTAGCGTCAGCAGAGCCTTCCACTGAACTCAGAGAAACGAGGCCGCGTCAAACATGATTTCGTGCTAACCCCTTGGTTCGCGAAGCGCGAAGCCTTTTGAGATATGTGTGTGAGGGTCTTGCACTCACCTCTCAAGAAACAAAACGGTAGAGCAATAGTCTTCCCACTACCATCTACAGGGAAGAAGACGGAGGAAATGTCCCACGTTAAACGTGAAGGCGCAAGTTACTGTGCCATAGAGCCCTGCTTGGGAAAGAACTTGTGTCGAAAGCTTCTCCCAACTCAGATCTTGTTTCGGGAAGATAGAAGCGCTGTCGGTACTTTGTGTGGAAACACAAGGAAAATGCCACACGCTGAATTGTGAAGAGAAATGTGGGTCGAACGTGACCACCAACACACTCGTTGTCCCCTAGAGAGGTGTGTGTCTGGAAGTGGGAGGAAGCGTAACGGACGTGCTATACACTTAACTCCAAGAAACAACGCTGTGGAGGTGCGGTCCTTCGACTGCCCTTCTTCTTTGCTAAGGAACGAAGCGGCTTGAAGCCAAGTGTGAAAGGAAACGGAGGGCAAGGAAGGGTGATATACCTCACTCGCGGCACAACTTCTGATGGAGGGCTTTTCTCAACGAACAGCATGTGTCACGAAGATAGAAGGGTTTGCGAAAGTATGTGACTTCGCCAAAGGAAAGGCATACACGAATCTCGGCGAACCACGTCTGTGCCGATCGCGACTTCGAGCTTACATCTGGGTTCCCGAGGAATCCATAGTCACATAATGTCTGTGTGGTATCCTACTGCAGAAACACCACTGCAGAGAAACCGTGCGTCTACTATCACCTTCCCTGAAACTGGTAGACTTTTGCAATGGAAGTGGGAAATCGCAAGGAATGTGCCCCGTGCCTGTGCCACGGAAGTAACTAGTGTAAATGTCTGTCGCGACTCGAATCCTGTTCCGTGAGAAGCGTTTCCAAGAGTATGAGAGAGAACAGATGGAAAAGGTCATGGTTTGAAGCGTGAGAAGGAGACCCGTCAGGAAAGCCATACACGTAAGTCGGGGAAGCACTTTCGCGTGACATGGTGAAGGCATCTAGAATGTGCCCTGTGACGGTGCTCGAGAAACCACTTGTGAAGAAGGCTTCCCTCAACTGCCGTATCGTTTCCGCAGGAGGAAACTGTTTTCCGTAGTGGGTGTGAAGGCATAAGGGACGTAGACGAGACTTCGCTCTCCGCTTCGAAGGTGCCTGCCGTCGTTACACGAAGAAGGATGTGTATGGAAATGGATGACTGCGGAAGCATAAGGAAGATGGCATGCGTTTGTTTAACTCTAAGAACAAGTCTCGAGGGTTCCCGTCCTTCGACTACCATCTCTTCTCGTAAGGATGCGAAGCCGCTCCTTAAACCTCGTGTGAACGAAAAGAGATGGAACGCGCGATACCGCACAGTGAGGAACACGTTGTGCGGAGGGTTTCTCTCCATTACGTCCTGTGTCATGGAGGTGGATGGGTCTTGCAATGTACGTGGGCTAGCCTCAGTAGCAGTAGTAGCCTGACACTGAATTCTGAGAAACAAGGCCATGTCAAACAGGCTTTCGCGCTAACATCGTGGTGCTTGAAGAAAGAAGCCTTTGGAGACATGTGCGTTGCTATATAAGGTAGGCGTCTTACACTCACCTCTCACGAAACCAAACTGTAGGGAACTAGTCTTTCCACTACCGCCTCCGGGGAAGAAGTTGGAAGAACTTTCCGACGTTCAAAGTGAAGGCACAAATGCTGGGCCGTCTACCACTGTTTGAGAGAGGAGTTGTGTCTCAAGCTCCTGTCAACCCAGATCTTGCTTCGGGAAGGGAGAAGCGTTTTCAGGACTTCGTGTGAAAGCGTAAGGACAATGCCATAGGCTGAATGGTGAAGGAAAATGTGGGTCGAATGCGACCACCAACTAACAAGTTGTCCCCTAGGGAGGTGTGTGTCTGGAAATGGGAGGAAGCGTAAGGAACGAGCTGTACACTTAAGTCGAAGAGACAATGCTGTGGAGGAGCGGTCCTTCGACTCCCCGCCTCCTTTCCTAAGGATCGAAGCAGCTTGACGCCGAGTGTGAACGGAAGCAGAGGAAAAGCCTGCTATACCTTACTCGTGGAACCACTTTGTATGGAGGGCTTCTCTCAATGAACACCACGGCTCACGACGCTAGAAGGGTTTTCAAACGTACGTGAGTTCGCCAAAGGAAAGCCACAGACTACACTGTGCGAAACAAGTCTGTGTCAAACCGCGCCTTCGAGCTTCCATCTGGCTTCACGGGGAAAACCTAGTCACAACATGAACGTGTGGAACCCTAAACAGGCGGCGTGCACGTCGGTCTGAAGAAACACCACTGCAGAGAAACCGTGTTTCTACCAACCTCTTCCCTGAAAATGGTAGTCTATTCCAAGGTAAGTGTGACAGCGCAAGGCATGTGCCCCATGCCTGCGCCACGGAAATAAGGAGTGGAGATTGTCTCTCCCGGTTCAAACCTTGTTCCGTGAGAAATGTTTTCAAGAGTGCGAGAGAGAGCAGAGGGAAAAGGTCATGCCTTTAAGTCTGAGAAGGAAACCCTGGAAAGCCGTACGCCTACGTATGAGCGGCATTCTGGCGCGAACGTGTGAAGGCATAAAGAATGTGTCCTGGGACGGTGCTTGACAAACCCCTTGTGAAGAAGTCTTCCCTCAGCTATCATATGGTTTCAGGAAGATAAAAGTGTTTTCCGCCGTGGGCGTGAAGGCACGAGGGACGTGCCCTAGAGTGAGCTGTCCGTTTCGAATGTGCCGCCCGTCGTTCCACGAAGAAGGGTGAGTATGGAAATGTATGATGTGAGGAAGCATAGGGAAGATTGCCTACGGGTGTTTAACTCTAAGGACAAATCTAGAGGGTTGCCGTCCGTCGACGACCAGCTCTTTCCCTACGGATGGAAGCGCCGTGTTAAAGCTTAGGGCGAGAGAAAAGAGACGGAATGCGAGATACACCACAGTGGGGAACACGTTGTGTGGAGGGCTTCTCTCCACCAAAGTCTCGGGTCACGAATTTGGAAGGGCCTTCAAATGTACGTGAGCTAGCGTCAGCAGAGCCTTCCACTGAACTCAGAGAAACGAGGCCGCGTCAAACATGATTTCGTGCTAACCCCTTGGTTCGCGAAGCGCGAAGCCTTTTGAGATATGTGTGTGAGGGTCTTGCACTCACCTCTCAAGAAACAAAACGGTAGAGCAATAGTCTTCCCACTACCATCTACAGGGAAGAAGACGGAGGAAATGTCCCACGTTAAACGTGAAGGCGCAAGTTACTGTGCCATAGAGCCCTGCTTGGGAAAGAACTTGTGTCGAAAGCTTCTCCCAACTCAGATCTTGTTTCGGGAAGATAGAAGCGCTGTCGGTACTTTGTGTGGAAACACAAGGAAAATGCCACACGCTGAATTGTGAAGAGAAATGTGGGTCGAACGTGACCACCAACACACTCGTTGTCCCCTAGAGAGGTGTGTGTCTGGAAGTGGGAGGAAGCGTAACGGACGTGCTATACACTTAACTCCAAGAAACAACGCTGTGGAGGTGCGGTCCTTCGACTGCCCTTCCTCTTTGCTAAGGAACGAAGCGGCTTGAAGCCAAGTGTGAAAGGAAACGGAGGGCAAGGAAGGGTGATATACCTCACTCGCGGCACAACTTCTGATGGAGGGCTTTTCTCAACGAACAGCATGTGTCACGAAGATAGAAGGGTTTGCGAAAGTATGTGACTTCGCCAAAGGAAAGGCATACACGAATCTCGGCGAACCACGTCTGTGCCGATCGCGACTTCGAGCTTACATCTGGGTTCCCGAGGAATCCATAGTCACATAATGTCTGTGTGGTATCCTACTGCAGAAACACCACTGCAGAGAAACCGTGCGTCTACTATCACCTTCCCTGAAACTGGTAGACTTTTGCAATGGAAGTGGGAAATCGCAAGGAATGTGCCCCGTGCCTGTGCCACGGAAGTAACTAGTGTAAATGTCTGTCGCGACTCGAATCCTGTTCCGTGAGAAGCGTTTCCAAGAGTATGAGAGAGAACAGATGGAAAAGGTCATGGTTTGAAGCGTGAGAAGGAGACCCGTCAGGAAAGCCATACACGTAAGTCGGGGAAGCACTTTCGCGTGACATGGTGAAGGCATCTAGAATGTGCCCTGTGACGGTGCTCGAGAAACCACTTGTGAAGAAGGCTTCCCTCAACTGCCGTATCGTTTCCGCAGGAGGAAACTGTTTTCCGTAGTGGGTGTGAAGGCATAAGGGACGTAGACGAGACTTCGCTCTCCGCTTCGAAGGTGCCTGCCGTCGTTACACGAAGAAGGATGTGTATGGAAATGGATGACTGCGGAAGCATAAGGAAGATGGCATGCGTTTGTTTAACTCTAAGAACAAGTCTCGAGGGTTCCCGTCCTTCGACTACCATCTCTTCTCGTAAGGATGCGAAGCCGCTCCTTAAACCTCGTGTGAACGAAAAGAGATGGAACGCGCGATACCGCACAGTGAGGAACACGTTGTGCGGAGGGTTTCTCTCCATTACGTCCTGTGTCATGGAGGTGGATGGGTCTTGCAATGTACGTGGGCTAGCCTCAGTAGCAGTAGTAGCCTGACACTGAATTCTGAGAAACAAGGCCATGTCAAACAGGCTTTCGCGCTAACATCGTGGTGCTTGAAGAAAGAAGCCTTTGGAGACATGTGCGTTGCTATATAAGGTAGGCGTCTTACACTCACCTCTCACGAAACCAAACTGTAGGGAACTAGTCTTTCCACTACCGCCTCCGGGGAAGAAGTTGGAAGAACTTTCCGACGTTCAAAGTGAAGGCACAAATGCTGGGCCGTCTACCACTGTTTGAGAGAGGAGTTGTGTCTCAAGCTCCTGTCAACCCAGATCTTGCTTCGGGAAGGGAGAAGCGTTTTCAGGACTTCGTGTGAAAGCGTAAGGACAATGCCATAGGCTGAATGGTGAAGGAAAATGTGGGTCGAATGCGACCACCAACTAACAAGTTGTCCCCTAGGGAGGTGTGTGTCTGGAAATGGGAGGAAGCGTAAGGAACGAGCTGTACACTTAAGTCGAAGAGACAATGCTGTGGAGGAGCGGTCCTTCGACTCCCCGCCTCCTTTCCTAAGGATCGAAGCAGCTTGACGCCGAGTGTGAACGGAAGCAGAGGAAAAGCCTGCTATACCTTACTCGTGGAACCACTTTGTATGGAGGGCTTCTCTCAATGAACACCACGGCTCACGACGCTAGAAGGGTTTTCAAACGTACGTGAGTTCGCCAAAGGAAAGCCACAGACTACACTGTGCGAAACAAGTCTGTGTCAAACCGCGCCTTCGAGCTTCCATCTGGCTTCACGGGGAAAACCTAGTCACAACATGAACGTGTGGAACCCTAAACAGGCGGCGTGCACGTCGGTCTGAAGAAACACCACTGCAGAGAAACCGTGTTTCTACCAACCTCTTCCCTGAAAATGGTAGTCTATTCCAAGGTAAGTGTGACAGCGCAAGGCATGTGCCCCATGCCTGCGCCACGGAAATAAGGAGTGGAGATTGTCTCTCCCGGTTCAAACCTTGTTCCGTGAGAAATGTTTTCAAGAGTGCGAGAGAGAGCAGAGGGAAAAGGTCATGCCTTTAAGTCTGAGAAGGAAACCCTGGAAAGCCGTACGCCTACGTATGAGCGGCATTCTGGCGCGAACGTGTGAAGGCATAAAGAATGTGTCCTGGGACGGTGCTTGACAAACCCCTTGTGAAGAAGTCTTCCCTCAGCTATCATATGGTTTCAGGAAGATAAAAGTGTTTTCCGCCGTGGGCGTGAAGGCACGAGGGACGTGCCCTAGAGTGAGCTGTCCGTTTCGAATGTGCCGCCCGTCGTTCCACGAAGAAGGGTGAGTATGGAAATGTATGATGTGAGGAAGCATAGGGAAGATTGCCTACGGGTGTTTAACTCTAAGGACAAATCTAGAGGGTTGCCGTCCGTCGACGACCAGCTCTTTCCCTACGGATGGAAGCGCCGTGTTAAAGCTTAGGGCGAGAGAAAAGAGACGGAATGCGAGATACACCACAGTGGGGAACACGTTGTGTGGAGGGCTTCTCTCCACCAAAGTCTCGGGTCACGAATTTGGAAGGGCCTTCAAATGTACGTGAGCTAGCGTCAGCAGAGCCTTCCACTGAACTCAGAGAAACGAGGCCGCGTCAAACATGATTTCGTGCTAACCCCTTGGTTCGCGAAGCGCGAAGCCTTTTGAGATATGTGTGTGAGGGTCTTGCACTCACCTCTCAAGAAACAAAACGGTAGAGCAATAGTCTTCCCACTACCATCTACAGGGAAGAAGACGGAGGAAATGTCCCACGTTAAACGTGAAGGCGCAAGTTACTGTGCCATAGAGCCCTGCTTGGGAAAGAACTTGTGTCGAAAGCTTCTCCCAACTCAGATCTTGTTTCGGGAAGATAGAAGCGCTGTCGGTACTTTGTGTGGAAACACAAGGAAAATGCCACACGCTGAATTGTGAAGAGAAATGTGGGTCGAACGTGACCACCAACACACTCGTTGTCCCCTAGAGAGGTGTGTGTCTGGAAGTGGGAGGAAGCGTAACGGACGTGCTATACACTTAACTCCAAGAAACAACGCTGTGGAGGTGCGGTCCTTCGACTGCCCTTCCTCTTTGCTAAGGAACGAAGCGGCTTGAAGCCAAGTGTGAAAGGAAACGGAGGGCAAGGAAGGGTGATATACCTCACTCGCGGCACAACTTCTGATGGAGGGCTTTTCTCAACGAACAGCATGTGTCACGAAGATAGAAGGGTTTGCGAAAGTATGTGACTTCGCCAAAGGAAAGGCATACACGAATCTCGGCGAACCACGTCTGTGCCGATCGCGACTTCGAGCTTACATCTGGGTTCCCGAGGAATCCATAGTCACATAATGTCTGTGTGGTATCCTACTGCAGAAACACCACTGCAGAGAAACCGTGCGTCTACTATCACCTTCCCTGAAACTGGTAGACTTTTGCAATGGAAGTGGGAAATCGCAAGGAATGTGCCCCGTGCCTGTGCCACGGAAGTAACTAGTGTAAATGTCTGTCGCGATTCGAATCCTGTTCCGTGAGAAGCGTTTCCAAGAGTATGAGAGAGAGCAGATGGAAAAGGTCATGGTTTGAAGCGTGAGAAGGAGACCCGTCAGGAAAGCCATACACGTAAGTCGGGGAAGCACTTTTCGCGTGACATGGTGAAGGCATCTAGAATGTGCCCTGTGACGGTGCTCGAGAAACCACTTGTGAAGAAGGCTTCCCTCAACTGCCGTATCGTTTCCGTAGGAGGAAACTGTTTTCCGTAGTGGGTGTGAAGGCATAAGGGACGTAGACGAGACTTCGCTCTCCGCTTCGAAGGTGCCTGCCGTCGTTACACGAAGAAGGATGTGTATGGAAATGGATGACTGCGGAAGCATAAGGAAGATGGCATGCGTTTGTTTAACTCTAAGAACAAGTCTCGAGGGTTCCCGTCCTTCGACTACCATCTCTTCTCGTAAGGATGCGAAGCCGCTCCTTAAACCTCGTGTGAACGAAAAGAGATGGAACGCGCGATACCGCACAGTGAGGAACACGTTGTGCGGAGGGTTTCTCTCCATTACGTCCTGTGTCATGGAGGTGGATGGGTCTTGCAATGTACGTGGGCTAGGCTCAGTAGCAGTAGTAGCCTGACACTGAATTCTGAGAAACAAGGCCATGTCAAACAGGCTTTCGCGCTAACATCGTGGTGCTTGAAGAAAGAAGCCTTTGGAGACATGTGCGTTGCTATATAAGGTAGGCGTCTTACACTCACCTCTCACGAAACCAAACTGTAGGGAACTAGTCTTTCCACTACCGCCTCCGGGGAAGAAGTTGGAAGAACTTTCCGACGTTCAAAGTGAAGGCACAAATGCTGGGCCGTCTACCACTGTTTGAGAGAGGAGTTGTGTCTCAAGCTCCTGTCAACCCAGATCTTGCTTCGGGAAGGGAGAAGCGTTTTCAGGACTTCGTGTGAAAGCGTAAGGACAATGCCATAGGCTGAATGGTGAAGGAAAATGTGGGTCGAATGCGACCACCAACTAACAAGTTGTCCCCTAGGGAGGTGTGTGTCTGGAAATGGGAGGAAGCGTAAGGAACGAGCTGTACACTTAAGTCTAAGAGACAATGCTGTGGAGGAGCGGTCCTTCGACTCCCCGCCTCCTTTCCTAAGGATCGAAGCAGCTTGACGCCGAGTGTGAACGGAAGCAGAGGAAAAGCCTGCTATACCTTACTCGTGGAACCACTTTGTATGGAGGGCTTCTCTCAATGAACACCACGGCTCACGACGCTAGAAGGGTTTTCAAACGTACGTGAGTTCGCCAAAGGAAAGCCACAGACTACACTGTGCGAAACAAGTCTGTGTCAAACCGCGCCTTCGAGCTTCCATCTGGCTTCACGGGGAAAACCTAGTCACAACATGAACGTGTGGAACCCTAAACAGGCGGCGTGCACGTCGGTCTGAAGAAACACCACTGCAGAGAAACCGTGTTTCTCCCAACCTCTTCCCTGAAAATGGTAGTCTATTCCAAGGTAAGTGTGACAGCGCAAGGCATGTGCCCCATGCCTGCGCCACGGAAATAAGGAGTGGAGATTGTCTCTCCCGGTTCAAACCTTGTTCCGTGAGAAATGTTTTCAAGAGTGCGAGAGAGAGCAGAGGGAAAAGGTCATGCCTTTAAGTCTGAGAAGGAAACCCTGGAAAGCCATACGCCTACGTATGAGCGGCATTCTGGCGCGAACGTGTGAAGGCATAAAGAATGTGTCCTGGGACGGTGCTTGACAAACCCCTTGTGAAGAAGTCTTCCCTCAGCTATCATATGGTTTCAGGAAGATAAAAGTGTTTTCCGCCGTGGGCGTGAAGGCACGAGGGACGTGCCCTAGAGTGAGCTGTCCGTTTCGAATGTGCCGCCCGTCGTTCCACGAAGAAGGGTGAGTATGGAAATGTATGATGTGAGGAAGCATAGGGAAGATTGCCTACGGGTGTTTAACTCTAAGGACAAATCTAGAGGGTTGCCGTCCGTCGACGACCAGCTCTTTCCCTACGGATGGAAGCGCCGTGTTAAAGCTTAGGGCGAGAGAAAAGAGACGGAATGCGAGATACACCACAGTGGGGAACACGTTGTGTGGAGGGCTTCTCTCCACCAAAGTCTCGGGTCACGAATTTGGAAGGGCCTTCAAATGTACGTGAGCTAGCGTCAGCAGAGCCTTCCACTGAACTCAGAGAAACGAGGCCGCGTCAAACATGATTTCGTGCTAACCCCTTGGTTCGCGAAGCGCGAAGCCTTTTGAGATATGTGTGTGAGGGTCTTGCACTCACCTCTCAAGAAACAAAACGGTAGAGCAATAGTCTTCCCACTACCATCTACAGGGAAGAAGACGGAGGAAATGTCCCACGTTAAACGTGAAGGCGCAAGTTACTGTGCCATAGAGCCCTGCTTGGGAAAGAACTTGTGTCGAAAGCTTCTCCCAACTCAGATCTTGTTTCGGGAAGATAGAAGCGCTGTCGGTACTTTGTGTGGAAACACAAGGAAAATGCCACACGCTGAATTGTGAAGAGAAATGTGGGTCGAACGTGACCACCAACACACTCGTTGTCCCCTAGAGAGGTGTGTGTCTGGAAGTGGGAGGAAGCGTAACGGACGTGCTATACACTTAACTCCAAGAAACAACGCTGTGGAGGTGCGGTCCTTCGACTGCCCTTCCTCTTTGCTAAGGAACGAAGCGGCTTGAAGCCAAGTGTGAAAGGAAACGGAGGGCAAGGAAGGGTGATATACCTCACTCGCGGCACAACTTCTGATGGAGGGCTTTTCTCAACGAACAGCATGTGTCACGAAGATAGAAGGGTTTGCGAAAGTATGTGACTTCGCCAAAGGAAAGGCATACACGAATCTCGGCGAACCACGTCTGTGCCGATCGCGACTTCGAGCTTACATCTGGGTTCCCGAGGAATCCATAGTCACATAATGTCTGTGTGGTATCCTACTGCAGAAACACCACTGCAGAGAAACCGTGCGTCTACTATCACCTTCCCTGAAACTGGTAGACTTTTGCAATGGAAGTGGGAAATCGCAAGGAATGTGCCCCGTGCCTGTGCCACGGAAGTAACTAGTGTAAATGTCTGTCGCGATTCGAATCCTGTTCCGTGAGAAGCGTTTCCAAGAGTATGAGAGAGAGCAGATGGAAAAGGTCATGGTTTGAAGCGTGAGAAGGAGACCCGTCAGGAAAGCCATACACGTAAGTCGGGGAAGCACTTTTCGCGTGACATGGTGAAGGCATCTAGAATGTGCCCTGTGACGGTGCTCGAGAAACCACTTGTGAAGAAGGCTTCCCTCAACTGCCGTATCGTTTCCGTAGGAGGAAACTGTTTTCCGTAGTGGGTGTGAAGGCATAAGGGACGTAGACGAGACTTCGCTCTCCGCTTCGAAGGTGCCTGCCGTCGTTACACGAAGAAGGATGTGTATGGAAATGGATGACTGCGGAAGCATAAGGAAGATGGCATGCGTTTGTTTAACTCTAAGAACAAGTCTCGAGGGTTCCCGTCCTTCGACTACCATCTCTTCTCGTAAGGATGCGAAGCCGCTCCTTAAACCTCGTGTGAACGAAAAGAGATGGAACGCGCGATACCGCACAGTGAGGAACACGTTGTGCGGAGGGTTTCTCTCCATTACGTCCTGTGTCATGGAGGTGGATGGGTCTTGCAATGTACGTGGGCTAGCCTCAGTAGCAGTAGTAGCCTGACACTGAATTCTGAGAAACAAGGCCATGTCAAACAGGCTTTCGCGCTAACATCGTGGTGCTTGAAGAAAGAAGCCTTTGGAGACATGTGCGTTGCTATATAAGGTAGGCGTCTTACACTCACCTCTCACGAAACCAAACTGTAGGGAACTAGTCTTTCCACTACCGCCTCCGGGGAAGAAGTTGGAAGAACTTTCCGACGTTCAAAGTGAAGGCACAAATGCTGGGCCGTCTACCACTGTTTGAGAGAGGAGTTGTGTCTCAAGCTCCTGTCAACCCAGATCTTGCTTCGGGAAGGGAGAAGCGTTTTCAGGACTTCGTGTGAAAGCGTAAGGACAATGCCATAGGCTGAATGGTGAAGGAAAATGTGGGTCGAATGCGACCACCAACTAACAAGTTGTCCCCTAGGGAGGTGTGTGTCTGGAAATGGGAGGAAGCGTAAGGAACGAGCTGTACACTTAAGTCGAAGAGACAATGCTGTGGAGGAGCGGTCCTTCGACTCCCCGCCTCCTTTCCTAAGGATCGAAGCAGCTTGACGCCGAGTGTGAACGGAAGCAGAGGAAAAGCCTGCTATACCTTACTCGTGGAACCACTTTGTATGGAGGGCTTCTCTCAATGAACACCACGGCTCACGACGCTAGAAGGGTTTTCAAACGTACGTGAGTTCGCCAAAGGAAAGCCACAGACTACACTGTGCGAAACAAGTCTGTGTCAAACCGCGCCTTCGAGCTTCCATCTGGCTTCACGGGGAAAACCTAGTCACAACATGAACGTGTGGAACCCTAAACAGGCGGCGTGCACGTCGGTCTGAAGAAACACCACTGCAGAGAAACCGTGTTTCTACCAACCTCTTCCCTGAAAATGGTAGTCTATTCCAAGGTAAGTGTGACAGCGCAAGGCATGTGCCCCATGCCTGCGCCACGGAAATAAGGAGTGGAGATTGTCTCTCCCGGTTCAAACCTTGTTCCGTGAGAAATGTTTTCAAGAGTGCGAGAGAGAGCAGAGGGAAAAGGTCACGCCTTTAAGTCTGAGAAGGAAACCCTGGAAAGCCGTACGCCTACGTATGAGCGGCATTCTGGCGCGAACGTGTGAAGGCATAAAGAATGTGTCCTGGGACGGTGCTTGACAAACCCCTTGTGAAGAAGTCTTCCCTCAGCTATCATATGGTTTCAGGAAGATAAAAGTGTTTTCCGCCGTGGGCGTGAAGGCACGAGGGACGTGCCCTAGAGTGAGCTGTCCGTTTCGAATGTGCCGCCCGTCGTTCCACGAAGAAGGGTGAGTATGGAAATGTATGATGTGAGGAAGCATAGGGAAGATTGCCTACGGGTGTTTAACTCTAAGGACAAATCTAGAGGGTTGCCGTCCGTCGACGACCAGCTCTTTCCCTACGGATGGAAGCGCCGTGTTAAAGCTTAGGGCGAGAGAAAAGAGACGGAATGCGAGATACACCACAGTGGGGAACACGTTGTGTGGAGGGCTTCTCTCCACCAAAGTCTCGGGTCACGAATTTGGAAGGGCCTTCAAATGTACGTGAGCTAGCGTCAGCAGAGCCTTCCACTGAACTCAGAGAAACGAGGCCGCGTCAAACATGATTTCGTGCTAACACCTTGGTTCGCGAAGCGCGAAGCCTTTTGAGATATGTGTGTGAGGGTCTTGCACTCACCTCTCAAGAAACAAAACGGTAGAGCAATAGTCTTCCCACTACCATCTACAGGGAAGAAGACGGAGGAAATGTCCCACGTTAAACGTGAAGGCGCAAGTTACTGTGCCATAGAGCCCTGCTTGGGAAAGAACTTGTGTCGAAAGCTTCTCCCAACTCAGATCTTGTTTCGGGAAGATAGAAGCGCTGTCGGTACTTTGTGTGGAAACACAAGGAAAATGCCACACGCTGAATTGTGAAGAGAAATGTGGGTCGAACGTGACCACCAACACACTCGTTGTCCCCTAGAGAGGTGTGTGTCTGGAAGTGGGAGGAAGCGTAACGGACGTGCTATACACTTAACTCCAAGAAACAACGCTGTGGAGGTGCGGTCCTTCGACTGCCCTTCTTCTTTGCTAAGGAACGAAGCGGCTTGAAGCCAAGTGTGAAAGGAAACGGAGGGCAAGGAAGGGTGATATACCTCACTCGCGGCACAACTTCTGATGGAGGGCTTTTCTCAACGAACAGCATGTGTCACGAAGATAGAAGGGTTTGCGAAAGTATGTGACTTCGCCAAAGGAAAGGCATACACGAATCTCGGCGAACCACGTCTGTGCCGATCGCGACTTCGAGCTTACATCTGGGTTCCCGAGGAATCCATAGTCACATAATGTCTGTGTGGTATCCTACTGCAGAAACACCACTGCAGAGAAACCGTGCGTCTACTATCACCTTCCCTGAAACTGGTAGACTTTTGCAATGGAAGTGGGAAATCGCAAGGAATGTGCCCCGTGCCTGTGCCACGGAAGTAACTAGTGTAAATGTCTGTCGCGACTCGAATCCTGTTCCGTGAGAAGCGTTTCCAAGAGTATGAGAGAGAACAGATGGAAAAGGTCATGGTTTGAAGCGTGAGAAGGAGACCCGTCAGGAAAGCCATACACGTAAGTCGGGGAAGCACTTTCGCGTGACATGGTGAAGGCATCTAGAATGTGCCCTGTGACGGTGCTCGAGAAACCACTTGTGAAGAAGGCTTCCCTCAACTGCCGTATCGTTTCCGCAGGAGGAAACTGTTTTCCGTAGTGGGTGTGAAGGCATAAGGGACGTAGACGAGACTTCGCTCTCCGCTTCGAAGGTGCCTGCCGTCGTTACACGAAGAAGGATGTGTATGGAAATGGATGACTGCGGAAGCATAAGGAAGATGGCATGCGTTTGTTTAACTCTAAGAACAAGTCTCGAGGGTTCCCGTCCTTCGACTACCATCTCTTCTCGTAAGGATGTGAAGCCGCTCCTTAAACCTCGTGTGAACGAAAAGAGATGGAACGCGCGATACCGCACAGTGAGGAACACGTTGTGCGGAGGGTTTCTCTCCATTACGTCCTGTGTCATGGAGGTGGATGGGTCTTGCAATGTACGTGGGCTAGCCTCAGTAGCAGTAGTAGCCTGACACTGAATTCTGAGAAACAAGGCCATGTCAAACAGGCTTTCGCGCTAACATCGTGGTGCTTGAAGAAAGAAGCCTTTGGAGACATGTGCGTTGCTATATAAGGTAGGCGTCTTACACTCACCTCTCACGAAACCAAACTGTAGGGAACTAGTCTTTCCACTACCGCCTCCGGGGAAGAAGTTGGAAGAACTTTCCGACGTTCAAAGTGAAGGCACAAATGCTGGGCCGTCTACCACTGTTTGAGAGAGGAGTTGTGTCTCAAGCTCCTGTCAACCCAGATCTTGCTTCGGGAAGGGAGAAGCGTTTTCAGGACTTCGTGTGAAAGCGTAAGGACAATGCCATAGGCTGAATGGTGAAGGAAAATGTGGGTCGAATGCGACCACCAACTAACAAGTTGTCCCCTAGGGAGGTGTGTGTCTGGAAATGGGAGGAAGCGTAAGGAACGAGCTGTACACTTAAGTCGAAGAGACAATGCTGTGGAGGAGCGGTCCTTCGACTCCCCGCCTCCTTTCCTAAGGATCGAAGCAGCTTGACGCCGAGTGTGAACGGAAGCAGAGGAAAAGCCTGCTATACCTTACTCGTGGAACCACTTTGTATGGAGGGCTTCTCTCAATGAACACCACGGCTCACGACGCTAGAAGGGTTTTCAAACGTACGTGAGTTCGCCAAAGGAAAGCCACAGACTACACTGTGCGAAACAAGTCTGTGTCAAACCGCGCCTTCGAGCTTCCATCTGGCTTCACGGGGAAAACCTAGTCACAACATGAACGTGTGGAACCCTAAACAGGCGGCGTGCACGTCGGTCTGAAGAAACACCACTGCAGAGAAACCGTGTTTCTACCAACCTCTTCCCTGAAAATGGTAGTCTATTCCAAGGTAAGTGTGACAGCGCAAGGCATGTGCCCCATGCCTGCGCCACGGAAATAAGGAGTGGAGATTGTCTCTCCCGGTTCAAACCTTGTTCCGTGAGAAATGTTTTCAAGAGTGCGAGAGAGAGCAGAGGGAAAAGGTCATGCCTTTAAGTCTGAGAAGGAAACCCTGGAAAGCCGTACGCCTACGTATGAGCGGCATTCTGGCGCGAACGTGTGAAGGCATAAAGAATGTGTCCTGGGACGGTGCTTGACAAACCCCTTGTGAAGAAGTCTTCCCTCAGCTATCATATGGTTTCAGGAAGATAAAAGTGTTTTCCGCCGTGGGCGTGAAGGCACGAGGGACGTGCCCTAGAGTGAGCTGTCCGTTTCGAATGTGCCGCCCGTCGTTCCACGAAGAAGGGTGAGTATGGAAATGTATGATGTGAGGAAGCATAGGGAAGATTGCCTACGGGTGTTTAACTCTAAGGACAAATCTAGAGGGTTGCCGTCCGTCGACGACCAGCTCTTTCCCTATGGATGGAAGCGCCGTGTTAAAGCTTAGGGCGAGAGAAAAGAGACGGAATGCGAGATACACCACAGTGGGGAACACGTTGTGTGGAGGGCTTCTCTCCACCAAAGTCTCGGGTCACGAATTTGGAAGGGCCTTCAAATGTACGTGAGCTAGCGTCAGCAGAGCCTTCCACTGAACTCAGAGAAACGAGGCCGCGTCAAACATGATTTCGTGCTAACCCCTTGGTTCGCGAAGCGCGAAGCCTTTTGAGATATGTGTGTGAGGGTCTTGCACTCACCTCTCAAGAAACAAAACGGTAGAGCAATAGTCTTCCCACTACCATCTACAGGGAAGAAGACGGAGGAAATGTCCCACGTTAAACGTGAAGGCGCAAGTTACTGTGCCATAGAGCCCTGCTTGGGAAAGAACTTGTGTCGAAAGCTTCTCCCAACTCAGATCTTGTTTCGGGAAGATAGAAGCGCTGTCGGTACTTTGTGTGGAAACACAAGGAAAATGCCACACGCTGAATTGTGAAGAGAAATGTGGGTCGAACGTGACCACCAACACACTCGTTGTCCCCTAGAGAGGTGTGTGTCTGGAAGTGGGAGGAAGCGTAACGGACGTGCTATACACTTAACTCCAAGAAACAACGCTGTGGAGGTGCGGTCCTTCGACTGCCCTTCTTCTTTGCTAAGGAACGAAGCGGCTTGAAGCCAAGTGCGAAAGGAAACGGAGGGCAAGGAAGGGTGATATACCTCACTCGCGGCACAACTTCTGATGGAGGGCTTTTCTCAACGAACAGCATGTGTCACGAAGATAGAAGGGTTTGCGAAAGTATGTGACTTCGCCAAAGGAAAGGCATACACGAATCTCGGCGAACCACGTCTGTGCCGATCGCGACTTCGAGCTTACATCTGGGTTCCCGAGGAATCCATAGTCACATAATGTCTGTGTGGTATCCTACTGCAGAAACACCACTGCAGAGAAACCGTGCGTCTACTATCACCTTCCCTGAAACTGGTAGACTTTTGCAATGGAAGTGGGAAATCGCAAGGAATGTGCCCCGTGCCTGTGCCACGGAAGTAACTAGTGTAAATGTCTGTCGCGACTCGAATCCTGTTCCGTGAGAAGCGTTTCCAAGAGTATGAGAGAGAACAGATGGAAAAGGTCATGGTTTGAAGCGTGAGAAGGAGACCCGTCAGGAAAGCCATACACGTAAGTCGGGGAAGCACTTTCGCGTGACATGGTGAAGGCATCTAGAATGTGCCCTGTGACGGTGCTCGAGAAACCACTTGTGAAGAAGGCTTCCCTCAACTGCCGTATCGTTTCCGCAGGAGGAAACTGTTTTCCGTAGTGGGTGTGAAGGCATAAGGGACGTAGACGAGACTTCGCTCTCCGCTTCGAAGGTGCCTGCCGTCGTTACACGAAGAAGGATGTGTATGGAAATGGATGACTGCGGAAGCATAAGGAAGATGGCATGCGTTTGTTTAACTCTAAGAACAAGTCTCGAGGGTTCCCGTCCTTCGACTACCATCTCTTCTCGTAAGGATGCGAAGCCGCTCCTTAAACCTCGTGTGAACGAAAAGAGATGGAACGCGCGATACCGCACAGTGAGGAACACGTTGTGCGGAGGGTTTCTCTCCATTACGTCCTGTGTCATGGAGGTGGATGGGTCTTGCAATGTACGTGGGCTAGCCTCAGTAGCAGTAGTAGCCTGACACTGAATTCTGAGAAACAAGGCCATGTCAAACAGGCTTTCGCGCTAACATCGTGGTGCTTGAAGAAAGAAGCCTTTGGAGACATGTGCGTTGCTATATAAGGTAGGCGTCTTACACTCACCTCTCACGAAACCAAACTGTAGGGAACTAGTCTTTCCACTACCGCCTCCGGGGAAGAAGTTGGAAGAACTTTCCGACGTTCAAAGTGAAGGCACAAATGCTGGGCCGTCTACCACTGTTTGAGAGAGGAGTTGTGTCTCAAGCTCCTGTCAACCCAGATCTTGCTTCGGGAAGGGAGAAGCGTTTTCAGGACTTCGTGTGAAAGCGTAAGGACAATGCCATAGGCTGAATGGTGAAGGAAAATGTGGGTCGAATGCGACCACCAACTAACAAGTTGTCCCCTAGGGAGGTGTGTGTCTGGAAATGGGAGGAAGCGTAAGGAACGAGCTGTACACTTAAGTCGAAGAGACAATGCTGTGGAGGAGCGGTCCTTCGACTCCCCGCCTCCTTTCCTAAGGATCGAAGCAGCTTGACGCCGAGTGTGAACGGAAGCAGAGGAAAAGCCTGCTATACCTTACTCGTGGAACCACTTTGTATGGAGGGCTTCTCTCAATGAACACCACGGCTCACGACGCTAGAAGGGTTTTCAAACGTACGTGAGTTCGCCAAAGGAAAGCCACAGACTACACTGTGCGAAACAAGTCTGTGTCAAACCGCGCCTTCGAGCTTCCATCTGGCTTCACGGGGAAAACCTAGTCACAACATGAACGTGTGGAACCCTAAACAGGCGGCGTGCACGTCGGTCTGAAGAAACACCACTGCAGAGAAACCGTGTTTCTACCAACCTCTTCCCTGAAAATGGTAGTCTATTCCAAGGTAAGTGTGACAGCGCAAGGCATGTGCCCCATGCCTGCGCCACGGAAATAAGGAGTGGAGATTGTCTCTCCCGGTTCAAACCTTGTTCCGTGAGAAATGTTTTCAAGAGTGCGAGAGAGAGCAGAGGGAAAAGGTCATGCCTTTAAGTCTGAGAAGGAAACCCTGGAAAGCCGTACGCCTACGTATGAGCGGCATTCTGGCGCGAACGTGTGAAGGCATAAAGAATGTGTCCTGGGACGGTGCTTGACAAACCCCTTGTGAAGAAGTCTTCCCTCAGCTATCATATGGTTTCAGGAAGATAAAAGTGTTTTCCGCCGTGGGCGTGAAGGCACGAGGGACGTGCCCTAGAGTGAGCTGTCCGTTTCGAATGTGCCGCCCGTCGTTCCACGAAGAAGGGGGAGTATGGAAATGTATGATGTGAGGAAGCATAGGGAAGATTGCCTACGGGTGTTTAACTCTAAGGACAAATCTAGAGGGTTGCCGTCCGTCGACGACCAGCTCTTTCCCTACGGATGGAAGCGCCGTGTTAAAGCTTAGGGCGAGAGAAAAGAGACGGAATGCGAGATACACCACAGTGGGGAACACGTTGTGTGGAGGGCTTCTCTCCACCAAAGTCTCGGGTCACGAATTTGGAAGGGCCTTCAAATGTACGTGAGCTAGCGTCAGCAGAGCCTTCCACTGAACTCAGAGAAACGAGGCCGCGTCAAACATGATTTCGTGCTAACCCCTTGGTTCGCGAAGCGCGAAGCCTTTTGAGATATGTGTGTGAGGGTCTTGCACTCACCTCTCAAGAAACAAAACGGTAGAGCAATAGTCTTCCCACTACCATCTACAGGGAAGAAGACGGAGGAAATGTCCCACGTTAAACGTGAAGGCGCAAGTTACTGTGCCATAGAGCCCTGCTTGGGAAAGAACTTGTGTCGAAAGCTTCTCCCAACTCAGATCTTGTTTCGGGAAGATAGAAGCGCTGTCGGTACTTTGTGTGGAAACACAAGGAAAATGCCACACGCTGAATTGTGAAGAGAAATGTGGGTCGAACGTGACCACCAACACACTCGTTGTCCCCTAGAGAGGTGTGTGTCTGGAAGTGGGAGGAAGCGTAACGGACGTGCTATACACTTAACTCCAAGAAACAACGCTGTGGAGGTGCGGTCCTTCGACTGCCCTTCTTCTTTGCTAAGGAACGAAGCGGCTTGAAGCCAAGTGCGAAAGGAAACGGAGGGCAAGGAAGGGTGATATACCTCACTCGCGGCACAACTTCTGATGGAGGGCTTTTCTCAACGAACAGCATGTGTCACGAAGATAGAAGGGTTTGCGAAAGTATGTGACTTCGCCAAAGGAAAGGCATACACGAATCTCGGCGAACCACGTCTGTGCCGATCGCGACTTCGAGCTTACATCTGGGTTCCCGAGGAATCCATAGTCACATAATGTCTGTGTGGTATCCTACTGCAGAAACACCACTGCAGAGAAACCGTGCGTCTACTATCACCTTCCCTGAAACTGGTAGACTTTTGCAATGGAAGTGGGAAATCGCAAGGAATGTGCCCCGTGCCTGTGCCACGGAAGTAACTAGTGTAAATGTCTGTCGCGACTCGAATCCTGTTCCGTGAGAAGCGTTTCCAAGAGTATGAGAGAGAACAGATGGAAAAGGTCATGGTTTGAAGCGTGAGAAGGAGACCCGTCAGGAAAGCCATACACGTAAGTCGGGGAAGCACTTTCGCGTGACATGGTGAAGGCATCTAGAATGTGCCCTGTGACGGTGCTCGAGAAACCACTTGTGAAGAAGGCTTCCCTCAACTGCCGTATCGTTTCCGCAGGAGGAAACTGTTTTCCGTAGTGGGTGTGAAGGCATAAGGGACGTAGACGAGACTTCGCTCTCCGCTTCGAAGGTGCCTGCCGTCGTTACACGAAGAAGGATGTGTATGGAAATGGATGACTGCGGAAGCATAAGGAAGATGGCATGCGTTTGTTTAACTCTAAGAACAAGTCTCGAGGGTTCCCGTCCTTCGACTACCATCTCTTCTCGTAAGGATGCGAAGCCGCTCCTTAAACCTCGTGTGAACGAAAAGAGATGGAACGCGCGATACCGCACAGTGAGGAACACGTTGTGCGGAGGGTTTCTCTCCATTACGTCCTGTGTCATGGAGGTGGATGGGTCTTGCAATGTACGTGGGCTAGCCTCAGTAGCAGTAGTAGCCTGACACTGAATTCTGAGAAACAAGGCCATGTCAAACAGGCTTTCGCGCTAACATCGTGGTGCTTGAAGAAAGAAGCCTTTGGAGACATGTGCGTTGCTATATAAGGTAGGCGTCTTACACTCACCTCTCACGAAACCAAACTGTAGGGAACTAGTCTTTCCACTACCGCCTCCGGGGAAGAAGTTGGAAGAACTTTCCGACGTTCAAAGTGAAGGCACAAATGCTGGGCCGTCTACCACTGTTTGAGAGAGGAGTTGTGTCTCAAGCTCCTGTCAACCCAGATCTTGCTTCGGGAAGGGAGAAGCGTTTTCAGGACTTCGTGTGAAAGCGTAAGGACAATGCCATAGGCTGAATGGTGAAGGAAAATGTGGGTCGAATGCGACCACCAACTAACAAGTTGTCCCCTAGGGAGGTGTGTGTCTGGAAATGGGAGGAAGCGTAAGGAACGAGCTGTACACTTAAGTCGAAGAGACAATGCTGTGGAGGAGCGGTCCTTCGACTCCCCGCCTCCTTTCCTAAGGATCGAAGCAGCTTGACGCCGAGTGTGAAAGGAAGCAGAGGAAAAGCCTGCTATACCTTACTCGTGGAACCACTTTGTATGGAGGGCTTCTCTCAATGAACACCACGGCTCACGACGCTAGAAGGGTTTTCAAACGTACGTGAGTTCGCCAAAGGAAAGCCACAGACTACACTGTGCGAAACAAGTCTGTGTCAAACCGCGCCTTCGAGCTTCCATCTGGCTTCACGGGGAAAACCTAGTCACAACATGAACGTGTGGAACCCTAAACAGGCGGCGTGCACGTCGGTCTGAAGAAACACCACTGCAGAGAAACCGTGTTTCTACCAACCTCTTCCCTGAAAATGGTAGTCTATTCCAAGGTAAGTGTGACAGCGCAAGGCATGTGCCCCATGCCTGCGCCACGGAAATAAGGAGTGGAGATTGTCTCTCCCGGTTCAAACCTTGTTCCGTGAGAAATGTTTTCAAGAGTGCGAGAGAGAGCAGAGGGAAAAGGTCATGCCTTTAAGTCTGAGAAGGAAACCCTGGAAAGCCGTACGCCTACGTATGAGCGGCATTCTGGCGCGAACGTGTGAAGGCATAAAGAATGTGTCCTGGGACGGTGCTTGACAAACCCCTTGTGAAGAAGTCTTCCCTCAGCTATCATATGGTTTCAGGAAGATAAAAGTGTTTTCCGCCGTGGGCGTGAAGGCACGAGGGACGTGCCCTAGAGTGAGCTGTCCGTTTCGAATGTGCCGCCCGTCGTTCCACGAAGAAGGGTGAGTATGGAAATGTATGATGTGAGGAAGCATAGGGAAGATTGCCTACGGGTGTTTAACTCTAAGGACAAATCTAGAGGGTTGCCGTCCGTCGACGACCAGCTCTTTCCCTACGGATGGAAGCGCCGTGTTAAAGCTTAGGGCGAGAGAAAAGAGACGGAATGCGAGATACACCACAGTGGGGAACACGTTGTGTGGAGGGCTTCTCTCCACCAAAGTCTCGGGTCACGAATTTGGAAGGGCCTTCAAATGTACGTGAGCTAGCGTCAGCAGAGCCTTCCACTGAACTCAGAGAAACGAGGCCGCGTCAAACATGATTTCGTGCTAACACCTTGGTTCGCGAAGCGCGAAGCCTTTTGAGATATGTGTGTGAGGGTCTTGCACTCACCTCTCAAGAAACAAAACGGTAGAGCAATAGTCTTCCCACTACCATCTACAGGGAAGAAGACGGAGGAAATGTCCCACGTTAAACGTGAAGGCGCAAGTTACTGTGCCATAGAGCCCTGCTTGGGAAAGAACTTGTGTCGAAAGCTTCTCCCAACTCAGATCTTGTTTCGGGAAGATAGAAGCGCTGTCGGTACTTTGTGTGGAAACACAAGGAAAATGCCACACGCTGAATTGTGAAGAGAAATGTGGGTCGAACGTGACCACCAACACACTCGTTGTCCCCTAGAGAGGTGTGTGTCTGGAAGTGGGAGGAAGCGTAACGGACGTGCTATACACTTAACTCCAAGAAACAACGCTGTGGAGGTGCGGTCCTTCGACTGCCCTTCCTCTTTGCTAAGGAACGAAGCGGCTTGAAGCCAAGTGTGAAAGGAAACGGAGGGCAAGGAAGGGTGATATACCTCACTCGCGGCACAACTTCTGATGGAGGGCTTTTCTCAACGAACAGCATGTGTCACGAAGATAGAAGGGTTTGCGAAAGTATGTGACTTCGCCAAAGGAAAGGCATACACGAATCTCGGCGAACCACGTCTGTGCCGATCGCGACTTCGAGCTTACATCTGGGTTCCCGAGGAATCCATAGTCACATAATGTCTGTGTGGTATCCTACTGCAGAAACACCACTGCAGAGAAACCGTGCGTCTACTATCACCTTCCCTGAAACTGGTAGACTTTTGCAATGGAAGTGGGAAATCGCAAGGAATGTGCCCCGTGCCTGTGCCACGGAAGTAACTAGTGTAAATGTCTGTCGCGATTCGAATCCTGTTCCGTGAGAAGCGTTTCCAAGAGTATGAGAGAGAGCAGATGGAAAAGGTCATGGTTTGAAGCGTGAGAAGGAGACCCGTCAGGAAAGCCATACACGTAAGTCGGGGAAGCACTTTTCGCGTGACATGGTGAAGGCATCTAGAATGTGCCCTGTGACGGTGCTCGAGAAACCACTTGTGAAGAAGGCTTCCCTCAACTGCCGTATCGTTTCCGTAGGAGGAAACTGTTTTCCGTAGTGGGTGTGAAGGCATAAGGGACGTAGACGAGACTTCGCTCTCCGCTTCGAAGGTGCCTGCCGTCGTTACACGAAGAAGGATGTGTATGGAAATGGATGACTGCGGAAGCATAAGGAAGATGGCATGCGTTTGTTTAACTCTAAGAACAAGTCTCGAGGGTTCCCGTCCTTCGACTACCATCTCTTCTCGTAAGGATGCGAAGCCGCTCCTTAAACCTCGTGTGAACGAAAAGAGATGGAACGCGCGATACCGCACAGTGAGGAACACGTTGTGCGGAGGGTTTCTCTCCATTACGTCCTGTGTCATGGAGGTGGATGGGTCTTGCAATGTACGTGGGCTAGCCTCAGTAGCAGTAGTAGCCTGACACTGAATTCTGAGAAACAAGGCCATGTCAAACAGGCTTTCGCGCTAACATCGTGGTGCTTGAAGAAAGAAGCCTTTGGAGACATGTGCGTTGCTATATAAGGTAGGCGTCTTACACTCACCTCTCACGAAACCAAACTGTAGGGAACTAGTCTTTCCACTACCGCCTCCGGGGAAGAAGTTGGAAGAACTTTCCGACGTTCAAAGTGAAGGCACAAATGCTGGGCCGTCTACCACTGTTTGAGAGAGGAGTTGTGTCTCAAGCTCCTGTCAACCCAGATCTTGCTTCGGGAAGGGAGAAGCGTTTTCAGGACTTCGTGTGAAAGCGTAAGGACAATGCCATAGGCTGAATGGTGAAGGAAAATGTGGGTCGAATGCGACCACCAACTAACAAGTTGTCCCCTAGGGAGGTGTGTGTCTGGAAATGGGAGGAAGCGTAAGGAACGAGCTGTACACTTAAGTCGAAGAGACAATGCTGTGGAGGAGCGGTCCTTCGACTCCCCGCCTCCTTTCCTAAGGATCGAAGCAGCTTGACGCCGAGTGTGAACGGAAGCAGAGGAAAAGCCTGCTATACCTTACTCGTGGAACCACTTTGTATGGAGGGCTTCTCTCAATGAACACCACGGCTCACGACGCTAGAAGGGTTTTCAAACGTACGTGAGTTCGCCAAAGGAAAGCCACAGACTACACTGTGCGAAACAAGTCTGTGTCAAACCGCGCCTTCGAGCTTCCATCTGGCTTCACGGGGAAAACCTAGTCACAACATGAACGTGTGGAACCCTAAACAGGCGGCGTGCACGTCGGTCTGAAGAAACACCACTGCAGAGAAACCGTGTTTCTACCAACCTCTTCCCTGAAAATGGTAGTCTATTCCAAGGTAAGTGTGACAGCGCAAGGCATGTGCCCCATGCCTGCGCCACGGAAATAAGGAGTGGAGATTGTCTCTCCCGGTTCAAACCTTGTTCCGTGAGAAATGTTTTCAAGAGTGCGAGAGAGAGCAGAGGGAAAAGGTCACGCCTTTAAGTCTGAGAAGGAAACCCTGGAAAGCCGTACGCCTACGTATGAGCGGCATTCTGGCGCGAACGTGTGAAGGCATAAAGAATGTGTCCTGGGACGGTGCTTGACAAACCCCTTGTGAAGAAGTCTTCCCTCAGCTATCATATGGTTTCAGGAAGATAAAAGTGTTTTCCGCCGTGGGCGTGAAGGCACGAGGGACGTGCCCTAGAGTGAGCTGTCCGTTTCGAATGTGCCGCCCGTCGTTCCACGAAGAAGGGGGAGTATGGAAATGTATGATGTGAGGAAGCATAGGGAAGATTGCCTACGGGTGTTTAACTCTAAGGACAAATCTAGAGGGTTGCCGTCCGTCGACGACCAGCTCTTTCCCTACGGATGGAAGCGCCGTGTTAAAGCTTAGGGCGAGAGAAAAGAGACGGAATGCGAGATACACCACAGTGGGGAACACGTTGTGTGGAGGGCTTCTCTCCACCAAAGTCTCGGGTCACGAATTTGGAAGGGCCTTCAAATGTACGTGAGCTAGCGTCAGCAGAGCCTTCCACTGAACTCAGAGAAACGAGGCCGCGTCAAACATGATTTCGTGCTAACCCCTTGGTTCGCGAAGCGCGAAGCCTTTTGAGATATGTGTGTGAGGGTCTTGCACTCACCTCTCAAGAAACAAAACGGTAGAGCAATAGTCTTCCCACTACCATCTACAGGGAAGAAGACGGAGGAAATGTCCCACGTTAAACGTGAAGGCGCAAGTTACTGTGCCATAGAGCCCTGCTTGGGAAAGAACTTGTGTCGAAAGCTTCTCCCAACTCAGATCTTGTTTCGGGAAGATAGAAGCGCTGTCGGTACTTTGTGTGGAAACACAAGGAAAATGCCACACGCTGAATTGTGAAGAGAAATGTGGGTCGAACGTGACCACCAACACACTCGTTGTCCCCTAGAGAGGTGTGTGTCTGGAAGTGGGAGGAAGCGTAACGGACGTGCTATACACTTAACTCCAAGAAACAACGCTGTGGAGGTGCGGTCCTTCGACTGCCCTTCTTCTTTGCTAAGGAACGAAGCGGCTTGAAGCCAAGTGTGAAAGGAAACGGAGGGCAAGGAAGGGTGATATACCTCACTCGCGGCACAACTTCTGATGGAGGGCTTTTCTCAACGAACAGCATGTGTCACGAAGATAGAAGGGTTTGCGAAAGTATGTGACTTCGCCAAAGGAAAGGCATACACGAATCTCGGCGAACCACGTCTGTGCCGATCGCGACTTCGAGCTTACATCTGGGTTCCCGAGGAATCCATAGTCACATAATGTCTGTGTGGTATCCTACTGCAGAAACACCACTGCAGAGAAACCGTGCGTCTACTATCACCTTCCCTGAAACTGGTAGACTTTTGCAATGGAAGTGGGAAATCGCAAGGAATGTGCCCCGTGCCTGTGCCACGGAAGTAACTAGTGTAAATGTCTGTCGCGACTCGAATCCTGTTCCGTGAGAAGCGTTTCCAAGAGTATGAGAGAGAACAGATGGAAAAGGTCATGGTTTGAAGCGTGAGAAGGAGACCCGTCAGGAAAGCCATACACGTAAGTCGGGGAAGCACTTTCGCGTGACATGGTGAAGGCATCTAGAATGTGCCCTGTGACGGTGCTCGAGAAACCACTTGTGAAGAAGGCTTCCCTCAACTGCCGTATCGTTTCCGCAGGAGGAAACTGTTTTCCGTAGTGGGTGTGAAGGCATAAGGGACGTAGACGAGACTTCGCTCTCCGCTTCGAAGGTGCCTGCCGTCGTTACACGAAGAAGGATGTGTATGGAAATGGATGACTGCGGAAGCATAAGGAAGATGGCATGCGTTTGTTTAACTCTAAGAACAAGTCTCGAGGGTTCCCGTCCTTCGACTACCATCTCTTCTCGTAAGGATGCGAAGCCGCTCCTTAAACCTCGTGTGAACGAAAAGAGATGGAACGCGCGATACCGCACAGTGAGGAACACGTTGTGCGGAGGGTTTCTCTCCATTACGTCCTGTGTCATGGAGGTGGATGGGTCTTGCAATGTACGTGGGCTAGCCTCAGTAGCAGTAGTAGCCTGACACTGAATTCTGAGAAACAAGGCCATGTCAAACAGGCTTTCGCGCTAACATCGTGGTGCTTGAAGAAAGAAGCCTTTGGAGACATGTGCGTTGCTATATAAGGTAGGCGTCTTACACTCACCTCTCACGAAACCAAACTGTAGGGAACTAGTCTTTCCACTACCGCCTCCGGGGAAGAAGTTGGAAGAACTTTCCGACGTTCAAAGTGAAGGCACAAATGCTGGGCCGTCTACCACTGTTTGAGAGAGGAGTTGTGTCTCAAGCTCCTGTCAACCCAGATCTTGCTTCGGGAAGGGAGAAGCGTTTTCAGGACTTCGTGTGAAAGCGTAAGGACAATGCCATAGGCTGAATGGTGAAGGAAAATGTGGGTCGAATGCGACCACCAACTAACAAGTTGTCCCCTAGGGAGGTGTGTGTCTGGAAATGGGAGGAAGCGTAAGGAACGAGCTGTACACTTAAGTCGAAGAGACAATGCTGTGGAGGAGCGGTCCTTCGACTCCCCGCCTCCTTTCCTAAGGATCGAAGCAGCTTGACGCCGAGTGTGAACGGAAGCAGAGGAAAAGCCTGCTATACCTTACTCGTGGAACCACTTTGTATGGAGGGCTTCTCTCAATGAACACCACGGCTCACGACGCTAGAAGGGTTTTCAAACGTACGTGAGTTCGCCAAAGGAAAGCCACAGACTACACTGTGCGAAACAAGTCTGTGTCAAACCGCGCCTTCGAGCTTCCATCTGGCTTCACGGGGAAAACCTAGTCACAACATGAACGTGTGGAACCCTAAACAGGCGGCGTGCACGTCGGTCTGAAGAAACACCACTGCAGAGAAACCGTGTTTCTACCAACCTCTTCCCTGAAAATGGTAGTCTATTCCAAGGTAAGTGTGACAGCGCAAGGCATGTGCCCCATGCCTGCGCCACGGAAATAAGGAGTGGAGATTGTCTCTCCCGGTTCAAACCTTGTTCCGTGAGAAATGTTTTCAAGAGTGCGAGAGAGAGCAGAGGGAAAAGGTCACGCCTTTAAGTCTGAGAAGGAAACCCTGGAAAGCCGTACGCCTACGTATGAGCGGCATTCTGGCGCGAACGTGTGAAGGCATAAAGAATGTGTCCTGGGACGGTGCTTGACAAACCCCTTGTGAAGAAGTCTTCCCTCAGCTATCATATGGTTTCAGGAAGATAAAAGTGTTTTCCGCCGTGGGCGTGAAGGCACGAGGGACGTGCCCTAGAGTGAGCTGTCCGTTTCGAATGTGCCGCCCGTCGTTCCACGAAGAAGGGGGAGTATGGAAATGTATGATGTGAGGAAGCATAGGGAAGATTGCCTACGGGTGTTTAACTCTAAGGACAAATCTAGAGGGTTGCCGTCCGTCGACGACCAGCTCTTTCCCTACGGATGGAAGCGCCGTGTTAAAGCTTAGGGCGAGAGAAAAGAGACGGAATGCGAGATACACCACAGTGGGGAACACGTTGTGTGGAGGGCTTCTCTCCACCAAAGTCTCGGGTCACGAATTTGGAAGGGCCTTCAAATGTACGTGAGCTAGCGTCAGCAGAGCCTTCCACTGAACTCAGAGAAACGAGGCCGCGTCAAACATGATTTCGTGCTAACCCCTTGGTTCGCGAAGCGCGAAGCCTTTTGAGATATGTGTGTGAGGGTCTTGCACTCACCTCTCAAGAAACAAAACGGTAGAGCAATAGTCTTCCCACTACCATCTACAGGGAAGAAGACGGAGGAAATGTCCCACGTTAAACGTGAAGGCGCAAGTTACTGTGCCATAGAGCCCTGCTTGGGAAAGAACTTGTGTCGAAAGCTTCTCCCAACTCAGATCTTGTTTCGGGAAGATAGAAGCGCTGTCGGTACTTTGTGTGGAAACACAAGGAAAATGCCACACGCTGAATTGTGAAGAGAAATGTGGGTCGAACGTGACCACCAACACACTCGTTGTCCCCTAGAGAGGTGTGTGTCTGGAAGTGGGAGGAAGCGTAACGGACGTGCTATACACTTAACTCCAAGAAACAACGCTGTGGAGGTGCGGTCCTTCGACTGCCCTTCTTCTTTGCTAAGGAACGAAGCGGCTTGAAGCCAAGTGCGAAAGGAAACGGAGGGCAAGGAAGGGTGATATACCTCACTCGCGGCACAACTTCTGATGGAGGGCTTTTCTCAACGAACAGCATGTGTCACGAAGATAGAAGGGTTTGCGAAAGTATGTGACTTCGCCAAAGGAAAGGCATACACGAATCTCGGCGAACCACGTCTGTGCCGATCGCGACTTCGAGCTTACATCTGGGTTCCCGAGGAATCCATAGTCACATAATGTCTGTGTGGTATCCTACTGCAGAAACACCACTGCAGAGAAACCGTGCGTCTACTATCACCTTCCCTGAAACTGGTAGACTTTTGCAATGGAAGTGGGAAATCGCAAGGAATGTGCCCCGTGCCTGTGCCACGGAAGTAACTAGTGTAAATGTCTGTCGCGACTCGAATCCTGTTCCGTGAGAAGCGTTTCCAAGAGTATGAGAGAGAACAGATGGAAAAGGTCATGGTTTGAAGCGTGAGAAGGAGACCCGTCAGGAAAGCCATACACGTAAGTCGGGGAAGCACTTTCGCGTGACATGGTGAAGGCATCTAGAATGTGCCCTGTGACGGTGCTCGAGAAACCACTTGTGAAGAAGGCTTCCCTCAACTGCCGTATCGTTTCCGCAGGAGGAAACTGTTTTCCGTAGTGGGTGTGAAGGCATAAGGGACGTAGACGAGACTTCGCTCTCCGCTTCGAAGGTGCCTGCCGTCGTTACACGAAGAAGGATGTGTATGGAAATGGATGACTGCGGAAGCATAAGGAAGATGGCATGCGTTTGTTTAACTCTAAGAACAAGTCTCGAGGGTTCCCGTCCTTCGACTACCATCTCTTCTCGTAAGGATGCGAAGCCGCTCCTTAAACCTCGTGTGAACGAAAAGAGATGGAACGCGCGATACCGCACAGTGAGGAACACGTTGTGCGGAGGGTTTCTCTCCATTACGTCCTGTGTCATGGAGGTGGATGGGTCTTGCAATGTACGTGGGCTAGCCTCAGTAGCAGTAGTAGCCTGACACTGAATTCTGAGAAACAAGGCCATGTCAAACAGGCTTTCGCGCTAACATCGTGGTGCTTGAAGAAAGAAGCCTTTGGAGACATGTGCGTTGCTATATAAGGTAGGCGTCTTACACTCACCTCTCACGAAACCAAACTGTAGGGAACTAGTCTTTCCACTACCGCCTCCGGGGAAGAAGTTGGAAGAACTTTCCGACGTTCAAAGTGAAGGCACAAATGCTGGGCCGTCTACCACTGTTTGAGAGAGGAGTTGTGTCTCAAGCTCCTGTCAACCCAGATCTTGCTTCGGGAAGGGAGAAGCGTTTTCAGGACTTCGTGTGAAAGCGTAAGGACAATGCCATAGGCTGAATGGTGAAGGAAAATGTGGGTCGAATGCGACCACCAACTAACAAGTTGTCCCCTAGGGAGGTGTGTGTCTGGAAATGGGAGGAAGCGTAAGGAACGAGCTGTACACTTAAGTCTAAGAGACAATGCTGTGGAGGAGCGGTCCTTCGACTCCCCGCCTCCTTTCCTAAGGATCGAAGCAGCTTGACGCCGAGTGTGAACGGAAGCAGAGGAAAAGCCTGCTATACCTTACTCGTGGAACCACTTTGTATGGAGGGCTTCTCTCAATGAACACCACGGCTCACGACGCTAGAAGGGTTTTCAAACGTACGTGAGTTCGCCAAAGGAAAGCCACAGACTACACTGTGCGAAACAAGTCTGTGTCAAACCGCGCCTTCGAGCTTCCATCTGGCTTCACGGGGAAAACCTAGTCACAACATGAACGTGTGGAACCCTAAACAGGCGGCGTGCACGTCGGTCTGAAGAAACACCACTGCAGAGAAACCGTGTTTCTACCAACCTCTTCCCTGAAAATGGTAGTCTATTCCAAGGTAAGTGTGACAGCGCAAGGCATGTGCCCCATGCCTGCGCCACGGAAATAAGGAGTGGAGATTGTCTCTCCCGGTTCAAACCTTGTTCCGTGAGAAATGTTTTCAAGAGTGCGAGAGAGAGCAGAGGGAAAAGGTCATGCCTTTAAGTCTGAGAAGGAAACCCTGGAAAGCCGTACGCCTACGTATGAGCGGCATTCTGGCGCGAACGTGTGAAGGCATAAAGAATGTGTCCTGGGACGGTGCTTGACAAACCCCTTGTGAAGAAGTCTTCCCTCAGCTATCATATGGTTTCAGGAAGATAAAAGTGTTTTCCGCCGTGGGCGTGAAGGCACGAGGGACGTGCCCTAGAGTGAGCTGTCCGTTTCGAATGTGCCGCCCGTCGTTCCACGAAGAAGGGTGAGTATGGAAATGTATGATGTGAGGAAGCATAGGGAAGATTGCCTACGGGTGTTTAACTCTAAGGACAAATCTAGAGGGTTGCCGTCCGTCGACGACCAGCTCTTTCCCTACGGATGGAAGCGCCGTGTTAAAGCTTAGGGCGAGAGAAAAGAGACGGAATGCGAGATACACCACAGTGGGGAACACGTTGTGTGGAGGGCTTCTCTCCACCAAAGTCTCGGGTCACGAATTTGGAAGGGCCTTCAAATGTACGTGAGCTAGCGTCAGCAGAGCCTTCCACTGAACTCAGAGAAACGAGGCCGCGTCAAACATGATTTCGTGCTAACCCCTTGGTTCGCGAAGCGCGAAGCCTTTTGAGATATGTGTGTGAGGGTCTTGCACTCACCTCTCAAGAAACAAAACGGTAGAGCAATAGTCTTCCCACTACCATCTACAGGGAAGAAGACGGAGGAAATGTCCCACGTTAAACGTGAAGGCGCAAGTTACTGTGCCATAGAGCCCTGCTTGGGAAAGAACTTGTGTCGAAAGCTTCTCCCAACTCAGATCTTGTTTCGGGAAGATAGAAGCGCTGTCGGTACTTTGTGTGGAAACACAAGGAAAATGCCACACGCTGAATTGTGAAGAGAAATGTGGGTCGAACGTGACCACCAACACACTCGTTGTCCCCTAGAGAGGTGTGTGTCTGGAAGTGGGAGGAAGCGTAACGGACGTGCTATACACTTAACTCCAAGAAACAACGCTGTGGAGGTGCGGTCCTTCGACTGCCCTTCTTCTTTGCTAAGGAACGAAGCGGCTTGAAGCCAAGTGTGAAAGGAAACGGAGGGCAAGGAAGGGTGATATACCTCACTCGCGGCACAACTTCTGATGGAGGGCTTTTCTCAACGAACAGCATGTGTCACGAAGATAGAAGGGTTTGCGAAAGTATGTGACTTCGCCAAAGGAAAGGCATACACGAATCTCGGCGAACCACGTCTGTGCCGATCGCGACTTCGAGCTTACATCTGGGTTCCCGAGGAATCCATAGTCACATAATGTCTGTGTGGTATCCTACTGCAGAAACACCACTGCAGAGAAACCGTGCGTCTACTATCACCTTCCCTGAAACTGGTAGACTTTTGCAATGGAAGTGGGAAATCGCAAGGAATGTGCCCCGTGCCTGTGCCACGGAAGTAACTAGTGTAAATGTCTGTCGCGACTCGAATCCTGTTCCGTGAGAAGCGTTTCCAAGAGTATGAGAGAGAACAGATGGAAAAGGTCATGGTTTGAAGCGTGAGAAGGAGACCCGTCAGGAAAGCCATACACGTAAGTCGGGGAAGCACTTTCGCGTGACATGGTGAAGGCATCTAGAATGTGCCCTGTGACGGTGCTCGAGAAACCACTTGTGAAGAAGGCTTCCCTCAACTGCCGTATCGTTTCCGCAGGAGGAAACTGTTTTCCGTAGTGGGTGTGAAGGCATAAGGGACGTAGACGAGACTTCGCTCTCCGCTTCGAAGGTGCCTGCCGTCGTTACACGAAGAAGGATGTGTATGGAAATGGATGACTGCGGAAGCATAAGGAAGATGGCATGCGTTTGTTTAACTCTAAGAACAAGTCTCGAGGGTTCCCGTCCTTCGACTACCATCTCTTCTCGTAAGGATGCGAAGCCGCTCCTTAAACCTCGTGTGAACGAAAAGAGATGGAACGCGCGATACCGCACAGTGAGGAACACGTTGTGCGGAGGGTTTCTCTCCATTACGTCCTGTGTCATGGAGGTGGATGGGTCTTGCAATGTACGTGGGCTAGCCTCAGTAGCAGTAGTAGCCTGACACTGAATTCTGAGAAACAAGGCCATGTCAAACAGGCTTTCGCGCTAACATCGTGGTGCTTGAAGAAAGAAGCCTTTGGAGACATGTGCGTTGCTATATAAGGTAGGCGTCTTACACTCACCTCTCACGAAACCAAACTGTAGGGAACTAGTCTTTCCACTACCGCCTCCGGGGAAGAAGTTGGAAGAACTTTCCGACGTTCAAAGTGAAGGCACAAATGCTGGGCCGTCTACCACTGTTTGAGAGAGGAGTTGTGTCTCAAGCTCCTGTCAACCCAGATCTTGCTTCGGGAAGGGAGAAGCGTTTTCAGGACTTCGTGTGAAAGCGTAAGGACAATGCCATAGGCTGAATGGTGAAGGAAAATGTGGGTCGAATGCGACCACCAACTAACAAGTTGTCCCCTAGGGAGGTGTGTGTCTGGAAATGGGAGGAAGCGTAAGGAACGAGCTGTACACTTAAGTCGAAGAGACAATGCTGTGGAGGAGCGGTCCTTCGACTCCCCGCCTCCTTTCCTAAGGATCGAAGCAGCTTGACGCCGAGTGTGAACGGAAGCAGAGGAAAAGCCTGCTATACCTTACTCGTGGAACCACTTTGTATGGAGGGCTTCTCTCAATGAACACCACGGCTCACGACGCTAGAAGGGTTTTCAAACGTACGTGAGTTCGCCAAAGGAAAGCCACAGACTACACTGTGCGAAACAAGTCTGTGTCAAACCGCGCCTTCGAGCTTCCATCTGGCTTCACGGGGAAAACCTAGTCACAACATGAACGTGTGGAACCCTAAACAGGCGGCGTGCACGTCGGTCTGAAGAAACACCACTGCAGAGAAACCGTGTTTCTACCAACCTCTTCCCTGAAAATGGTAGTCTATTCCAAGGTAAGTGTGACAGCGCAAGGCATGTGCCCCATGCCTGCGCCACGGAAATAAGGAGTGGAGATTGTCTCTCCCGGTTCAAACCTTGTTCCGTGAGAAATGTTTTCAAGAGTGCGAGAGAGAGCAGAGGGAAAAGGTCATGCCTTTAAGTCTGAGAAGGAAACCCTGGAAAGCCGTACGCCTACGTATGAGCGGCATTCTGGCGCGAACGTGTGAAGGCATAAAGAATGTGTCCTGGGACGGTGCTTGACAAACCCCTTGTGAAGAAGTCTTCCCTCAGCTATCATATGGTTTCAGGAAGATAAAAGTGTTTTCCGCCGTGGGCGTGAAGGCACGAGGGACGTGCCCTAGAGTGAGCTGTCCGTTTCGAATGTGCCGCCCGTCGTTCCACGAAGAAGGGTGAGTATGGAAATGTATGATGTGAGGAAGCATAGGGAAGATTGCCTACGGGTGTTTAACTCTAAGGACAAATCTAGAGGGTTGCCGTCCGTCGACGACCAGCTCTTTCCCTACGGATGGAAGCGCCGTGTTAAAGCTTAGGGCGAGAGAAAAGAGACGGAATGCGAGATACACCACAGTGGGGAACACGTTGTGTGGAGGGCTTCTCTCCACCAAAGTCTCGGGTCACGAATTTGGAAGGGCCTTCAAATGTACGTGAGCTAGCGTCAGCAGAGCCTTCCACTGAACTCAGAGAAACGAGGCCGCGTCAAACATGATTTCGTGCTAACCCCTTGGTTCGCGAAGCGCGAAGCCTTTTGAGATATGTGTGTGAGGGTCTTGCACTCACCTCTCAAGAAACAAAACGGTAGAGCAATAGTCTTCCCACTACCATCTACAGGGAAGAAGACGGAGGAAATGTCCCACGTTAAACGTGAAGGCGCAAGTTACTGTGCCATAGAGCCCTGCTTGGGAAAGAACTTGTGTCGAAAGCTTCTCCCAACTCAGATCTTGTTTCGGGAAGATAGAAGCGCTGTCGGTACTTTGTGTGGAAACACAAGGAAAATGCCACACGCTGAATTGTGAAGAGAAATGTGGGTCGAACGTGACCACCAACACACTCGTTGTCCCCTAGAGAGGTGTGTGTCTGGAAGTGGGAGGAAGCGTAACGGACGTGCTATACACTTAACTCCAAGAAACAACGCTGTGGAGGTGCGGTCCTTCGACTGCCCTTCTTCTTTGCTAAGGAACGAAGCGGCTTGAAGCCAAGTGCGAAAGGAAACGGAGGGCAAGGAAGGGTGATATACCTCACTCGCGGCACAACTTCTGATGGAGGGCTTTTCTCAACGAACAGCATGTGTCACGAAGATAGAAGGGTTTGCGAAAGTATGTGACTTCGCCAAAGGAAAGGCATACACGAATCTCGGCGAACCACGTCTGTGCCGATCGCGACTTCGAGCTTACATCTGGGTTCCCGAGGAATCCATAGTCACATAATGTCTGTGTGGTATCCTACTGCAGAAACACCACTGCAGAGAAACCGTGCGTCTACTATCACCTTCCCTGAAACTGGTAGACTTTTGCAATGGAAGTGGGAAATCGCAAGGAATGTGCCCCGTGCCTGTGCCACGGAAGTAACTAGTGTAAATGTCTGTCGCGACTCGAATCCTGTTCCGTGAGAAGCGTTTCCAAGAGTATGAGAGAGAACAGATGGAAAAGGTCATGGTTTGAAGCGTGAGAAGGAGACCCGTCAGGAAAGCCATACACGTAAGTCGGGGAAGCACTTTCGCGTGACATGGTGAAGGCATCTAGAATGTGCCCTGTGACGGTGCTCGAGAAACCACTTGTGAAGAAGGCTTCCCTCAACTGCCGTATCGTTTCCGCAGGAGGAAACTGTTTTCCGTAGTGGGTGTGAAGGCATAAGGGACGTAGACGAGACTTCGCTCTCCGCTTCGAAGGTGCCTGCCGTCGTTACACGAAGAAGGATGTGTATGGAAATGGATGACTGCGGAAGCATAAGGAAGATGGCATGCGTTTGTTTAACTCTAAGAACAAGTCTCGAGGGTTCCCGTCCTTCGACTACCATCTCTTCTCGTAAGGATGCGAAGCCGCTCCTTAAACCTCGTGTGAACGAAAAGAGATGGAACGCGCGATACCGCACAGTGAGGAACACGTTGTGCGGAGGGTTTCTCTCCATTACGTCCTGTGTCATGGAGGTGGATGGGTCTTGCAATGTACGTGGGCTAGCCTCAGTAGCAGTAGTAGCCTGACACTGAATTCTGAGAAACAAGGCCATGTCAAACAGGCTTTCGCGCTAACATCGTGGTGCTTGAAGAAAGAAGCCTTTGGAGACATGTGCGTTGCTATATAAGGTAGGCGTCTTACACTCACCTCTCACGAAACCAAACTGTAGGGAACTAGTCTTTCCACTACCGCCTCCGGGGAAGAAGTTGGAAGAACTTTCCGACGTTCAAAGTGAAGGCACAAATGCTGGGCCGTCTACCACTGTTTGAGAGAGGAGTTGTGTCTCAAGCTCCTGTCAACCCAGATCTTGCTTCGGGAAGGGAGAAGCGTTTTCAGGACTTCGTGTGAAAGCGTAAGGACAATGCCATAGGCTGAATGGTGAAGGAAAATGTGGGTCGAATGCGACCACCAACTAACAAGTTGTCCCCTAGGGAGGTGTGTGTCTGGAAATGGGAGGAAGCGTAAGGAACGAGCTGTACACTTAAGTCTAAGAGACAATGCTGTGGAGGAGCGGTCCTTCGACTCCCCGCCTCCTTTCCTAAGGATCGAAGCAGCTTGACGCCGAGTGTGAACGGAAGCAGAGGAAAAGCCTGCTATACCTTACTCGTGGAACCACTTTGTATGGAGGGCTTCTCTCAATGAACACCACGGCTCACGACGCTAGAAGGGTTTTCAAACGTACGTGAGTTCGCCAAAGGAAAGCCACAGACTACACTGTGCGAAACAAGTCTGTGTCAAACCGCGCCTTCGAGCTTCCATCTGGCTTCACGGGGAAAACCTAGTCACAACATGAACGTGTGGAACCCTAAACAGGCGGCGTGCACGTCGGTCTGAAGAAACACCACTGCAGAGAAACCGTGTTTCTACCAACCTCTTCCCTGAAAATGGTAGTCTATTCCAAGGTAAGTGTGACAGCGCAAGGCATGTGCCCCATGCCTGCGCCACGGAAATAAGGAGTGGAGATTGTCTCTCCCGGTTCAAACCTTGTTCCGTGAGAAATGTTTTCAAGAGTGCGAGAGAGAGCAGAGGGAAAAGGTCATGCCTTTAAGTCTGAGAAGGAAACCCTGGAAAGCCGTACGCCTACGTATGAGCGGCATTCTGGCGCGAACGTGTGAAGGCATAAAGAATGTGTCCTGGGACGGTGCTTGACAAACCCCTTGTGAAGAAGTCTTCCCTCAGCTATCATATGGTTTCAGGAAGATAAAAGTGTTTTCCGCCGTGGGCGTGAAGGCACGAGGGACGTGCCCTAGAGTGAGCTGTCCGTTTCGAATGTGCCGCCCGTCGTTCCACGAAGAAGGGGGAGTATGGAAATGTATGATGTGAGGAAGCATAGGGAAGATTGCCTACGGGTGTTTAACTCTAAGGACAAATCTAGAGGGTTGCCGTCCGTCGACGACCAGCTCTTTCCCTACGGATGGAAGCGCCGTGTTAAAGCTTAGGGCGAGAGAAAAGAGACGGAATGCGAGATACACCACAGTGGGGAACACGTTGTGTGGAGGGCTTCTCTCCACCAAAGTCTCGGGTCACGAATTTGGAAGGGCCTTCAAATGTACGTGAGCTAGCGTCAGCAGAGCCTTCCACTGAACTCAGAGAAACGAGGCCGCGTCAAACATGATTTCGTGCTAACCCCTTGGTTCGCGAAGCGCGAAGCCTTTTGAGATATGTGTGTGAGGGTCTTGCACTCACCTCTCAAGAAACAAAACGGTAGAGCAATAGTCTTCCCACTACCATCTACAGGGAAGAAGACGGAGGAAATGTCCCACGTTAAACGTGAAGGCGCAAGTTACTGTGCCATAGAGCCCTGCTTGGGAAAGAACTTGTGTCGAAAGCTTCTCCCAACTCAGATCTTGTTTCGGGAAGATAGAAGCGCTGTCGGTACTTTGTGTGGAAACACAAGGAAAATGCCACACGCTGAATTGTGAAGAGAAATGTGGGTCGAACGTGACCACCAACACACTCGTTGTCCCCTAGAGAGGTGTGTGTCTGGAAGTGGGAGGAAGCGTAACGGACGTGCTATACACTTAACTCCAAGAAACAACGCTGTGGAGGTGCGGTCCTTCGACTGCCCTTCTTCTTTGCTAAGGAACGAAGCGGCTTGAAGCCAAGTGCGAAAGGAAACGGAGGGCAAGGAAGGGTGATATACCTCACTCGCGGCACAACTTCTGATGGAGGGCTTTTCTCAACGAACAGCATGTGTCACGAAGATAGAAGGGTTTGCGAAAGTATGTGACTTCGCCAAAGGAAAGGCATACACGAATCTCGGCGAACCACGTCTGTGCCGATCGCGACTTCGAGCTTACATCTGGGTTCCCGAGGAATCCATAGTCACATAATGTCTGTGTGGTATCCTACTGCAGAAACACCACTGCAGAGAAACCGTGCGTCTACTATCACCTTCCCTGAAACTGGTAGACTTTTGCAATGGAAGTGGGAAATCGCAAGGAATGTGCCCCGTGCCTGTGCCACGGAAGTAACTAGTGTAAATGTCTGTCGCGACTCGAATCCTGTTCCGTGAGAAGCGTTTCCAAGAGTATGAGAGAGAACAGATGGAAAAGGTCATGGTTTGAAGCGTGAGAAGGAGACCCGTCAGGAAAGCCATACACGTAAGTCGGGGAAGCACTTTCGCGTGACATGGTGAAGGCATCTAGAATGTGCCCTGTGACGGTGCTCGAGAAACCACTTGTGAAGAAGGCTTCCCTCAACTGCCGTATCGTTTCCGCAGGAGGAAACTGTTTTCCGTAGTGGGTGTGAAGGCATAAGGGACGTAGACGAGACTTCGCTCTCCGCTTCGAAGGTGCCTGCCGTCGTTACACGAAGAAGGATGTGTATGGAAATGGATGACTGCGGAAGCATAAGGAAGATGGCATGCGTTTGTTTAACTCTAAGAACAAGTCTCGAGGGTTCCCGTCCTTCGACTACCATCTCTTCTCGTAAGGATGCGAAGCCGCTCCTTAAACCTCGTGTGAACGAAAAGAGATGGAACGCGCGATACCGCACAGTGAGGAACACGTTGTGCGGAGGGTTTCTCTCCATTACGTCCTGTGTCATGGAGGTGGATGGGTCTTGCAATGTACGTGGGCTAGCCTCAGTAGCAGTAGTAGCCTGACACTGAATTCTGAGAAACAAGGCCATGTCAAACAGGCTTTCGCGCTAACATCGTGGTGCTTGAAGAAAGAAGCCTTTGGAGACATGTGCGTTGCTATATAAGGTAGGCGTCTTACACTCACCTCTCACGAAACCAAACTGTAGGGAAATAGTCTTTCCACTACCGCCTCCGGGGAAGAAGTTGGAAGAACTTTCCGACGTTCAAAGTGAAGGCACAAATGCTGGGCCGTCTACCACTGTTTGAGAGAGGAGTTGTGTCTCAAGCTCCTGTCAACCCAGATCTTGCTTCGGGAAGGGAGAAGCGTTTTCAGGACTTCGTGTGAAAGCGTAAGGACAATGCCATAGGCTGAATGGTGAAGGAAAATGTGGGTCGAATGCGACCACCAACTAACAAGTTGTCCCCTAGGGAGGTGTGTGTCTGGAAATGGGAGGAAGCGTAAGGAACGAGCTGTACACTTAAGTCTAAGAGACAATGCTGTGGAGGAGCGGTCCTTCGACTCCCCGCCTCCTTTCCTAAGGATCGAAGCAGCTTGACGCCGAGTGTGAACGGAAGCAGAGGAAAAGCCTGCTATACCTTACTCGTGGAACCACTTTGTATGGAGGGCTTCTCTCAATGAACACCACGGCTCACGACGCTAGAAGGGTTTTCAAACGTACGTGAGTTCGCCAAAGGAAAGCCACAGACTACACTGTGCGAAACAAGTCTGTGTCAAACCGCGCCTTCGAGCTTCCATCTGGCTTCACGGGGAAAACCTAGTCACAACATGAACGTGTGGAACCCTAAACAGGCGGCGTGCACGTCGGTCTGAAGAAACACCACTGCAGAGAAACCGTGTTTCTACCAACCTCTTCCCTGAAAATGGTAGTCTATTCCAAGGTAAGTGTGACAGCGCAAGGCATGTGCCCCATGCCTGCGCCACGGAAATAAGGAGTGGAGATTGTCTCTCCCGGTTCAAACCTTGTTCCGTGAGAAATGTTTTCAAGAGTGCGAGAGAGAGCAGAGGGAAAAGGTCATGCCTTTAAGTCTGAGAAGGAAACCCTGGAAAGCCGTACGCCTACGTATGAGCGGCATTCTGGCGCGAACGTGTGAAGGCATAAAGAATGTGTCCTGGGACGGTGCTTGACAAACCCCTTGTGAAGAAGTCTTCCCTCAGCTATCATATGGTTTCAGGAAGATAAAAGTGTTTTCCGCCGTGGGCGTGAAGGCACGAGGGACGTGCCCTAGAGTGAGCTGTCCGTTTCGAATGTGCCGCCCGTCGTTCCACGAAGAAGGGTGAGTATGGAAATGTATGATGTGAGGAAGCATAGGGAAGATTGCCTACGGGTGTTTAACTCTAAGGACAAATCTAGAGGGTTGCCGTCCGTCGACGACCAGCTCTTTCCCTACGGATGGAAGCGCCGTGTTAAAGCTTAGGGCGAGAGAAAAGAGACGGAATGCGAGATACACCACAGTGGGGAACACGTTGTGTGGAGGGCTTCTCTCCACCAAAGTCTCGGGTCACGAATTTGGAAGGGCCTTCAAATGTACGTGAGCTAGCGTCAGCAGAGCCTTCCACTGAACTCAGAGAAACGAGGCCGCGTCAAACATGATTTCGTGCTAACACCTTGGTTCGCGAAGCGCGAAGCCTTTTGAGATATGTGTGTGAGGGTCTTGCACTCACCTCTCAAGAAACAAAACGGTAGAGCAATAGTCTTCCCACTACCATCTACAGGGAAGAAGACGGAGGAAATGTCCCACGTTAAACGTGAAGGCGCAAGTTACTGTGCCATAGAGCCCTGCTTGGGAAAGAACTTGTGTCGAAAGCTTCTCCCAACTCAGATCTTGTTTCGGGAAGATAGAAGCGCTGTCGGTACTTTGTGTGGAAACACAAGGAAAATGCCACACGCTGAATTGTGAAGAGAAATGTGGGTCGAACGTGACCACCAACACACTCGTTGTCCCCTAGAGAGGTGTGTGTCTGGAAGTGGGAGGAAGCGTAACGGACGTGCTATACACTTAACTCCAAGAAACAACGCTGTGGAGGTGCGGTCCTTCGACTGCCCTTCCTCTTTGCTAAGGAACGAAGCGGCTTGAAGCCAAGTGTGAAAGGAAACGGAGGGCAAGGAAGGGTGATATACCTCACTCGCGGCACAACTTCTGATGGAGGGCTTTTCTCAACGAACAGCATGTGTCACGAAGATAGAAGGGTTTGCGAAAGTATGTGACTTCGCCAAAGGAAAGGCATACACGAATCTCGGCGAACCACGTCTGTGCCGATCGCGACTTCGAGCTTACATCTGGGTTCCCGAGGAATCCATAGTCACATAATGTCTGTGTGGTATCCTACTGCAGAAACACCACTGCAGAGAAACCGTGCGTCTACTATCACCTTCCCTGAAACTGGTAGACTTTTGCAATGGAAGTGGGAAATCGCAAGGAATGTGCCCCGTGCCTGTGCCACGGAAGTAACTAGTGTAAATGTCTGTCGCGATTCGAATCCTGTTCCGTGAGAAGCGTTTCCAAGAGTATGAGAGAGAGCAGATGGAAAAGGTCATGGTTTGAAGCGTGAGAAGGAGACCCGTCAGGAAAGCCATACACGTAAGTCGGGGAAGCACTTTTCGCGTGACATGGTGAAGGCATCTAGAATGTGCCCTGTGACGGTGCTCGAGAAACCACTTGTGAAGAAGGCTTCCCTCAACTGCCGTATCGTTTCCGTAGGAGGAAACTGTTTTCCGTAGTGGGTGTGAAGGCATAAGGGACGTAGACGAGACTTCGCTCTCCGCTTCGAAGGTGCCTGCCGTCGTTACACGAAGAAGGATGTGTATGGAAATGGATGACTGCGGAAGCATAAGGAAGATGGCATGCGTTTGTTTAACTCTAAGAACAAGTCTCGAGGGTTCCCGTCCTTCGACTACCATCTCTTCTCGTAAGGATGCGAAGCCGCTCCTTAAACCTCGTGTGAACGAAAAGAGATGGAACGCGCGATACCGCACAGTGAGGAACACGTTGTGCGGAGGGTTTCTCTCCATTACGTCCTGTGTCATGGAGGTGGATGGGTCTTGCAATGTACGTGGGCTAGCCTCAGTAGCAGTAGTAGCCTGACACTGAATTCTGAGAAACAAGGCCATGTCAAACAGGCTTTCGCGCTAACATCGTGGTGCTTGAAGAAAGAAGCCTTTGGAGACATGTGCGTTGCTATATAAGGTAGGCGTCTTACACTCACCTCTCACGAAACCAAACTGTAGGGAACTAGTCTTTCCACTACCGCCTCCGGGGAAGAAGTTGGAAGAACTTTCCGACGTTCAAAGTGAAGGCACAAATGCTGGGCCGTCTACCACTGTTTGAGAGAGGAGTTGTGTCTCAAGCTCCTGTCAACCCAGATCTTGCTTCGGGAAGGGAGAAGCGTTTTCAGGACTTCGTGTGAAAGCGTAAGGACAATGCCATAGGCTGAATGGTGAAGGAAAATGTGGGTCGAATGCGACCACCAACTAACAAGTTGTCCCCTAGGGAGGTGTGTGTCTGGAAATGGGAGGAAGCGTAAGGAACGAGCTGTACACTTAAGTCGAAGAGACAATGCTGTGGAGGAGCGGTCCTTCGACTCCCCGCCTCCTTTCCTAAGGATCGAAGCAGCTTGACGCCGAGTGTGAACGGAAGCAGAGGAAAAGCCTGCTATACCTTACTCGTGGAACCACTTTGTATGGAGGGCTTCTCTCAATGAACACCACGGCTCACGACGCTAGAAGGGTTTTCAAACGTACGTGAGTTCGCCAAAGGAAAGCCACAGACTACACTGTGCGAAACAAGTCTGTGTCAAACCGCGCCTTCGAGCTTCCATCTGGCTTCACGGGGAAAACCTAGTCACAACATGAACGTGTGGAACCCTAAACAGGCGGCGTGCACGTCGGTCTGAAGAAACACCACTGCAGAGAAACCGTGTTTCTACCAACCTCTTCCCTGAAAATGGTAGTCTATTCCAAGGTAAGTGTGACAGCGCAAGGCATGTGCCCCATGCCTGCGCCACGGAAATAAGGAGTGGAGATTGTCTCTCCCGGTTCAAACCTTGTTCCGTGAGAAATGTTTTCAAGAGTGCGAGAGAGAGCAGAGGGAAAAGGTCACGCCTTTAAGTCTGAGAAGGAAACCCTGGAAAGCCGTACGCCTACGTATGAGCGGCATTCTGGCGCGAACGTGTGAAGGCATAAAGAATGTGTCCTGGGACGGTGCTTGACAAACCCCTTGTGAAGAAGTCTTCCCTCAGCTATCATATGGTTTCAGGAAGATAAAAGTGTTTTCCGCCGTGGGCGTGAAGGCACGAGGGACGTGCCCTAGAGTGAGCTGTCCGTTTCGAATGTGCCGCCCGTCGTTCCACGAAGAAGGGGGAGTATGGAAATGTATGATGTGAGGAAGCATAGGGAAGATTGCCTACGGGTGTTTAACTCTAAGGACAAATCTAGAGGGTTGCCGTCCGTCGACGACCAGCTCTTTCCCTACGGATGGAAGCGCCGTGTTAAAGCTTAGGGCGAGAGAAAAGAGACGGAATGCGAGATACACCACAGTGGGGAACACGTTGTGTGGAGGGCTTCTCTCCACCAAAGTCTCGGGTCACGAATTTGGAAGGGCCTTCAAATGTACGTGAGCTAGCGTCAGCAGAGCCTTCCACTGAACTCAGAGAAACGAGGCCGCGTCAAACATGATTTCGTGCTAACCCCTTGGTTCGCGAAGCGCGAAGCCTTTTGAGATATGTGTGTGAGGGTCTTGCACTCACCTCTCAAGAAACAAAACGGTAGAGCAATAGTCTTCCCACTACCATCTACAGGGAAGAAGACGGAGGAAATGTCCCACGTTAAACGTGAAGGCGCAAGTTACTGTGCCATAGAGCCCTGCTTGGGAAAGAACTTGTGTCGAAAGCTTCTCCCAACTCAGATCTTGTTTCGGGAAGATAGAAGCGCTGTCGGTACTTTGTGTGGAAACACAAGGAAAATGCCACACGCTGAATTGTGAAGAGAAATGTGGGTCGAACGTGACCACCAACACACTCGTTGTCCCCTAGAGAGGTGTGTGTCTGGAAGTGGGAGGAAGCGTAACGGACGTGCTATACACTTAACTCCAAGAAACAACGCTGTGGAGGTGCGGTCCTTCGACTGCCCTTCTTCTTTGCTAAGGAACGAAGCGGCTTGAAGCCAAGTGTGAAAGGAAACGGAGGGCAAGGAAGGGTGATATACCTCACTCGCGGCACAACTTCTGATGGAGGGCTTTTCTCAACGAACAGCATGTGTCACGAAGATAGAAGGGTTTGCGAAAGTATGTGACTTCGCCAAAGGAAAGGCATACACGAATCTCGGCGAACCACGTCTGTGCCGATCGCGACTTCGAGCTTACATCTGGGTTCCCGAGGAATCCATAGTCACATAATGTCTGTGTGGTATCCTACTGCAGAAACACCACTGCAGAGAAACCGTGCGTCTACTATCACCTTCCCTGAAACTGGTAGACTTTTGCAATGGAAGTGGGAAATCGCAAGGAATGTGCCCCGTGCCTGTGCCACGGAAGTAACTAGTGTAAATGTCTGTCGCGACTCGAATCCTGTTCCGTGAGAAGCGTTTCCAAGAGTATGAGAGAGAACAGATGGAAAAGGTCATGGTTTGAAGCGTGAGAAGGAGACCCGTCAGGAAAGCCATACACGTAAGTCGGGGAAGCACTTTCGCGTGACATGGTGAAGGCATCTAGAATGTGCCCTGTGACGGTGCTCGAGAAACCACTTGTGAAGAAGGCTTCCCTCAACTGCCGTATCGTTTCCGCAGGAGGAAACTGTTTTCCGTAGTGGGTGTGAAGGCATAAGGGACGTAGACGAGACTTCGCTCTCCGCTTCGAAGGTGCCTGCCGTCGTTACACGAAGAAGGATGTGTATGGAAATGGATGACTGCGGAAGCATAAGGAAGATGGCATGCGTTTGTTTAACTCTAAGAACAAGTCTCGAGGGTTCCCGTCCTTCGACTACCATCTCTTCTCGTAAGGATGCGAAGCCGCTCCTTAAACCTCGTGTGAACGAAAAGAGATGGAACGCGCGATACCGCACAGTGAGGAACACGTTGTGCGGAGGGTTTCTCTCCATTACGTCCTGTGTCATGGAGGTGGATGGGTCTTGCAATGTACGTGGGCTAGCCTCAGTAGCAGTAGTAGCCTGACACTGAATTCTGAGAAACAAGGCCATGTCAAACAGGCTTTCGCGCTAACATCGTGGTGCTTGAAGAAAGAAGCCTTTGGAGACATGTGCGTTGCTATATAAGGTAGGCGTCTTACACTCACCTCTCACGAAACCAAACTGTAGGGAACTAGTCTTTCCACTACCGCCTCCGGGGAAGAAGTTGGAAGAACTTTCCGACGTTCAAAGTGAAGGCACAAATGCTGGGCCGTCTACCACTGTTTGAGAGAGGAGTTGTGTCTCAAGCTCCTGTCAACCCAGATCTTGCTTCGGGAAGGGAGAAGCGTTTTCAGGACTTCGTGTGAAAGCGTAAGGACAATGCCATAGGCTGAATGGTGAAGGAAAATGTGGGTCGAATGCGACCACCAACTAACAAGTTGTCCCCTAGGGAGGTGTGTGTCTGGAAATGGGAGGAAGCGTAAGGAACGAGCTGTACACTTAAGTCGAAGAGACAATGCTGTGGAGGAGCGGTCCTTCGACTCCCCGCCTCCTTTCCTAAGGATCGAAGCAGCTTGACGCCGAGTGTGAACGGAAGCAGAGGAAAAGCCTGCTATACCTTACTCGTGGAACCACTTTGTATGGAGGGCTTCTCTCAATGAACACCACGGCTCACGACGCTAGAAGGGTTTTCAAACGTACGTGAGTTCGCCAAAGGAAAGCCACAGACTACACTGTGCGAAACAAGTCTGTGTCAAACCGCGCCTTCGAGCTTCCATCTGGCTTCACGGGGAAAACCTAGTCACAACATGAACGTGTGGAACCCTAAACAGGCGGCGTGCACGTCGGTCTGAAGAAACACCACTGCAGAGAAACCGTGTTTCTACCAACCTCTTCCCTGAAAATGGTAGTCTATTCCAAGGTAAGTGTGACAGCGCAAGGCATGTGCCCCATGCCTGCGCCACGGAAATAAGGAGTGGAGATTGTCTCTCCCGGTTCAAACCTTGTTCCGTGAGAAATGTTTTCAAGAGTGCGAGAGAGAGCAGAGGGAAAAGGTCACGCCTTTAAGTCTGAGAAGGAAACCCTGGAAAGCCGTACGCCTACGTATGAGCGGCATTCTGGCGCGAACGTGTGAAGGCATAAAGAATGTGTCCTGGGACGGTGCTTGACAAACCCCTTGTGAAGAAGTCTTCCCTCAGCTATCATATGGTTTCAGGAAGATAAAAGTGTTTTCCGCCGTGGGCGTGAAGGCACGAGGGACGTGCCCTAGAGTGAGCTGTCCGTTTCGAATGTGCCGCCCGTCGTTCCACGAAGAAGGGGGAGTATGGAAATGTATGATGTGAGGAAGCATAGGGAAGATTGCCTACGGGTGTTTAACTCTAAGGACAAATCTAGAGGGTTGCCGTCCGTCGACGACCAGCTCTTTCCCTACGGATGGAAGCGCCGTGTTAAAGCTTAGGGCGAGAGAAAAGAGACGGAATGCGAGATACACCACAGTGGGGAACACGTTGTGTGGAGGGCTTCTCTCCACCAAAGTCTCGGGTCACGAATTTGGAAGGGCCTTCAAATGTACGTGAGCTAGCGTCAGCAGAGCCTTCCACTGAACTCAGAGAAACGAGGCCGCGTCAAACATGATTTCGTGCTAACCCCTTGGTTCGCGAAGCGCGAAGCCTTTTGAGATATGTGTGTGAGGGTCTTGCACTCACCTCTCAAGAAACAAAACGGTAGAGCAATAGTCTTCCCACTACCATCTACAGGGAAGAAGACGGAGGAAATGTCCCACGTTAAACGTGAAGGCGCAAGTTACTGTGCCATAGAGCCCTGCTTGGGAAAGAACTTGTGTCGAAAGCTTCTCCCAACTCAGATCTTGTTTCGGGAAGATAGAAGCGCTGTCGGTACTTTGTGTGGAAACACAAGGAAAATGCCACACGCTGAATTGTGAAGAGAAATGTGGGTCGAACGTGACCACCAACACACTCGTTGTCCCCTAGAGAGGTGTGTGTCTGGAAGTGGGAGGAAGCGTAACGGACGTGCTATACACTTAACTCCAAGAAACAACGCTGTGGAGGTGCGGTCCTTCGACTGCCCTTCTTCTTTGCTAAGGAACGAAGCGGCTTGAAGCCAAGTGCGAAAGGAAACGGAGGGCAAGGAAGGGTGATATACCTCACTCGCGGCACAACTTCTGATGGAGGGCTTTTCTCAACGAACAGCATGTGTCACGAAGATAGAAGGGTTTGCGAAAGTATGTGACTTCGCCAAAGGAAAGGCATACACGAATCTCGGCGAACCACGTCTGTGCCGATCGCGACTTCGAGCTTACATCTGGGTTCCCGAGGAATCCATAGTCACATAATGTCTGTGTGGTATCCTACTGCAGAAACACCACTGCAGAGAAACCGTGCGTCTACTATCACCTTCCCTGAAACTGGTAGACTTTTGCAATGGAAGTGGGAAATCGCAAGGAATGTGCCCCGTGCCTGTGCCACGGAAGTAACTAGTGTAAATGTCTGTCGCGACTCGAATCCTGTTCCGTGAGAAGCGTTTCCAAGAGTATGAGAGAGAACAGATGGAAAAGGTCATGGTTTGAAGCGTGAGAAGGAGACCCGTCAGGAAAGCCATACACGTAAGTCGGGGAAGCACTTTCGCGTGACATGGTGAAGGCATCTAGAATGTGCCCTGTGACGGTGCTCGAGAAACCACTTGTGAAGAAGGCTTCCCTCAACTGCCGTATCGTTTCCGCAGGAGGAAACTGTTTTCCGTAGTGGGTGTGAAGGCATAAGGGACGTAGACGAGACTTCGCTCTCCGCTTCGAAGGTGCCTGCCGTCGTTACACGAAGAAGGATGTGTATGGAAATGGATGACTGCGGAAGCATAAGGAAGATGGCATGCGTTTGTTTAACTCTAAGAACAAGTCTCGAGGGTTCCCGTCCTTCGACTACCATCTCTTCTCGTAAGGATGCGAAGCCGCTCCTTAAACCTCGTGTGAACGAAAAGAGATGGAACGCGCGATACCGCACAGTGAGGAACACGTTGTGCGGAGGGTTTCTCTCCATTACGTCCTGTGTCATGGAGGTGGATGGGTCTTGCAATGTACGTGGGCTAGCCTCAGTAGCAGTAGTAGCCTGACACTGAATTCTGAGAAACAAGGCCATGTCAAACAGGCTTTCGCGCTAACATCGTGGTGCTTGAAGAAAGAAGCCTTTGGAGACATGTGCGTTGCTATATAAGGTAGGCGTCTTACACTCACCTCTCACGAAACCAAACTGTAGGGAACTAGTCTTTCCACTACCGCCTCCGGGGAAGAAGTTGGAAGAACTTTCCGACGTTCAAAGTGAAGGCACAAATGCTGGGCCGTCTACCACTGTTTGAGAGAGGAGTTGTGTCTCAAGCTCCTGTCAACCCAGATCTTGCTTCGGGAAGGGAGAAGCGTTTTCAGGACTTCGTGTGAAAGCGTAAGGACAATGCCATAGGCTGAATGGTGAAGGAAAATGTGGGTCGAATGCGACCACCAACTAACAAGTTGTCCCCTAGGGAGGTGTGTGTCTGGAAATGGGAGGAAGCGTAAGGAACGAGCTGTACACTTAAGTCGAAGAGACAATGCTGTGGAGGAGCGGTCCTTCGACTCCCCGCCTCCTTTCCTAAGGATCGAAGCAGCTTGACGCCGAGTGTGAACGGAAGCAGAGGAAAAGCCTGCTATACCTTACTCGTGGAACCACTTTGTATGGAGGGCTTCTCTCAATGAACACCACGGCTCACGACGCTAGAAGGGTTTTCAAACGTACGTGAGTTCGCCAAAGGAAAGCCACAGACTACACTGTGCGAAACAAGTCTGTGTCAAACCGCGCCTTCGAGCTTCCATCTGGCTTCACGGGGAAAACCTAGTCACAACATGAACGTGTGGAACCCTAAACAGGCGGCGTGCACGTCGGTCTGAAGAAACACCACTGCAGAGAAACCGTGTTTCTACCAACCTCTTCCCTGAAAATGGTAGTCTATTCCAAGGTAAGTGTGACAGCGCAAGGCATGTGCCCCATGCCTGCGCCACGGAAATAAGGAGTGGAGATTGTCTCTCCCGGTTCAAACCTTGTTCCGTGAGAAATGTTTTCAAGAGTGCGAGAGAGAGCAGAGGGAAAAGGTCATGCCTTTAAGTCTGAGAAGGAAACCCTGGAAAGCCGTACGCCTACGTATGAGCGGCATTCTGGCGCGAACGTGTGAAGGCATAAAGAATGTGTCCTGGGACGGTGCTTGACAAACCCCTTGTGAAGAAGTCTTCCCTCAGCTATCATATGGTTTCAGGAAGATAAAAGTGTTTTCCGCCGTGGGCGTGAAGGCACGAGGGACGTGCCCTAGAGTGAGCTGTCCGTTTCGAATGTGCCGCCCGTCGTTCCACGAAGAAGGGTGAGTATGGAAATGTATGATGTGAGGAAGCATAGGGAAGATTGCCTACGGGTGTTTAACTCTAAGGACAAATCTAGAGGGTTGCCGTCCGTCGACGACCAGCTCTTTCCCTACGGATGGAAGCGCCGTGTTAAAGCTTAGGGCGAGAGAAAAGAGACGGAATGCGAGATACACCACAGTGGGGAACACGTTGTGTGGAGGGCTTCTCTCCACCAAAGTCTCGGGTCACGAATTTGGAAGGGCCTTCAAATGTACGTGAGCTAGCGTCAGCAGAGCCTTCCACTGAACTCAGAGAAACGAGGCCGCGTCAAACATGATTTCGTGCTAACCCCTTGGTTCGCGAAGCGCGAAGCCTTTTGAGATATGTGTGTGAGGGTCTTGCACTCACCTCTCAAGAAACAAAACGGTAGAGCAATAGTCTTCCCACTACCATCTACAGGGAAGAAGACGGAGGAAATGTCCCACGTTAAACGTGAAGGCGCAAGTTACTGTGCCATAGAGCCCTGCTTGGGAAAGAACTTGTGTCGAAAGCTTCTCCCAACTCAGATCTTGTTTCGGGAAGATAGAAGCGCTGTCGGTACTTTGTGTGGAAACACAAGGAAAATGCCACACGCTGAATTGTGAAGAGAAATGTGGGTCGAACGTGACCACCAACACACTCGTTGTCCCCTAGAGAGGTGTGTGTCTGGAAGTGGGAGGAAGCGTAACGGACGTGCTATACACTTAACTCCAAGAAACAACGCTGTGGAGGTGCGGTCCTTCGACTGCCCTTCTTCTTTGCTAAGGAACGAAGCGGCTTGAAGCCAAGTGTGAAAGGAAACGGAGGGCAAGGAAGGGTGATATACCTCACTCGCGGCACAACTTCTGATGGAGGGCTTTTCTCAACGAACAGCATGTGTCACGAAGATAGAAGGGTTTGCGAAAGTATGTGACTTCGCCAAAGGAAAGGCATACACGAATCTCGGCGAACCACGTCTGTGCCGATCGCGACTTCGAGCTTACATCTGGGTTCCCGAGGAATCCATAGTCACATAATGTCTGTGTGGTATCCTACTGCAGAAACACCACTGCAGAGAAACCGTGCGTCTACTATCACCTTCCCTGAAACTGGTAGACTTTTGCAATGGAAGTGGGAAATCGCAAGGAATGTGCCCCGTGCCTGTGCCACGGAAGTAACTAGTGTAAATGTCTGTCGCGACTCGAATCCTGTTCCGTGAGAAGCGTTTCCAAGAGTATGAGAGAGAACAGATGGAAAAGGTCATGGTTTGAAGCGTGAGAAGGAGACCCGTCAGGAAAGCCATACACGTAAGTCGGGGAAGCACTTTCGCGTGACATGGTGAAGGCATCTAGAATGTGCCCTGTGACGGTGCTCGAGAAACCACTTGTGAAGAAGGCTTCCCTCAACTGCCGTATCGTTTCCGCAGGAGGAAACTGTTTTCCGTAGTGGGTGTGAAGGCATAAGGGACGTAGACGAGACTTCGCTCTCCGCTTCGAAGGTGCCTGCCGTCGTTACACGAAGAAGGATGTGTATGGAAATGGATGACTGCGGAAGCATAAGGAAGATGGCATGCGTTTGTTTAACTCTAAGAACAAGTCTCGAGGGTTCCCGTCCTTCGACTACCATCTCTTCTCGTAAGGATGCGAAGCCGCTCCTTAAACCTCGTGTGAACGAAAAGAGATGGAACGCGCGATACCGCACAGTGAGGAACACGTTGTGCGGAGGGTTTCTCTCCATTACGTCCTGTGTCATGGAGGTGGATGGGTCTTGCAATGTACGTGGGCTAGCCTCAGTAGCAGTAGTAGCCTGACACTGAATTCTGAGAAACAAGGCCATGTCAAACAGGCTTTCGCGCTAACATCGTGGTGCTTGAAGAAAGAAGCCTTTGGAGACATGTGCGTTGCTATATAAGGTAGGCGTCTTACACTCACCTCTCACGAAACCAAACTGTAGGGAACTAGTCTTTCCACTACCGCCTCCGGGGAAGAAGTTGGAAGAACTTTCCGACGTTCAAAGTGAAGGCACAAATGCTGGGCCGTCTACCACTGTTTGAGAGAGGAGTTGTGTCTCAAGCTCCTGTCAACCCAGATCTTGCTTCGGGAAGGGAGAAGCGTTTTCAGGACTTCGTGTGAAAGCGTAAGGACAATGCCATAGGCTGAATGGTGAAGGAAAATGTGGGTCGAATGCGACCACCAACTAACAAGTTGTCCCCTAGGGAGGTGTGTGTCTGGAAATGGGAGGAAGCGTAAGGAACGAGCTGTACACTTAAGTCGAAGAGACAATGCTGTGGAGGAGCGGTCCTTCGACTCCCCGCCTCCTTTCCTAAGGATCGAAGCAGCTTGACGCCGAGTGTGAACGGAAGCAGAGGAAAAGCCTGCTATACCTTACTCGTGGAACCACTTTGTATGGAGGGCTTCTCTCAATGAACACCACGGCTCACGACGCTAGAAGGGTTTTCAAACGTACGTGAGTTCGCCAAAGGAAAGCCACAGACTACACTGTGCGAAACAAGTCTGTGTCAAACCGCGCCTTCGAGCTTCCATCTGGCTTCACGGGGAAAACCTAGTCACAACATGAACGTGTGGAACCCTAAACAGGCGGCGTGCACGTCGGTCTGAAGAAACACCACTGCAGAGAAACCGTGTTTCTACCAACCTCTTCCCTGAAAATGGTAGTCTATTCCAAGGTAAGTGTGACAGCGCAAGGCATGTGCCCCATGCCTGCGCCACGGAAATAAGGAGTGGAGATTGTCTCTCCCGGTTCAAACCTTGTTCCGTGAGAAATGTTTTCAAGAGTGCGAGAGAGAGCAGAGGGAAAAGGTCATGCCTTTAAGTCTGAGAAGGAAACCCTGGAAAGCCGTACGCCTACGTATGAGCGGCATTCTGGCGCGAACGTGTGAAGGCATAAAGAATGTGTCCTGGGACGGTGCTTGACAAACCCCTTGTGAAGAAGTCTTCCCTCAGCTATCATATGGTTTCAGGAAGATAAAAGTGTTTTCCGCCGTGGGCGTGAAGGCACGAGGGACGTGCCCTAGAGTGAGCTGTCCGTTTCGAATGTGCCGCCCGTCGTTCCACGAAGAAGGGTGAGTATGGAAATGTATGATGTGAGGAAGCATAGGGAAGATTGCCTACGGGTGTTTAACTCTAAGGACAAATCTAGAGGGTTGCCGTCCGTCGACGACCAGCTCTTTCCCTACGGATGGAAGCGCCGTGTTAAAGCTTAGGGCGAGAGAAAAGAGACGGAATGCGAGATACACCACAGTGGGGAACACGTTGTGTGGAGGGCTTCTCTCCACCAAAGTCTCGGGTCACGAATTTGGAAGGGCCTTCAAATGTACGTGAGCTAGCGTCAGCAGAGCCTTCCACTGAACTCAGAGAAACGAGGCCGCGTCAAACATGATTTCGTGCTAACCCCTTGGTTCGCGAAGCGCGAAGCCTTTTGAGATATGTGTGTGAGGGTCTTGCACTCACCTCTCAAGAAACAAAACGGTAGAGCAATAGTCTTCCCACTACCATCTACAGGGAAGAAGACGGAGGAAATGTCCCACGTTAAACGTGAAGGCGCAAGTTACTGTGCCATAGAGCCCTGCTTGGGAAAGAACTTGTGTCGAAAGCTTCTCCCAACTCAGATCTTGTTTCGGGAAGATAGAAGCGCTGTCGGTACTTTGTGTGGAAACACAAGGAAAATGCCACACGCTGAATTGTGAAGAGAAATGTGGGTCGAACGTGACCACCAACACACTCGTTGTCCCCTAGAGAGGTGTGTGTCTGGAAGTGGGAGGAAGCGTAACGGACGTGCTATACACTTAACTCCAAGAAACAACGCTGTGGAGGTGCGGTCCTTCGACTGCCCTTCTTCTTTGCTAAGGAACGAAGCGGCTTGAAGCCAAGTGCGAAAGGAAACGGAGGGCAAGGAAGGGTGATATACCTCACTCGCGGCACAACTTCTGATGGAGGGCTTTTCTCAACGAACAGCATGTGTCACGAAGATAGAAGGGTTTGCGAAAGTATGTGACTTCGCCAAAGGAAAGGCATACACGAATCTCGGCGAACCACGTCTGTGCCGATCGCGACTTCGAGCTTACATCTGGGTTCCCGAGGAATCCATAGTCACATAATGTCTGTGTGGTATCCTACTGCAGAAACACCACTGCAGAGAAACCGTGCGTCTACTATCACCTTCCCTGAAACTGGTAGACTTTTGCAATGGAAGTGGGAAATCGCAAGGAATGTGCCCCGTGCCTGTGCCACGGAAGTAACTAGTGTAAATGTCTGTCGCGACTCGAATCCTGTTCCGTGAGAAGCGTTTCCAAGAGTATGAGAGAGAACAGATGGAAAAGGTCATGGTTTGAAGCGTGAGAAGGAGACCCGTCAGGAAAGCCATACACGTAAGTCGGGGAAGCACTTTCGCGTGACATGGTGAAGGCATCTAGAATGTGCCCTGTGACGGTGCTCGAGAAACCACTTGTGAAGAAGGCTTCCCTCAACTGCCGTATCGTTTCCGCAGGAGGAAACTGTTTTCCGTAGTGGGTGTGAAGGCATAAGGGACGTAGACGAGACTTCGCTCTCCGCTTCGAAGGTGCCTGCCGTCGTTACACGAAGAAGGATGTGTATGGAAATGGATGACTGCGGAAGCATAAGGAAGATGGCATGCGTTTGTTTAACTCTAAGAACAAGTCTCGAGGGTTCCCGTCCTTCGACTACCATCTCTTCTCGTAAGGATGCGAAGCCGCTCCTTAAACCTCGTGTGAACGAAAAGAGATGGAACGCGCGATACCGCACAGTGAGGAACACGTTGTGCGGAGGGTTTCTCTCCATTACGTCCTGTGTCATGGAGGTGGATGGGTCTTGCAATGTACGTGGGCTAGGCTCAGTAGCAGTAGTAGCCTGACACTGAATTCTGAGAAACAAGGCCATGTCAAACAGGCTTTCGCGCTAACATCGTGGTGCTTGAAGAAAGAAGCCTTTGGAGACATGTGCGTTGCTATATAAGGTAGGCGTCTTACACTCACCTCTCACGAAACCAAACTGTAGGGAACTAGTCTTTCCACTACCGCCTCCGGGGAAGAAGTTGGAAGAACTTTCCGACGTTCAAAGTGAAGGCACAAATGCTGGGCCGTCTACCACTGTTTGAGAGAGGAGTTGTGTCTCAAGCTCCTGTCAACCCAGATCTTGCTTCGGGAAGGGAGAAGCGTTTTCAGGACTTCGTGTGAAAGCGTAAGGACAATGCCATAGGCTGAATGGTGAAGGAAAATGTGGGTCGAATGCGACCACCAACTAACAAGTTGTCCCCTAGGGAGGTGTGTGTCTGGAAATGGGAGGAAGCGTAAGGAACGAGCTGTACACTTAAGTCTAAGAGACAATGCTGTGGAGGAGCGGTCCTTCGACTCCCCGCCTCCTTTCCTAAGGATCGAAGCAGCTTGACGCCGAGTGTGAACGGAAGCAGAGGAAAAGCCTGCTATACCTTACTCGGGGAACCACTTTGTATGGAGGGCTTCTCTCAATGAACACCACGGCTCACGACGCTAGAAGGGTTTTCAAACGTACGTGAGTTCGCCAAAGGAAAGCCACAGACTACACTGTGCGAAACAAGTCTGTGTCAAACCGCGCCTTCGAGCTTCCATCTGGCTTCACGGGGAAAACCTAGTCACAACATGAACGTGTGGAACCCTAAACAGGCGGCGTGCACGTCGGTCTGAAGAAACACCACTGCAGAGAAACCGTGTTTCTACCAACCTCTTCCCTGAAAATGGTAGTCTATTCCAAGGTAAGTGTGACAGCGCAAGGCATGTGCCCCATGCCTGCGCCACGGAAATAAGGAGTGGAGATTGTCTCTCCCGGTTCAAACCTTGTTCCGTGAGAAATGTTTTCAAGAGTGCGAGAGAGAGCAGAGGGAAAAGGTCATGCCTTTAAGTCTGAGAAGGAAACCCTGGAAAGCCGTACGCCTACGTATGAGCGGCATTCTGGCGCGAACGTGTGAAGGCATAAAGAATGTGTCCTGGGACGGTGCTTGACAAACCCCTTGTGAAGAAGTCTTCCCTCAGCTATCATATGGTTTCAGGAAGATAAAAGTGTTTTCCGCCGTGGGCGTGAAGGCACGAGGGACGTGCCCTAGAGTGAGCTGTCCGTTTCGAATGTGCCGCCCGTCGTTCCACGAAGAAGGGTGAGTATGGAAATGTATGATGTGAGGAAGCATAGGGAAGATTGCCTACGGGTGTTTAACTCTAAGGACAAATCTAGAGGGTTGCCGTCCGTCGACGACCAGCTCTTTCCCTACGGATGGAAGCGCCGTGTTAAAGCTTAGGGCGAGAGAAAAGAGACGGAATGCGAGATACACCACAGTGGGGAACACGTTGTGTGGAGGGCTTCTCTCCACCAAAGTCTCGGGTCACGAATTTGGAAGGGCCTTCAAATGTACGTGAGCTAGCGTCAGCAGAGCCTTCCACTGAACTCAGAGAAACGAGGCCGCGTCAAACATGATTTCGTGCTAACCCCTTGGTTCGCGAAGCGCGAAGCCTTTTGAGATATGTGTGTGAGGGTCTTGCACTCACCTCTCAAGAAACAAAACGGTAGAGCAATAGTCTTCCCACTACCATCTACAGGGAAGAAGACGGAGGAAATGTCCCACGTTAAACGTGAAGGCGCAAGTTACTGTGCCATAGAGCCCTGCTTGGGAAAGAACTTGTGTCGAAAGCTTCTCCCAACTCAGATCTTGTTTCGGGAAGATAGAAGCGCTGTCGGTACTTTGTGTGGAAACACAAGGAAAATGCCACACGCTGAATTGTGAAGAGAAATGTGGGTCGAACGTGACCACCAACACACTCGTTGTCCCCTAGAGAGGTGTGTGTCTGGAAGTGGGAGGAAGCGTAACGGACGTGCTATACACTTAACTCCAAGAAACAACGCTGTGGAGGTGCGGTCCTTCGACTGCCCTTCTTCTTTGCTAAGGAACGAAGCGGCTTGAAGCCAAGTGCGAAAGGAAACGGAGGGCAAGGAAGGGTGATATACCTCACTCGCGGCACAACTTCTGATGGAGGGCTTTTCTCAACGAACAGCATGTGTCACGAAGATAGAAGGGTTTGCGAAAGTATGTGACTTCGCCAAAGGAAAGGCATACACGAATCTCGGCGAACCACGTCTGTGCCGATCGCGACTTCGAGCTTACATCTGGGTTCCCGAGGAATCCATAGTCACATAATGTCTGTGTGGTATCCTACTGCAGAAACACCACTGCAGAGAAACCGTGCGTCTACTATCACCTTCCCTGAAACTGGTAGACTTTTGCAATGGAAGTGGGAAATCGCAAGGAATGTGCCCCGTGCCTGTGCCACGGAAGTAACTAGTGTAAATGTCTGTCGCGACTCGAATCCTGTTCCGTGAGAAGCGTTTCCAAGAGTATGAGAGAGAACAGATGGAAAAGGTCATGGTTTGAAGCGTGAGAAGGAGACCCGTCAGGAAAGCCATACACGTAAGTCGGGGAAGCACTTTCGCGTGACATGGTGAAGGCATCTAGAATGTGCCCTGTGACGGTGCTCGAGAAACCACTTGTGAAGAAGGCTTCCCTCAACTGCCGTATCGTTTCCGCAGGAGGAAACTGTTTTCCGTAGTGGGTGTGAAGGCATAAGGGACGTAGACGAGACTTCGCTCTCCGCTTCGAAGGTGCCTGCCGTCGTTACACGAAGAAGGATGTGTATGGAAATGGATGACTGCGGAAGCATAAGGAAGATGGCATGCGTTTGTTTAACTCTAAGAACAAGTCTCGAGGGTTCCCGTCCTTCGACTACCATCTCTTCTCGTAAGGATGCGAAGCCGCTCCTTAAACCTCGTGTGAACGAAAAGAGATGGAACGCGCGATACCGCACAGTGAGGAACACGTTGTGCGGAGGGTTTCTCTCCATTACGTCCTGTGTCATGGAGGTGGATGGGTCTTGCAATGTACGTGGGCTAGGCTCAGTAGCAGTAGTAGCCTGACACTGAATTCTGAGAAACAAGGCCATGTCAAACAGGCTTTCGCGCTAACATCGTGGTGCTTGAAGAAAGAAGCCTTTGGAGACATGTGCGTTGCTATATAAGGTAGGCGTCTTACACTCACCTCTCACGAAACCAAACTGTAGGGAACTAGTCTTTCCACTACCGCCTCCGGGGAAGAAGTTGGAAGAACTTTCCGACGTTCAAAGTGAAGGCACAAATGCTGGGCCGTCTACCACTGTTTGAGAGAGGAGTTGTGTCTCAAGCTCCTGTCAACCCAGATCTTGCTTCGGGAAGGGAGAAGCGTTTTCAGGACTTCGTGTGAAAGCGTAAGGACAATGCCATAGGCTGAATGGTGAAGGAAAATGTGGGTCGAATGCGACCACCAACTAACAAGTTGTCCCCTAGGGAGGTGTGTGTCTGGAAATGGGAGGAAGCGTAAGGAACGAGCTGTACACTTAAGTCTAAGAGACAATGCTGTGGAGGAGCGGTCCTTCGACTCCCCGCCTCCTTTCCTAAGGATCGAAGCAGCTTGACGCCGAGTGTGAACGGAAGCAGAGGAAAAGCCTGCTATACCTTACTCGGGGAACCACTTTGTATGGAGGGCTTCTCTCAATGAACACCACGGCTCACGACGCTAGAAGGGTTTTCAAACGTACGTGAGTTCGCCAAAGGAAAGCCACAGACTACACTGTGCGAAACAAGTCTGTGTCAAACCGCGCCTTCGAGCTTCCATCTGGCTTCACGGGGAAAACCTAGTCACAACATGAACGTGTGGAACCCTAAACAGGCGGCGTGCACGTCGGTCTGAAGAAACACCACTGCAGAGAAACCGTGTTTCTACCAACCTCTTCCCTGAAAATGGTAGTCTATTCCAAGGTAAGTGTGACAGCGCAAGGCATGTGCCCCATGCCTGCGCCACGGAAATAAGGAGTGGAGATTGTCTCTCCCGGTTCAAACCTTGTTCCGTGAGAAATGTTTTCAAGAGTGCGAGAGAGAGCAGAGGGAAAAGGTCATGCCTTTAAGTCTGAGAAGGAAACCCTGGAAAGCCGTACGCCTACGTATGAGCGGCATTCTGGCGCGAACGTGTGAAGGCATAAAGAATGTGTCCTGGGACGGTGCTTGACAAACCCCTTGTGAAGAAGTCTTCCCTCAGCTATCATATGGTTTCAGGAAGATAAAAGTGTTTTCCGCCGTGGGCGTGAAGGCACGAGGGACGTGCCCTAGAGTGAGCTGTCCGTTTCGAATGTGCCGCCCGTCGTTCCACGAAGAAGGGTGAGTATGGAAATGTATGATGTGAGGAAGCATAGGGAAGATTGCCTACGGGTGTTTAACTCTAAGGACAAATCTAGAGGGTTGCCGTCCGTCGACGACCAGCTCTTTCCCTACGGATGGAAGCGCCGTGTTAAAGCTTAGGGCGAGAGAAAAGAGACGGAATGCGAGATACACCACAGTGGGGAACACGTTGTGTGGAGGGCTTCTCTCCACCAAAGTCTCGGGTCACGAATTTGGAAGGGCCTTCAAATGTACGTGAGCTAGCGTCAGCAGAGCCTTCCACTGAACTCAGAGAAACGAGGCCGCGTCAAACATGATTTCGTGCTAACCCCTTGGTTCGCGAAGCGCGAAGCCTTTTGAGATATGTGTGTGAGGGTCTTGCACTCACCTCTCAAGAAACAAAACGGTAGAGCAATAGTCTTCCCACTACCATCTACAGGGAAGAAGACGGAGGAAATGTCCCACGTTAAACGTGAAGGCGCAAGTTACTGTGCCATAGAGCCCTGCTTGGGAAAGAACTTGTGTCGAAAGCTTCTCCCAACTCAGATCTTGTTTCGGGAAGATAGAAGCGCTGTCGGTACTTTGTGTGGAAACACAAGGAAAATGCCACACGCTGAATTGTGAAGAGAAATGTGGGTCGAACGTGACCACCAACACACTCGTTGTCCCCTAGAGAGGTGTGTGTCTGGAAGTGGGAGGAAGCGTAACGGACGTGCTATACACTTAACTCCAAGAAACAACGCTGTGGAGGTGCGGTCCTTCGACTGCCCTTCTTCTTTGCTAAGGAACGAAGCGGCTTGAAGCCAAGTGTGAAAGGAAACGGAGGGCAAGGAAGGGTGATATACCTCACTCGCGGCACAACTTCTGATGGAGGGCTTTTCTCAACGAACAGCATGTGTCACGAAGATAGAAGGGTTTGCGAAAGTATGTGACTTCGCCAAAGGAAAGGCATACACGAATCTCGGCGAACCACGTCTGTGCCGATCGCGACTTCGAGCTTACATCTGGGTTCCCGAGGAATCCATAGTCACATAATGTCTGTGTGGTATCCTACTGCAGAAACACCACTGCAGAGAAACCGTGCGTCTACTATCACCTTCCCTGAAACTGGTAGACTTTTGCAATGGAAGTGGGAAATCGCAAGGAATGTGCCCCGTGCCTGTGCCACGGAAGTAACTAGTGTAAATGTCTGTCGCGACTCGAATCCTGTTCCGTGAGAAGCGTTTCCAAGAGTATGAGAGAGAACAGATGGAAAAGGTCATGGTTTGAAGCGTGAGAAGGAGACCCGTCAGGAAAGCCATACACGTAAGTCGGGGAAGCACTTTCGCGTGACATGGTGAAGGCATCTAGAATGTGCCCTGTGACGGTGCTCGAGAAACCACTTGTGAAGAAGGCTTCCCTCAACTGCCGTATCGTTTCCGCAGGAGGAAACTGTTTTCCGTAGTGGGTGTGAAGGCATAAGGGACGTAGACGAGACTTCGCTCTCCGCTTCGAAGGTGCCTGCCGTCGTTACACGAAGAAGGATGTGTATGGAAATGGATGACTGCGGAAGCATAAGGAAGATGGCATGCGTTTGTTTAACTCTAAGAACAAGTCTCGAGGGTTCCCGTCCTTCGACTACCATCTCTTCTCGTAAGGATGCGAAGCCGCTCCTTAAACCTCGTGTGAACGAAAAGAGATGGAACGCGCGATACCGCACAGTGAGGAACACGTTGTGCGGAGGGTTTCTCTCCATTACGTCCTGTGTCATGGAGGTGGATGGGTCTTGCAATGTACGTGGGCTAGCCTCAGTAGCAGTAGTAGCCTGACACTGAATTCTGAGAAACAAGGCCATGTCAAACAGGCTTTCGCGCTAACATCGTGGTGCTTGAAGAAAGAAGCCTTTGGAGACATGTGCGTTGCTATATAAGGTAGGCGTCTTACACTCACCTCTCACGAAACCAAACTGTAGGGAACTAGTCTTTCCACTACCGCCTCCGGGGAAGAAGTTGGAAGAACTTTCCGACGTTCAAAGTGAAGGCACAAATGCTGGGCCGTCTACCACTGTTTGAGAGAGGAGTTGTGTCTCAAGCTCCTGTCAACCCAGATCTTGCTTCGGGAAGGGAGAAGCGTTTTCAGGACTTCGTGTGAAAGCGTAAGGACAATGCCATAGGCTGAATGGTGAAGGAAAATGTGGGTCGAATGCGACCACCAACTAACAAGTTGTCCCCTAGGGAGGTGTGTGTCTGGAAATGGGAGGAAGCGTAAGGAACGAGCTGTACACTTAAGTCGAAGAGACAATGCTGTGGAGGAGCGGTCCTTCGACTCCCCGCCTCCTTTCCTAAGGATCGAAGCAGCTTGACGCCGAGTGTGAACGGAAGCAGAGGAAAAGCCTGCTATACCTTACTCGTGGAACCACTTTGTATGGAGGGCTTCTCTCAATGAACACCACGGCTCACGACGCTAGAAGGGTTTTCAAACGTACGTGAGTTCGCCAAAGGAAAGCCACAGACTACACTGTGCGAAACAAGTCTGTGTCAAACCGCGCCTTCGAGCTTCCATCTGGCTTCACGGGGAAAACCTAGTCACAACATGAACGTGTGGAACCCTAAACAGGCGGCGTGCACGTCGGTCTGAAGAAACACCACTGCAGAGAAACCGTGTTTCTACCAACCTCTTCCCTGAAAATGGTAGTCTATTCCAAGGTAAGTGTGACAGCGCAAGGCATGTGCCCCATGCCTGCGCCACGGAAATAAGGAGTGGAGATTGTCTCTCCCGGTTCAAACCTTGTTCCGTGAGAAATGTTTTCAAGAGTGCGAGAGAGAGCAGAGGGAAAAGGTCATGCCTTTAAGTCTGAGAAGGAAACCCTGGAAAGCCGTACGCCTACGTATGAGCGGCATTCTGGCGCGAACGTGTGAAGGCATAAAGAATGTGTCCTGGGACGGTGCTTGACAAACCCCTTGTGAAGAAGTCTTCCCTCAGCTATCATATGGTTTCAGGAAGATAAAAGTGTTTTCCGCCGTGGGCGTGAAGGCACGAGGGACGTGCCCTAGAGTGAGCTGTCCGTTTCGAATGTGCCGCCCGTCGTTCCACGAAGAAGGGTGAGTATGGAAATGTATGATGTGAGGAAGCATAGGGAAGATTGACTACGGGTGTTTAACTCTAAGGACAAATCTAGAGGGTTGCCGTCCGTCGACGACCAGCTCTTTCCCTACGGATGGAAGCGCCGTGTTAAAGCTTAGGGCGAGAGAAAAGAGACGGAATGCGAGATACACCACAGTGGGGAACACGTTGTGTGGAGGGCTTCTCTCCACCAAAGTCTCGGGTCACGAATTTGGAAGGGCCTTCAAATGTACGTGAGCTAGCGTCAGCAGAGCCTTCCACTGAACTCAGAGAAACGAGGCCGCGTCAAACATGATTTCGTGCTAACCCCTTGGTTCGCGAAGCGCGAAGCCTTTTGAGATATGTGTGTGAGGGTCTTGCACTCACCTCTCAAGAAACAAAACGGTAGAGCAATAGTCTTCCCACTACCATCTACAGGGAAGAAGACGGAGGAAATGTCCCACGTTAAACGTGAAGGCGCAAGTTACTGTGCCATAGAGCCCTGCTTGGGAAAGAACTTGTGTCGAAAGCTTCTCCCAACTCAGATCTTGTTTCGGGAAGATAGAAGCGCTGTCGGTACTTTGTGTGGAAACACAAGGAAAATGCCACACGCTGAATTGTGAAGAGAAATGTGGGTCGAACGTGACCACCAACACACTCGTTGTCCCCTAGAGAGGTGTGTGTCTGGAAGTGGGAGGAAGCGTAACGGACGTGCTATACACTTAACTCCAAGAAACAACGCTGTGGAGGTGCGGTCCTTCGACTGCCCTTCTTCTTTGCTAAGGAACGAAGCGGCTTGAAGCCAAGTGCGAAAGGAAACGGAGGGCAAGGAAGGGTGATATACCTCACTCGCGGCACAACTTCTGATGGAGGGCTTTTCTCAACGAACAGCATGTGTCACGAAGATAGAAGGGTTTGCGAAAGTATGTGACTTCGCCAAAGGAAAGGCATACACGAATCTCGGCGAACCACGTCTGTGCCGATCGCGACTTCGAGCTTACATCTGGGTTCCCGAGGAATCCATAGTCACATAATGTCTGTGTGGTATCCTACTGCAGAAACACCACTGCAGAGAAACCGTGCGTCTACTATCACCTTCCCTGAAACTGGTAGACTTTTGCAATGGAAGTGGGAAATCGCAAGGAATGTGCCCCGTGCCTGTGCCACGGAAGTAACTAGTGTAAATGTCTGTCGCGACTCGAATCCTGTTCCGTGAGAAGCGTTTCCAAGAGTATGAGAGAGAACAGATGGAAAAGGTCATGGTTTGAAGCGTGAGAAGGAGACCCGTCAGGAAAGCCATACACGTAAGTCGGGGAAGCACTTTCGCGTGACATGGTGAAGGCATCTAGAATGTGCCCTGTGACGGTGCTCGAGAAACCACTTGTGAAGAAGGCTTCCCTCAACTGCCGTATCGTTTCCGCAGGAGGAAACTGTTTTCCGTAGTGGGTGTGAAGGCATAAGGGACGTAGACGAGACTTCGCTCTCCGCTTCGAAGGTGCCTGCCGTCGTTACACGAAGAAGGATGTGTATGGAAATGGATGACTGCGGAAGCATAAGGAAGATGGCATGCGTTTGTTTAACTCTAAGAACAAGTCTCGAGGGTTCCCGTCCTTCGACTACCATCTCTTCTCGTAAGGATGCGAAGCCGCTCCTTAAACCTCGTGTGAACGAAAAGAGATGGAACGCGCGATACCGCACAGTGAGGAACACGTTGTGCGGAGGGTTTCTCTCCATTACGTCCTGTGTCATGGAGGTGGATGGGTCTTGCAATGTACGTGGGCTAGCCTCAGTAGCAGTAGTAGCCTGACACTGAATTCTGAGAAACAAGGCCATGTCAAACAGGCTTTCGCGCTAACATCGTGGTGCTTGAAGAAAGAAGCCTTTGGAGACATGTGCGTTGCTATATAAGGTAGGCGTCTTACACTCACCTCTCACGAAACCAAACTGTAGGGAACTAGTCTTTCCACTACCGCCTCCGGGGAAGAAGTTGGAAGAACTTTCCGACGTTCAAAGTGAAGGCACAAATGCTGGGCCGTCTACCACTGTTTGAGAGAGGAGTTGTGTCTCAAGCTCCTGTCAACCCAGATCTTGCTTCGGGAAGGGAGAAGCGTTTTCAGGACTTCGTGTGAAAGCGTAAGGACAATGCCATAGGCTGAATGGTGAAGGAAAATGTGGGTCGAATGCGACCACCAACTAACAAGTTGTCCCCTAGGGAGGTGTGTGTCTGGAAATGGGAGGAAGCGTAAGGAACGAGCTGTACACTTAAGTCTAAGAGACAATGCTGTGGAGGAGCGGTCCTTCGACTCCCCGCCTCCTTTCCTAAGGATCGAAGCAGCTTGACGCCGAGTGTGAACGGAAGCAGAGGAAAAGCCTGCTATACCTTACTCGTGGAACCACTTTGTATGGAGGGCTTCTCTCAATGAACACCACGGCTCACGACGCTAGAAGGGTTTTCAAACGTACGTGAGTTCGCCAAAGGAAAGCCACAGACTACACTGTGCGAAACAAGTCTGTGTCAAACCGCGCCTTCGAGCTTCCATCTGGCTTCACGGGGAAAACCTAGTCACAACATGAACGTGTGGAACCCTAAACAGGCGGCGTGCACGTCGGTCTGAAGAAACACCACTGCAGAGAAACCGTGTTTCTACCAACCTCTTCCCTGAAAATGGTAGTCTATTCCAAGGTAAGTGTGACAGCGCAAGGCATGTGCCCCATGCCTGCGCCACGGAAATAAGGAGTGGAGATTGTCTCTCCCGGTTCAAACCTTGTTCCGTGAGAAATGTTTTCAAGAGTGCGAGAGAGAGCAGAGGGAAAAGGTCATGCCTTTAAGTCTGAGAAGGAAACCCTGGAAAGCCGTACGCCTACGTATGAGCGGCATTCTGGCGCGAACGTGTGAAGGCATAAAGAATGTGTCCTGGGACGGTGCTTGACAAACCCCTTGTGAAGAAGTCTTCCCTCAGCTATCATATGGTTTCAGGAAGATAAAAGTGTTTTCCGCCGTGGGCGTGAAGGCACGAGGGACGTGCCCTAGAGTGAGCTGTCCGTTTCGAATGTGCCGCCCGTCGTTCCACGAAGAAGGGTGAGTATGGAAATGTATGATGTGAGGAAGCATAGGGAAGATTGCCTACGGGTGTTTAACTCTAAGGACAAATCTAGAGGGTTGCCGTCCGTCGACGACCAGCTCTTTCCCTACGGATGGAAGCGCCGTGTTAAAGCTTAGGGCGAGAGAAAAGAGACGGAATGCGAGATACACCACAGTGGGGAACACGTTGTGTGGAGGGCTTCTCTCCACCAAAGTCTCGGGTCACGAATTTGGAAGGGCCTTCAAATGTACGTGAGCTAGCGTCAGCAGAGCCTTCCACTGAACTCAGAGAAACGAGGCCGCGTCAAACATGATTTCGTGCTAACACCTTGGTTCGCGAAGCGCGAAGCCTTTTGAGATATGTGTGTGAGGGTCTTGCACTCACCTCTCAAGAAACAAAACGGTAGAGCAATAGTCTTCCCACTACCATCTACAGGGAAGAAGACGGAGGAAATGTCCCACGTTAAACGTGAAGGCGCAAGTTACTGTGCCATAGAGCCCTGCTTGGGAAAGAACTTGTGTCGAAAGCTTCTCCCAACTCAGATCTTGTTTCGGGAAGATAGAAGCGCTGTCGGTACTTTGTGTGGAAACACAAGGAAAATGCCACACGCTGAATTGTGAAGAGAAATGTGGGTCGAACGTGACCACCAACACACTCGTTGTCCCCTAGAGAGGTGTGTGTCTGGAAGTGGGAGGAAGCGTAACGGACGTGCTATACACTTAACTCCAAGAAACAACGCTGTGGAGGTGCGGTCCTTCGACTGCCCTTCTTCTTTGCTAAGGAACGAAGCGGCTTGAAGCCAAGTGTGAAAGGAAACGGAGGGCAAGGAAGGGTGATATACCTCACTCGCGGCACAACTTCTGATGGAGGGCTTTTCTCAACGAACAGCATGTGTCACGAAGATAGAAGGGTTTGCGAAAGTATGTGACTTCGCCAAAGGAAAGGCATACACGAATCTCGGCGAACCACGTCTGTGTCGATCGCGACTTCGAGCTTACATCTGGGTTCCCGAGGAATCCATAGTCACATAATGTCTGTGTGGTATCCTACTGCAGAAACACCACTGCAGAGAAACCGTGCGTCTACTATCACCTTCCCTGAAACTGGTAGACTTTTGCAATGGAAGTGGGAAATCGCAAGGAATGTGCCCCGTGCCTGTGCCACGGAAGTAACTAGTGTAAATGTCTGTCGCGATTGGAATCCTGTTCCGTGAGAAGCGTTTCCAAGAGTATGAGAGAGAGCAGATGGAAAAGGTCATGGTTTGAAGCGTGAGAAGGAGACCCGTCAGGAAAGCCATACACGTAAGTCGGGGAAGCACTTTCGCGTGACATGGTGAAGGCATCTAGAATGTGCCCTGTGACGGTGCTCGAGAAACCACTTGTGAAGAAGGCTTCCCTCAACTGCCGTATCGTTTCCGTAGGAGGAAACTGTTTTCCGTAGTGGGTGTGAAGGCATAAGGGACGTAGACGAGACTTCGCTCTCCGCTTCGAAGGTGCCTGCCGTCGTTACACGAAGAAGGATGTGTATGGAAATGGATGACTGCGGAAGCATAAGGAAGATGGCATGCGTTTGTTTAACTCTAAGAACAAGTCTCGAGGGTTCCCGTCCTTCGACTACCATCTCTTCTCGTAAGGATGCGAAGCCGCTCCTTAAACCTCGTGTGAACGAAAAGAGATGGAACGCGCGATACCGCACAGTGAGGAACACGTTGTGCGGAGGGTTTCTCTCCATTACGTCCTGTGTCATGGAGGTGGATGGGTCTTGCAATGTACGTGGGCTAGCCTCAGTAGCAGTAGTAGCCTGACACTGAATTCTGAGAAACAAGGCCATGTCAAACAGGCTTTCGCGCTAACATCGTGGTGCTTGAAGAAAGAAGCCTTTGGAGACATGTGCGTTGCTATATAAGGTAGGCGTCTTACACTCACCTCTCACGAAACCAAACTGTAGGGAACTAGTCTTTCCACTACCGCCTCCGGGGAAGAAGTTGGAAGAACTTTCCGACGTTCAAAGTGAAGGCACAAATGCTGGGCCGTCTACCACTGTTTGAGAGAGGAGTTGTGTCTCAAGCTCCTGTCAACCCAGATCTTGCTTCGGGAAGGGAGAAGCGTTTTCAGGACTTCGTGTGAAAGCGTAAGGACAATGCCATAGGCTGAATGGTGAAGGAAAATGTGGGTCGAATGCGACCACCAACTAACAAGTTGTCCCCTAGGGAGGTGTGTGTCTGGAAATGGGAGGAAGCGTAAGGAACGAGCTGTACACTTAAGTCTAAGAGACAATGCTGTGGAGGAGCGGTCCTTCGACTCCCCGCCTCCTTTCCTAAGGATCGAAGCAGCTTGACGCCGAGTGTGAACGGAAGCAGAGGAAAAGCCTGCTATACCTTACTCGTGGAACCACTTTGTATGGAGGGCTTCTCTCAATGAACACCACGGCTCACGACGCTAGAAGGGTTTTCAAACGTACGTGAGTTCGCCAAAGGAAAGCCACAGACTACACTGTGCGAAACAAGTCTGTGTCAAACCGCGCCTTCGAGCTTCCATCTGGCTTCACGGGGAAAACCTAGTCACAACATGAACGTGTGGAACCCTAAACAGGCGGCGTGCACGTCGGTCTGAAGAAACACCACTGCAGAGAAACCGTGTTTCTACCAACCTCTTCCCTGAAAATGGTAGTCTATTCCAAGGTAAGTGTGACAGCGCAAGGCATGTGCCCCATGCCTGCGCCACGGAAATAAGGAGTGGAGATTGTCTCTCCCGGTTCAAACCTTGTTCCGTGAGAAATGTTTTCAAGAGTGCGAGAGAGAGCAGAGGGAAAAGGTCATGCCTTTAAGTCTGAGAAGGAAACCCTGGAAAGCCGTACGCCTACGTATGAGCGGCATTCTGGCGCGAACGTGTGAAGGCATAAAGAATGTGTCCTGGGACGGTGCTTGACAAACCCCTTGTGAAGAAGTCTTCCCTCAGCTATCATATGGTTTCAGGAAGATAAAAGTGTTTTCCGCCGTGGGCGTGAAGGCACGAGGGACGTGCCCTAGAGTGAGCTGTCCGTTTCGAATGTGCCGCCCGTCGTTCCACGAAGAAGGGTGAGTATGGAAATGTATGATGTGAGGAAGCATAGGGAAGATTGCCTACGGGTGTTTAACTCTAAGGACAAATCTAGAGGGTTGCCGTCCGTCGACGACCAGCTCTTTCCCTACGGATGGAAGCGCCGTGTTAAAGCTTAGGGCGAGAGAAAAGAGACGGAATGCGAGATACACCACAGTGGGGAACACGTTGTGTGGAGGGCTTCTCTCCACCAAAGTCTCGGGTCACGAATTTGGAAGGGCCTTCAAATGTACGTGAGCTAGCGTCAGCAGAGCCTTCCACTGAACTCAGAGAAACGAGGCCGCGTCAAACATGATTTCGTGCTAACCCCTTGGTTCGCGAAGCGCGAAGCCTTTTGAGATATGTGTGTGAGGGTCTTGCACTCACCTCTCAAGAAACAAAACGGTAGAGCAATAGTCTTCCCACTACCATCTACAGGGAAGAAGACGGAGGAAATGTCCCACGTTAAACGTGAAGGCGCAAGTTACTGTGCCATAGAGCCCTGCTTGGGAAAGAACTTGTGTCGAAAGCTTCTCCCAACTCAGATCTTGTTTCGGGAAGATAGAAGCGCTGTCGGTACTTTGTGTGGAAACACAAGGAAAATGCCACACGCTGAATTGTGAAGAGAAATGTGGGTCGAACGTGACCACCAACACACTCGTTGTCCCCTAGAGAGGTGTGTGTCTGGAAGTGGGAGGAAGCGTAACGGACGTGCTATACACTTAACTCCAAGAAACAACGCTGTGGAGGTGCGGTCCTTCGACTGCCCTTCTTCTTTGCTAAGGAACGAAGCGGCTTGAAGCCAAGTGCGAAAGGAAACGGAGGGCAAGGAAGGGTGATATACCTCACTCGCGGCACAACTTCTGATGGAGGGCTTTTCTCAACGAACAGCATGTGTCACGAAGATAGAAGGGTTTGCGAAAGTATGTGACTTCGCCAAAGGAAAGGCATACACGAATCTCGGCGAACCACGTCTGTGCCGATCGCGACTTCGAGCTTACATCTGGGTTCCCGAGGAATCCATAGTCACATAATGTCTGTGTGGTATCCTACTGCAGAAACACCACTGCAGAGAAACCGTGCGTCTACTATCACCTTCCCTGAAACTGGTAGACTTTTGCAATGGAAGTGGGAAATCGCAAGGAATGTGCCCCGTGCCTGTGCCACGGAAGTAACTAGTGTAAATGTCTGTCGCGACTCGAATCCTGTTCCGTGAGAAGCGTTTCCAAGAGTATGAGAGAGAACAGATGGAAAAGGTCATGGTTTGAAGCGTGAGAAGGAGACCCGTCAGGAAAGCCATACACGTAAGTCGGGGAAGCACTTTCGCGTGACATGGTGAAGGCATCTAGAATGTGCCCTGTGACGGTGCTCGAGAAACCACTTGTGAAGAAGGCTTCCCTCAACTGCCGTATCGTTTCCGCAGGAGGAAACTGTTTTCCGTAGTGGGTGTGAAGGCATAAGGGACGTAGACGAGACTTCGCTCTCCGCTTCGAAGGTGCCTGCCGTCGTTACACGAAGAAGGATGTGTATGGAAATGGATGACTGCGGAAGCATAAGGAAGATGGCATGCGTTTGTTTAACTCTAAGAACAAGTCTCGAGGGTTCCCGTCCTTCGACTACCATCTCTTCTCGTAAGGATGCGAAGCCGCTCCTTAAACCTCGTGTGAACGAAAAGAGATGGAACGCGCGATACCGCACAGTGAGGAACACGTTGTGCGGAGGGTTTCTCTCCATTACGTCCTGTGTCATGGAGGTGGATGGGTCTTGCAATGTACGTGGGCTAGCCTCAGTAGCAGTAGTAGCCTGACACTGAATTCTGAGAAACAAGGCCATGTCAAACAGGCTTTCGCGCTAACATCGTGGTGCTTGAAGAAAGAAGCCTTTGGAGACATGTGCGTTGCTATATAAGGTAGGCGTCTTACACTCACCTCTCACGAAACCAAACTGTAGGGAACTAGTCTTTCCACTACCGCCTCCGGGGAAGAAGTTGGAAGAACTTTCCGACGTTCAAAGTGAAGGCACAAATGCTGGGCCGTCTACCACTGTTTGAGAGAGGAGTTGTGTCTCAAGCTCCTGTCAACCCAGATCTTGCTTCGGGAAGGGAGAAGCGTTTTCAGGACTTCGTGTGAAAGCGTAAGGACAATGCCATAGGCTGAATGGTGAAGGAAAATGTGGGTCGAATGCGACCACCAACTAACAAGTTGTCCCCTAGGGAGGTGTGTGTCTGGAAATGGGAGGAAGCGTAAGGAACGAGCTGTACACTTAAGTCTAAGAGACAATGCTGTGGAGGAGCGGTCCTTCGACTCCCCGCCTCCTTTCCTAAGGATCGAAGCAGCTTGACGCCGAGTGTGAACGGAAGCAGAGGAAAAGCCTGCTATACCTTACTCGTGGAACCACTTTGTATGGAGGGCTTCTCTCAATGAACACCACGGCTCACGACGCTAGAAGGGTTTTCAAACGTACGTGAGTTCGCCAAAGGAAAGCCACAGACTACACTGTGCGAAACAAGTCTGTGTCAAACCGCGCCTTCGAGCTTCCATCTGGCTTCACGGGGAAAACCTAGTCACAACATGAACGTGTGGAACCCTAAACAGGCGGCGTGCACGTCGGTCTGAAGAAACACCACTGCAGAGAAACCGTGTTTCTACCAACCTCTTCCCTGAAAATGGTAGTCTATTCCAAGGTAAGTGTGACAGCGCAAGGCATGTGCCCCATGCCTGCGCCACGGAAATAAGGAGTGGAGATTGTCTCTCCCGGTTCAAACCTTGTTCCGTGAGAAATGTTTTCAAGAGTGCGAGAGAGAGCAGAGGGAAAAGGTCATGCCTTTAAGTCTGAGAAGGAAACCCTGGAAAGCCGTACGCCTACGTATGAGCGGCATTCTGGCGCGAACGTGTGAAGGCATAAAGAATGTGTCCTGGGACGGTGCTTGACAAACCCCTTGTGAAGAAGTCTTCCCTCAGCTATCATATGGTTTCAGGAAGATAAAAGTGTTTTCCGCCGTGGGCGTGAAGGCACGAGGGACGTGCCCTAGAGTGAGCTGTCCGTTTCGAATGTGCCGCCCGTCGTTCCACGAAGAAGGGTGAGTATGGAAATGTATGATGTGAGGAAGCATAGGGAAGATTGCCTACGGGTGTTTAACTCTAAGGACAAATCTAGAGGGTTGCCGTCCGTCGACGACCAGCTCTTTCCCTACGGATGGAAGCGCCGTGTTAAAGCTTAGGGCGAGAGAAAAGAGACGGAATGCGAGATACACCACAGTGGGGAACACGTTGTGTGGAGGGCTTCTCTCCACCAAAGTCTCGGGTCACGAATTTGGAAGGGCCTTCAAATGTACGTGAGCTAGCGTCAGCAGAGCCTTCCACTGAACTCAGAGAAACGAGGCCGCGTCAAACATGATTTCGTGCTAACACCTTGGTTCGCGAAGCGCGAAGCCTTTTGAGATATGTGTGTGAGGGTCTTGCACTCACCTCTCAAGAAACAAAACGGTAGAGCAATAGTCTTCCCACTACCATCTACAGGGAAGAAGACGGAGGAAATGTCCCACGTTAAACGTGAAGGCGCAAGTTACTGTGCCATAGAGCCCTGCTTGGGAAAGAACTTGTGTCGAAAGCTTCTCCCAACTCAGATCTTGTTTCGGGAAGATAGAAGCGCTGTCGGTACTTTGTGTGGAAACACAAGGAAAATGCCACACGCTGAATTGTGAAGAGAAATGTGGGTCGAACGTGACCACCAACACACTCGTTGTCCCCTAGAGAGGTGTGTGTCTGGAAGTGGGAGGAAGCGTAACGGACGTGCTATACACTTAACTCCAAGAAACAACGCTGTGGAGGTGCGGTCCTTCGACTGCCCTTCTTCTTTGCTAAGGAACGAAGCGGCTTGAAGCCAAGTGTGAAAGGAAACGGAGGGCAAGGAAGGGTGATATACCTCACTCGCGGCACAACTTCTGATGGAGGGCTTTTCTCAACGAACAGCATGTGTCACGAAGATAGAAGGGTTTGCGAAAGTATGTGACTTCGCCAAAGGAAAGGCATACACGAATCTCGGCGAACCACGTCTGTGTCGATCGCGACTTCGAGCTTACATCTGGGTTCCCGAGGAATCCATAGTCACATAATGTCTGTGTGGTATCCTACTGCAGAAACACCACTGCAGAGAAACCGTGCGTCTACTATCACCTTCCCTGAAACTGGTAGACTTTTGCAATGGAAGTGGGAAATCGCAAGGAATGTGCCCCGTGCCTGTGCCACGGAAGTAACTAGTGTAAATGTCTGTCGCGATTGGAATCCTGTTCCGTGAGAAGCGTTTCCAAGAGTATGAGAGAGAGCAGATGGAAAAGGTCATGGTTTGAAGCGTGAGAAGGAGACCCGTCAGGAAAGCCATACACGTAAGTCGGGGAAGCACTTTCGCGTGACATGGTGAAGGCATCTAGAATGTGCCCTGTGACGGTGCTCGAGAAACCACTTGTGAAGAAGGCTTCCCTCAACTGCCGTATCGTTTCCGTAGGAGGAAACTGTTTTCCGTAGTGGGTGTGAAGGCATAAGGGACGTAGACGAGACTTCGCTCTCCGCTTCGAAGGTGCCTGCCGTCGTTACACGAAGAAGGATGTGTATGGAAATGGATGACTGCGGAAGCATAAGGAAGATGGCATGCGTTTGTTTAACTCTAAGAACAAGTCTCGAGGGTTCCCGTCCTTCGACTACCATCTCTTCTCGTAAGGATGCGAAGCCGCTCCTTAAACCTCGTGTGAACGAAAAGAGATGGAACGCGCGATACCGCACAGTGAGGAACACGTTGTGCGGAGGGTTTCTCTCCATTACGTCCTGTGTCATGGAGGTGGATGGGTCTTGCAATGTACGTGGGCTAGCCTCAGTAGCAGTAGTAGCCTGACACTGAATTCTGAGAAACAAGGCCATGTCAAACAGGCTTTCGCGCTAACATCGTGGTGCTTGAAGAAAGAAGCCTTTGGAGACATGTGCGTTGCTATATAAGGTAGGCGTCTTACACTCACCTCTCACGAAACCAAACTGTAGGGAACTAGTCTTTCCACTACCGCCTCCGGGGAAGAAGTTGGAAGAACTTTCCGACGTTCAAAGTGAAGGCACAAATGCTGGGCCGTCTACCACTGTTTGAGAGAGGAGTTGTGTCTCAAGCTCCTGTCAACCCAGATCTTGCTTCGGGAAGGGAGAAGCGTTTTCAGGACTTCGTGTGAAAGCGTAAGGACAATGCCATAGGCTGAATGGTGAAGGAAAATGTGGGTCGAATGCGACCACCAACTAACAAGTTGTCCCCTAGGGAGGTGTGTGTCTGGAAATGGGAGGAAGCGTAAGGAACGAGCTGTACACTTAAGTCTAAGAGACAATGCTGTGGAGGAGCGGTCCTTCGACTCCCCGCCTCCTTTCCTAAGGATCGAAGCAGCTTGACGCCGAGTGTGAACGGAAGCAGAGGAAAAGCCTGCTATACCTTACTCGTGGAACCACTTTGTATGGAGGGCTTCTCTCAATGAACACCACGGCTCACGACGCTAGAAGGGTTTTCAAACGTACGTGAGTTCGCCAAAGGAAAGCCACAGACTACACTGTGCGAAACAAGTCTGTGTCAAACCGCGCCTTCGAGCTTCCATCTGGCTTCACGGGGAAAACCTAGTCACAACATGAACGTGTGGAACCCTAAACAGGCGGCGTGCACGTCGGTCTGAAGAAACACCACTGCAGAGAAACCGTGTTTCTACCAACCTCTTCCCTGAAAATGGTAGTCTATTCCAAGGTAAGTGTGACAGCGCAAGGCATGTGCCCCATGCCTGCGCCACGGAAATAAGGAGTGGAGATTGTCTCTCCCGGTTCAAACCTTGTTCCGTGAGAAATGTTTTCAAGAGTGCGAGAGAGAGCAGAGGGAAAAGGTCATGCCTTTAAGTCTGAGAAGGAAACCCTGGAAAGCCGTACGCCTACGTATGAGCGGCATTCTGGCGCGAACGTGTGAAGGCATAAAGAATGTGTCCTGGGATGGTGCTTGACAAACCCCTTGTGAAGAAGTCTTCCCTCAGCTATCATATGGTTTCAGGAAGATAAAAGTGTTTTCCGCCGTGGGCGTGAAGGCACGAGGGACGTGCCCTAGAGTGAGCTGTCCGTTTCGAATGTGCCGCCCGTCGTTCCACGAAGAAGGGTGAGTATGGAAATGTATGATGTGAGGAAGCATAGGGAAGATTGCCTACGGGTGTTTAACTCTAAGGACAAATCTAGAGGGTTGCCGTCCGTCGACGACCAGCTCTTTCCCTACGGATGGAAGCGCCGTGTTAAAGCTTAGGGCGAGAGAAAAGAGACGGAATGCGAGATACACCACAGTGGGGAACACGTTGTGTGGAGGGCTTCTCTCCACCAAAGTCTCGGGTCACGAATTTGGAAGGGCCTTCAAATGTACGTGAGCTAGCGTCAGCAGAGCCTTCCACTGAACTCAGAGAAACGAGGCCGCGTCAAACATGATTTCGTGCTAACCCCTTGGTTCGCGAAGCGCGAAGCCTTTTGAGATATGTGTGTGAGGGTCTTGCACTCACCTCTCAAGAAACAAAACGGTAGAGCAATAGTCTTCCCACTACCATCTACAGGGAAGAAGACGGAGGAAATGTCCCACGTTAAACGTGAAGGCGCAAGTTACTGTGCCATAGAGCCCTGCTTGGGAAAGAACTTGTGTCGAAAGCTTCTCCCAACTCAGATCTTGTTTCGGGAAGATAGAAGCGCTGTCGGTACTTTGTGTGGAAACACAAGGAAAATGCCACACGCTGAATTGTGAAGAGAAATGTGGGTCGAACGTGACCACCAACACACTCGTTGTCCCCTAGAGAGGTGTGTGTCTGGAAGTGGGAGGAAGCGTAACGGACGTGCTATACACTTAACTCCAAGAAACAACGCTGTGGAGGTGCGGTCCTTCGACTGCCCTTCTTCTTTGCTAAGGAACGAAGCGGCTTGAAGCCAAGTGTGAAAGGAAACGGAGGGCAAGGAAGGGTGATATACCTCACTCGCGGCACAACTTCTGATGGAGGGCTTTTCTCAACGAACACCATGTGTCACGAAGATAGAAGGGTTTGCGAAAGTATGTGACTTCGCCAAAGGAAAGGCATACACGAATCTCGGCGAACCACGTCTGTGCCGATCGCGACTTCGAGCTTCCATCTGGGTTCCCGAGGAATCCATAGTCACATAATGTCTGTGTGGTATCCTACTGCAGAAACACCACTGCAGAGAAACCGTGCGTCTACTATCACCTTCCCTGAAACTGGTAGACTTTTGCAATGGAAGTGGGAAATCGCAAGGAATGTGCCCCGTGCCTGTGCCACGGAAGTAACTAGTGTAAATGTCTGTCGCGATTCGAATCCTGTTCCGTGAGAAGCGTTTCCAAGAGTATGAGAGAGAGCAGATGGAAAAGGTCATGGTTTGAAGCGTGAGAAGGAGACCCGTCAGGAAAGCCATACACGTAAGTCGGGGAAGCACTTTTCGCGTGACATGGTGAAGGCATCTAGAATGTGCCCTGTGACGGTGCTCGAGAAACCACTTGTGAAGAAGGCTTCCCTCAACTGCCGTATCGTTTCCGTAGGAGGAAACTGTTTTCCGTAGTGGGTGTGAAGGCATAAGGGACGTAGACGAGACTTCGCTCTCCGCTTCGAAGGTGCCTGCCGTCGTTACACGAAGAAGGATGTGTATGGAAATGGATGACTGCGGAAGCATAAGGAAGATGGCATGCGTTTGTTTAACTCTAAGAACAAGTCTCGAGGGTTCCCGTCCTTCGACTACCATCTCTTCTCGTAAGGATGCGAAGCCGCTCCTTAAACCTCGTGTGAACGAAAAGAGATGGAACGCGCGATACCGCACAGTGAGGAACACGTTGTGCGGAGGGTTTCTCTCCATTACATCCTGTGTCATGGAGGTGGATGGGTCTTGCAATGTACGTGGGCTAGGCTCAGTAGCAGTAGTAGCCTGACACTGAATTCTGAGAAACAAGGCCATGTCAAACAGGCTTTCGCGCTAACATCGTGGTGCTTGAAGAAAGAAGCCTTTGGAGACATGTGCGTTGCTATATAAGGTAGGCGTCTTACACTCACCTCTCACGAAACCAAACTGTAGGGAACTAGTCTTTCCACTACCGCCTCCGGGGAAGAAGTTGGAAGAACTTTCCGACGTTCAAAGTGAAGGCACAAATGCTGGGCCGTCTACCACTGTTTGAGAGAGGAGTTGTGTCTCAAGCTCCTGTCAACCCAGATCTTGCTTCGGGAAGGGAGAAGCGTTTTCAGGACTTCGTGTGAAAGCGTAAGGACAATGCCATAGGCTGAATGGTGAAGGAAAATGTGGGTCGAATGCGACCACCAACTAACAAGTTGTCCCCTAGGGAGGTGTGTGTCTGGAAATGGGAGGAAGCGTAAGGAACGAGCTGTACACTTAAGTCGAAGAGACAATGCTGTGGAGGAGCGGTCCTTCGACTCCCCGCCTCCTTTCCTAAGGATCGAAGCAGCTTGACGCCGAGTGTGAACGGAAGCAGAGGAAAAGCCTGCTATACCTTACTCGTGGAACCACTTTGTATGGAGGGCTTCTCTCAATGAACACCACGGCTCACGACGCTAGAAGGGTTTTCAAACGTACGTGAGTTCGCCAAAGGAAAGCCACAGACTACACTGTGCGAAACAAGTCTGTGTCAAACCGCGCCTTCGAGCTTCCATCTGGCTTCACGGGGAAAACCTAGTCACAACATGAACGTGTGGAACCCTAAACAGGCGGCGTGCACGTCGGTCTGAAGAAACACCACTGCAGAGAAACCGTGTTTCTCCCAACCTCTTCCCTGAAAATGGTAGTCTATTCCAAGGTAAGTGTGACAGCGCAAGGCATGTGCCCCATGCCTGCGCCACGGAAATAAGGAGTAGAGATTGTCTCTCCCGGTTCAAACCTTGTTCCGTGAGAAATGTTTTCAAGAGTGCGAGAGAGAGCAGAGGGAAAAGGTCATGCCTTTAAGTCTGAGAAGGAAACCCTGGAAAGCCGTACGCCTACGTATGAGCGGCATTCTGGCGCGAACGTGTGAAGGCATAAAGAATGTGTCCTGGGACGGTGCTTGACAAACCCCTTGTGAAGAAGTCTTCCCTCAGCTATCATATGGTTTCAGGAAGATAAAAGTGTTTTCCGCCGTGGGCGTGAAGGCACGAGGGACGTGCCCTAGAGTGAGCTGTCCGTTTCGAATGTGCCGCCCGTCGTTCCACGAAGAAGGGTGAGTATGGAAATGTATGATGTGAGGAAGCATAGGGAAGATTGCCTACGGGTGTTTAACTCTAAGGACAAATCTAGAGGGTTGCCGTCCGTCGACGACCAGCTCTTTCCCTACGGATGGAAGCGCCGTGTTAAAGCTTAGGGCGAGAGAAAAGAGACGGAATGCGAGATACACCACAGTGGGGAACACGTTGTGTGGAGGGCTTCTCTCCACCAAAGTCTCGGGTCACGAATTTGGAAGGGCCTTCAAATGTACGTGAGCTAGCGTCAGCAGAGCCTTCCACTGAACTCAGAGAAACGAGGCCGCGTCAAACATGATTTCGTGCTAACACCTTGGTTCGCGAAGCGCGAAGCCTTTTGAGATATGTGTGTGAGGGTCTTGCACTCACCTCTCAAGAAACAAAACGGTAGAGCAATAGTCTTCCCACTACCATCTACAGGGAAGAAGACGGAGGAAATGTCCCACGTTAAACGTGAAGGCGCAAGTTACTGTGCCATAGAGCCCTGCTTGGGAAAGAACTTGTGTCGAAAGCTTCTCCCAACTCAGATCTTGTTTCGGGAAGATAGAAGCGCTGTCGGTACTTTGTGTGGAAACACAAGGAAAATGCCACACGCTGAATTGTGAAGAGAAATGTGGGTCGAACGTGACCACCAACACACTCGTTGTCCCCTAGAGAGGTGTGTGTCTGGAAGTGGGAGGAAGCGTAACGGACGTGCTATACACTTAACTCCAAGAAACAACGCTGTGGAGGTGCGGTCCTTCGACTGCCCTTCTTCTTTGCTAAGGAACGAAGCGGCTTGAAGCCAAGTGTGAAAGGAAACGGAGGGCAAGGAAGGGTGATATACCTCACTCGCGGCACAACTTCTGATGGAGGGCTTTTCTCAACGAACAGCATGTGTCACGAAGATAGAAGGGTTTGCGAAAGTATGTGACTTCGCCAAAGGAAAGGCATACACGAATCTCGGCGAACCACGTCTGTGCCGATCGCGACTTCGAGCTTACATCTGGGTTCCCGAGGAATCCATAGTCACATAATGTCTGTGTGGTATCCTACTGCAGAAACACCACTGCAGAGAAACCGTGCGTCTACTATCACCTTCCCTGAAACTGGTAGACTTTTGCAATGGAAGTGGGAAATCGCAAGGAATGTGCCCCGTGCCTGTGCCACGGAAGTAACTAGTGTAAATGTCTGTCGCGACTCGAATCCTGTTCCGTGAGAAGCGTTTCCAAGAGTATGAGAGAGAACAGATGGAAAAGGTCATGGTTTGAAGCGTGAGAAGGAGACCCGTCAGGAAAGCCATACACGTAAGTCGGGGAAGCACTTTCGCGTGACATGGTGAAGGCATCTAGAATGTGCCCTGTGACGGTGCTCGAGAAACCACTTGTGAAGAAGGCTTCCCTCAACTGCCGTATCGTTTCCGCAGGAGGAAACTGTTTTCCGTAGTGGGTGTGAAGGCATAAGGGACGTAGACGAGACTTCGCTCTCCGCTTCGAAGGTGCCTGCCGTCGTTACACGAAGAAGGATGTGTATGGAAATGGATGACTGCGGAAGCATAAGGAAGATGGCATGCGTTTGTTTAACTCTAAGAACAAGTCTCGAGGGTTCCCGTCCTTCGACTACCATCTCTTCTCGTAAGGATGCGAAGCCGCTCCTTAAACCTCGTGTGAACGAAAAGAGATGGAACGCGCGATACCGCACAGTGAGGAACACGTTGTGCGGAGGGTTTCTCTCCATTACGTCCTGTGTCATGGAGGTGGATGGGTCTTGCAATGTACGTGGGCTAGCCTCAGTAGCAGTAGTAGCCTGACACTGAATTCTGAGAAACAAGGCCATGTCAAACAGGCTTTCGCGCTAACATCGTGGTGCTTGAAGAAAGAAGCCTTTGGAGACATGTGCGTTGCTATATAAGGTAGGCGTCTTACACTCACCTCTCACGAAACCAAACTGTAGGGAACTAGTCTTTCCACTACCGCCTCCGGGGAAGAAGTTGGAAGAACTTTCCGACGTTCAAAGTGAAGGCACAAATGCTGGGCCGTCTACCACTGTTTGAGAGAGGAGTTGTGTCTCAAGCTCCTGTCAACCCAGATCTTGCTTCGGGAAGGGAGAAGCGTTTTCAGGACTTCGTGTGAAAGCGTAAGGACAATGCCATAGGCTGAATGGTGAAGGAAAATGTGGGTCGAATGCGACCACCAACTAACAAGTTGTCCCCTAGGGAGGTGTGTGTCTGGAAATGGGAGGAAGCGTAAGGAACGAGCTGTACACTTAAGTCGAAGAGACAATGCTGTGGAGGAGCGGTCCTTCGACTCCCCGCCTCCTTTCCTAAGGATCGAAGCAGCTTGACGCCGAGTGTGAACGGAAGCAGAGGAAAAGCCTGCTATACCTTACTCGTGGAACCACTTTGTATGGAGGGCTTCTCTCAATGAACACCACGGCTCACGACGCTAGAAGGGTTTTCAAACGTACGTGAGTTCGCCAAAGGAAAGCCACAGACTACACTGTGCGAAACAAGTCTGTGTCAAACCGCGCCTTCGAGCTTCCATCTGGCTTCACGGGGAAAACCTAGTCACAACATGAACGTGTGGAACCCTAAACAGGCGGCGTGCACGTCGGTCTGAAGAAACACCACTGCAGAGAAACCGTGTTTCTACCAACCTCTTCCCTGAAAATGGTAGTCTATTCCAAGGTAAGTGTGACAGCGCAAGGCATGTGCCCCATGCCTGCGCCACGGAAATAAGGAGTGGAGATTGTCTCTCCCGGTTCAAACCTTGTTCCGTGAGAAATGTTTTCAAGAGTGCGAGAGAGAGCAGAGGGAAAAGGTCATGCCTTTAAGTCTGAGAAGGAAACCCTGGAAAGCCGTACGCCTACGTATGAGCGGCATTCTGGCGCGAACGTGTGAAGGCATAAAGAATGTGTCCTGGGACGGTGCTTGACAAACCCCTTGTGAAGAAGTCTTCCCTCAGCTATCATATGGTTTCAGGAAGATAAAAGTGTTTTCCGCCGTGGGCGTGAAGGCACGAGGGACGTGCCCTAGAGTGAGCTGTCCGTTTCGAATGTGCCGCCCGTCGTTCCACGAAGAAGGGTGAGTATGGAAATGTATGATGTGAGGAAGCATAGGGAAGATTGCCTACGGGTGTTTAACTCTAAGGACAAATCTAGAGGGTTGCCGTCCGTCGACGACCAGCTCTTTCCCTACGGATGGAAGCGCCGTGTTAAAGCTTAGGGCGAGAGAAAAGAGACGGAATGCGAGATACACCACAGTGGGGAACACGTTGTGTGGAGGGCTTCTCTCCACCAAAGTCTCGGGTCACGAATTTGGAAGGGCCTTCAAATGTACGTGAGCTAGCGTCAGCAGAGCCTTCCACTGAACTCAGAGAAACGAGGCCGCGTCAAACATGATTTCGTGCTAACCCCTTGGTTCGCGAAGCGCGAAGCCTTTTGAGATATGTGTGTGAGGGTCTTGCACTCACCTCTCAAGAAACAAAACGGTAGAGCAATAGTCTTCCCACTACCATCTACAGGGAAGAAGACGGAGGAAATGTCCAACGTTAAACGTGAAGGCGCAAGTTACTGTGCCATAGAGCCCTGCTTGGGAAAGAACTTGTGTCGAAAGCTTCTCCCAACTCAGATCTTGTTTCGGGAAGATAGAAGCGCTGTCGGTACTTTGTGTGGAAACACAAGGAAAATGCCACACGCTGAATTGTGAAGAGAAATGTGGGTCGAACGTGACCACCAACACACTCGTTGTCCCCTAGAGAGGTGTGTGTCTGGAAGTGGGAGGAAGCGTAACGGACGTGCTATACACTTAACTCCAAGAAACAACGCTGTGGAGGTGCGGTCCTTCGACTGCCCTTCTTCTTTGCTAAGGAACGAAGCGGCTTGAAGCCAAGTGTGAAAGGAAACGGAGGGCAAGGAAGGGTGATATACCTCACTCGCGGCACAACTTCTGATGGAGGGCTTTTCTCAACGAACACCATGTGTCACGAAGATAGAAGGGTTTGCGAAAGTATGTGACTTCGCCAAAGGAAAGGCATACACGAATCTCGGCGAACCACGTCTGTGTCGATCGCGACTTCGAGCTTACATCTGGGTTCCCGAGGAATCCATAGTCACATAATGTCTGTGTGGTATCCTACTGCAGAAACACCACTGCAGAGAAACCGTGCGTCTACTATCACCTTCCCTGAAACTGGTAGACTTTTGCAATGGAAGTGGGAAATCGCAAGGCATGTGCCCCATGCCTGCGCCACGGAAATAAGGAGTAGAGATTGTCTCTCCCGGTTCAAACCTTGTTCCGTGAGAAATGTTTTCAAGAGTGCGAGAGAGAGCAGAGGGAAAAGGTCATGCCTTTAAGTCTGAGAAGGAAACCCTGGAAAGCCGTACGCCTACGTATGAGCGGCATTCTGGCGCGAACGTGTGAAGGCATAAAGAATGTGTCCTGGGACGGTGCTTGACAAACCCCTTGTGAAGAAGTCTTCCCTCAGCTATCATATGGTTTCAGGAAGATAAAAGTGTTTTCCGCCGTGGGCGTGAAGGCACGAGGGACGTGCCCTAGAGTGAGCTGTCCGTTTCGAATGTGCCGCCCGTCGTTCCACGAAGAAGGGTGAGTATGGAAATGTATGATGTGAGGAAGCATAGGGAAGATTGCCTACGGGTGTTTAACTCTAAGGACAAATCTAGAGGGTTGCCGTCCGTCGACGACCAGCTCTTTCCCTACGGATGGAAGCGCCGTGTTAAAGCTTAGGGCGAGAGAAAAGAGACGGAATGCGAGATACACCACAGTGGGGAACACGTTGTGTGGAGGGCTTCTCTCCACCAAAGTCTCGGGTCACGAATTTGGAAGGGCCTTCAAATGTACGTGAGCTAGCGTCAGCAGAGCCTTCCACTGAACTCAGAGAAACGAGGCCGCGTCAAACATGATTTCGTGCTAACACCTTGGTTCGCGAAGCGCGAAGCCTTTTGAGATATGTGTGTGAGGGTCTTGCACTCACCTCTCAAGAAACAAAACGGTAGAGCAATAGTCTTCCCACTACCATCTACAGGGAAGAAGACGGAGGAAATGTCCCACGTTAAACGTGAAGGCGCAAGTTACTGTGCCATAGAGCCCTGCTTGGGAAAGAACTTGTGTCGAAAGCTTCTCCCAACTCAGATCTTGTTTCGGGAAGATAGAAGCGCTGTCGGTACTTTGTGTGGAAACACAAGGAAAATGCCACACGCTGAATTGTGAAGAGAAATGTGGGTCGAACGTGACCACCAACACACTCGTTGTCCCCTAGAGAGGTGTGTGTCTGGAAGTGGGAGGAAGCGTAACGGACGTGCTATACACTTAACTCCAAGAAACAACGCTGTGGAGGTGCGGTCCTTCGACTGCCCTTCTTCTTTGCTAAGGAACGAAGCGGCTTGAAGCCAAGTGTGAAAGGAAACGGAGGGCAAGGAAGGGTGATATACCTCACTCGCGGCACAACTTCTGATGGAGGGCTTTTCTCAACGAACAGCATGTGTCACGAAGATAGAAGGGTTTGCGAAAGTATGTGACTTCGCCAAAGGAAAGGCATACACGAATCTCGGCGAACCACGTCTGTGCCGATCGCGACTTCGAGCTTACATCTGGGTTCCCGAGGAATCCATAGTCACATAATGTCTGTGTGGTATCCTACTGCAGAAACACCACTGCAGAGAAACCGTGCGTCTACTATCACCTTCCCTGAAACTGGTAGACTTTTGCAATGGAAGTGGGAAATCGCAAGGAATGTGCCCCGTGCCTGTGCCACGGAAGTAACTAGTGTAAATGTCTGTCGCGACTCGAATCCTGTTCCGTGAGAAGCGTTTCCAAGAGTATGAGAGAGAACAGATGGAAAAGGTCATGGTTTGAAGCGTGAGAAGGAGACCCGTCAGGAAAGCCATACACGTAAGTCGGGGAAGCACTTTCGCGTGACATGGTGAAGGCATCTAGAATGTGCCCTGTGACGGTGCTCGAGAAACCACTTGTGAAGAAGGCTTCCCTCAACTGCCGTATCGTTTCCGCAGGAGGAAACTGTTTTCCGTAGTGGGTGTGAAGGCATAAGGGACGTAGACGAGACTTCGCTCTCCGCTTCGAAGGTGCCTGCCGTCGTTACACGAAGAAGGATGTGTATGGAAATGGATGACTGCGGAAGCA